>NC_064639.1:536555469-537155469 GCF_023864345.2 Schistocerca serialis cubense
AATCTTCTGCGCCAGCTGTCTCTAAAAATGTGTCTTTTCAAACATGAATAGCCAATAGAAACAACGTTTACTTCCAAATTGTAGTGCTAAGTACCAGCTCGGACTGTAGTATCTTATTCAATTAGTCCGAAAGTTGTTCACGATTATTCTCTGGAGCACTTGGAGAAACTTTTAAAATCATCTTACTACTGTCAGACATGAAGGCTACGCGATATAAAATATGTCCATGCGAAGAATAATATCAACACGCATCAGAGGAAAGCATTAGGTCAAATACAGCCAAACATTCCCTCGAAGCCCTGGTTCCCAACAATTAAGCCAAATAAAAAAAATTATAAGTTTCATAATTCGCTCGAGACTTAATCATGGAAATTTCCTACCTATCTTCACCGAATGTACATTAGAAATTGTGAACGTGGAATATCAATCAGAATGTAAACAAGAGAATCCATTCATACAACTAATCGATATCTTCAATCATTACCAACTACTACAGCAACTCTCCTTTATCAAAACATTACCTTAGTTTTAAAACCATTTATGAAATTCTTTCACAAATACAACCTTACTCCGTAAAATTCCGAAACACTAAGACAAGGTCGTATAGTCTTTAGGCCAAAATCACAAGCATAAAAAATAGGTGAAATTCGTGTGATTGCGATTTCAACCATACCAGTGCACGAAGAAGGCTATAAACGTAGAAGTCAAGGCAAAGGGTTACAATATAATGTCCAGTAGAAGCCGGCGCCCTGAAGGATGGCGCACCATGTCATATTAGGCAATCGAGGGGCAAGGAATTTGATATTGTTCATTTCATTATCTCGGCATTCATACGAAGTGTTTCACATAAAGTAAGGGAAATCTCTATCCCGATGGAAATATGAACGCCATTCCTCACTCATCAGTCTGCTATCACTACAATGCGCCCACAATAAATTTGCTCATCAGATTAAAGCAACCGCACACGCAAGTGCAAGCTTGACAAGCATATCAAGCGTTTTATGTAAGCACACATGGGGTACCATTTAATAATAATAATAATAATAACACACGCACACACACACACACACACACACACACACACACACACACGCGCACACACACGCGCACGCACGCAAAACATTATGACCACTGCCCACCGCGACGTCACATGCCGCTTGGTGGAGTTGCGGGCACGAGACGCGGTAACTACAATATTTAAGAGCGACTCTGACATAGGGCAGATTATTCTTACGCAGAGCCTATGAACAAGTATCTCGAAAACGGCGAGGCTGGTCGAATGTTCACGCGCTACTGCCTTGAGCATCTACGAAAAGAGAGGTAGGACAGTGAAACTACCACTAAATGGTTGGACGTCCACGATTCTTCACAGATAGTGTGTTTGGGGCTTATCCGATAGACGGTGATCTGTGTCATCTCTGCCGAAAGACTAAACACAAGGGTTTCGGTGCACACCGTTCATCGTACATGATTGAACATAAGTGAGCTCCACAACAGCCCACGCCTACGTGTTCACACACTGACCCAACGCCATCGTGAACTACGGTTGCAGTGGGGACGGGGCCGTCGGTACTCGACCGCCGATCAATGAAAACATGTCAACTCTGCGGGTGAATCACATTTTTGCTACACTATGTCGATGGTCGTCTCCACAAACGCTATCACCGAGATGAACGGCGGATTGAAACGTGCGCTCCACGGACGCTTGCTGCTGGGAGCAGTATTACGCTATGGGAGACATTCTCCTGCGTTTGCATGGGACCTGCGGTAGTAATCGGAGACACGTTGCAAGCTGCGAACCACCTGCACCCCTTCATGCTTGATGTCTTCCCCGACAGTTATGTCATCTTTCAGCAGTATAACTATCCGTATCCCTGAGCCAGAACCATGCTACAGTCGTCTGAGGAGTACTAAAGTGAACTCACGTTGGTCTCGGCGACCAAAATCGCCTGATGTAAATCCTATGGAGCACCATGACCGCACACACAAATCAGGGGTCCTTTATTTATGAGAATTACATGAGCTGTGTTTAGACATCCTATGCCACATACCTCCACCACAAACTTACCAACAAACTGTCGGATCCCTTATATGCAGGATCAGTGATGTATTTCGTTCCAAAGACAGAAAATAACTGTTAAGCAGGTGGTCATAATGTTTCGGCTGATCAGTGGAGACACATATTACAAGAATGAATGCACGTACATACATACATACATACATACGTATGTCTTATGTATTTCTGTTCCCCATCTCTTTCTAAACCACTTGACCGAGTTCACCCAAACTTGGTACACGTTTCACTTACTGTATGCAAATAAACGCTGTGGGGATGATGATCGCCTACCTATCAAAGGTCAAAGGAGTGGGGTTGATGGTGGTGAAAAAGCAGTGTAACCCATGACGCACAAATATCCAAATTTTAGTCTGCCAGTATTCGATAATGAGAGCACTTGGTGAATTCCAACAAGCTTTACACACAGTATGGAACTTTTACCCCTTTTTCTCGCTGACAGCCATCACAAAATGATGAAAAACAGTTTGTCGCTTGCTACATTTTCACTGTTCATGCAGAAAAACTACCGCTTGAAGCATGACATTTTAATTTATTACTTCTTTACTACTAACTGTATCCGCAACACGTTTTACAGACAGTATTCACATATACCACTGAATGTACCAGGACAATTGTATCATTCCACGACATACATTTCCGGAGATGTAATGTCAAATACTGGGTTGAGTGAAAAACTGCCGCATCGTGCCCATTTTGCAGATAGTGCCTGCACCTACCACTAGATGTACCTGCAAAATTACATCACCGTGCGACGCAGTTCTGAAGATACAACGTCATAAGCATTTAACTGCAAGGAAAAGAAACTGGAGGTAGGCATTCGCTAGATGTACAGGTGAAATTTGTGTACATATACAGGTGAAATGTGTTAAACATTTATGAAATCTATTTGGCATTTGCGTAGGAGCGCAAAGCCAAGCGTAAATACATCACTCCAAAACCCTTGGACCGATTTCAACCAAATTTAGTAGATATATTAGTTAAGATATGGAAAGAAATAGTGTGGTGGCAAGAACCACCAGCCTTCTATTTGGGTGAGGGTGCTAAAGTGGAGAAGGAAGGAGGGAGGAGGAGGAGATGGAAAGACACAGAAATGGTGGAGAAGATGGACACAGAATGAAGTGGGGGAAATGGACAGAGAGGGGAGAGAGGAAGGTGGATAAGAGACAAGAGGAGAAAGAGATGGGCAGGAGATACATGGAGGAAAAGATGGGCAAGAGACAGGGAGTAGGGGGAAGAGTTATGTGCAGTGACATGGGTAGGAGGAGGGGGGAGGAGGGGGGGGAGGCGGGGACGGAGAGAGAGAGAGAGAGAGAGAGAGAGAGAGAGGCGGGCAGAGAGAGAGAGAGAGAGAGAGAGAGAGAGAGAGGCGGACAGAGAGAGAGAGAGGTGGGCAGAGAGAGAGAGAGAGAGAGAGAGAGAGAGAGAGAGAGAGAGAGAGAGGTGGGCAGAGAGAGAGAGAGAGAGAGAGAGAGAGGTGGGCAGAGAGAGAGAGAGAGAGAGAGAGAGGTGGGCAGAGAGAGAGAGAGAGAGAGAGAGAGAGAGAGAGAGGCGGGCAGAGAGAGAGAGAGAGAGAGAGAGGCGGGCAGAGAGAGAGAGAGAGAGAGAGAGGCGGGCAGAGAGAGAGAGAGAGAGGCGGGCAGAGAGAGAGAGAGAGAGAGAGAGGCGGGCAGAGAGAGAGAGAGAGAGAGAGAGGCGGGCAGAGAGAGAGAGAGAGAGGCGGGCAGAGAGAGAGAGAGAGGCGGGCAGAGAGAGAGAGAGAGGCGGGCAGAGAGAGAGAGAGAGAGGCGGGCAGAGAGAGAGAGAGAGGCGGGCAGAGAGAGAGAGAGAGAGAGAGGCGGGCAGAGAGAGAGAGAGAGGCGGGCAGAGAGAGAGAGAGAGAGAGAGAGAGAGAGAGAGGCGGGCAGAGAGAGAGAGAGAGGCGGGCAGAGAGAGAGAGAGAGGCGGGCAGAGAGAGAGAGAGAGAGAGAGAGAGAGAGAGAGAGAGGCGGGCAGAGAGAGAGAGAGAGAGAGAGAGAGAGAGAGAGAGAGAGGCGGGCAGAGAGAGAGAGAGAGAGAGAGAGAGAGAGAGGCGGGCAGAGAGAGAGAGAGAGAGAGAGAGAGGCGGGCAGAGAGAGAGAGAGAGAGAGAGAGAGAGAGAGAGAGAGAGAGAGAGAGAGAGAGAGAGGCGGGCAGAGAGAGAGAGAGAGGCGGGCAGAGAGAGAGAGGGGCGGGCAGAGAGAGAGAGAGGCGGGCAGAGAGAGAGAGAGAGAGAGAGAGAGGCGGGCAGAGAGAGAGAGAGAGGCGGGCAGAGAGAGAGAGAGGCGGGCAGAGAGAGAGAGAGAGGCGGGCAGAGAGAGAGAGAGGCGGGCAGAGAGAGAGAGAGAGGCGGGCAGAGAGAGAGAGAGAGGCGGGCAGAGAGAGAGAGAGAGGCGGGCAGAGAGAGAGAGAGAGAGAGGCGGGCAGAGAGAGAGAGAGAGAGAGAGAGAGAGAGAAGAGGCGGGGACGGGCAGGGGGAATTTCAGGGAGAGCGTTAGAAAACGATTGACAAGAAGGGAGAAAGAAATACAGTAGAAGAAGAATGGGTAGCTCTGAGAGATGAAATAGTGAAGGCAGCAGAGGATTAAGTAGGTAAAAAGACGAGAGATAATAGGAATCTCTGGGTAACAGAAGAGATACTGAATTTAATTGATGAAAGGAGAACATATAAAAATGCAGTAAATGAAGCAGGCAAAAACGAATATAAACGTCTCAAAAGTGATATTGACAGGAAGTGCAAAATGGCTAAGCAGGGATGGTTTGGAGACATGTGTAAGCATGTAGAAGCACGTATCACTGGAGCTACGACAGATACTGCGTACAGGAAAATTAAAGACACCTTTGGAGAAAAGAGAAACAACTGTGTGAATATGAAGAACTCAGATGGAAAACCAGTCCTAAGCAAAGAAAGGAAGGCAGAAAGGTGGAAGTAGTACATACAGGGTCATAGAAAAGGCGATGTAATTGAGGGCAATATTATGGAAGTGGTAGAGGACGTAGATGAGTTGGCAGGTATGATACAGCGTGAAGAATTTGACAGAGCACTGCTAGAGCTAAGTCAAAACCCTGGAAGTACACAACATTCCATTAGAACTATGGACAGCCTTGGGAGGGCCAGCCAGACAAAACTCTTCCATCTGGTGAGCAAGATGTATGAGAGAGGTGAAATACCATCAGACTTCAAGAAGAATATAATAATTTCAATTCCAAAGAAAGCAGGTGCTGACAGGAGTGAAAATTACCAACCTATCAGTTTAATAATCCACGGCTGCAAAATACTGACATGAATTCTTTACCAACGAATGGAGAAAATGGTAGACGATCTCGGGGAAGATCAGTCTGGATTCCGTAGAAATGTAAAAACACGCGAGGAAGTACTGACCCTACGACTTATCTTAGAAGACAGGTAAAGGAAAGGTAAACCTGCATTTATAGCATCTGTAGACTTAGAGAAAGCTTTTGACAATGTTGACTGGAATACTCTCTTTCAAATTCTGAAAGTGGCAGGGGTAAAATACAGGGAGCGAAAGGCTGTTTACAATTTGTACAGAAAGCAGATGGTATTTATAAGTTTTGAGGAGCACGAAAGAGAGTCAGTGGTTGATAAGGGAGTGGGACAGGATTGTAGCCTATCTCCAATGTTATTCAATCCGTATATTGAGCAAGCTGTGAAGGAGACAAAAGACAAATTCCGAGTAGGAATTAAAATCTATGGAGAAGAAATAAAAACTTTGAGGTTTGCCGATGACACTGTCATTCTGTCAGAGACAACAAAGTACCTGGAAAAGCAGCTAAACGGAATGGACAGTGTCTTGAAAGGAGGATATAAGATGAACATCAACAAAATGAAAATGAGGATAATGGAATGTAGTCGAATTAAATCAGGTGATGCCGAGGGAATTCAATTAGGAAATGAGACACTTAAAGTAGTAAATGAGTTTTGCCACTTGGGGGAGCAAAATAACTAATGATAGTCGAAGCAGACAGGATATAAAATGATGACTGGTCATGGCAAGGAAAGAGTTTCTGAAGAAGAGAAATTTGTTAACATCGAGTATAGATTTAAGCATCAGGAAGCCTTTTCTGGAAGTATTTGCATGGAGTGTAGCGATGTACAGAAGTGAAACATGGACGATAACTAGTTTAGACAAGAAGAGAATAAAAGCTTTCGACATTTGGTGCTCCAGAACAATGCTGAATATTAAAAGGGTAGATCACATAACTAATTAAGAGGTAGTGAATACAATTGGGGTGAATAAAAATTTTCGGCACTAGAAGAAGGGATCAGTTGGTAGGATACGTTCTGAGACATCAGGGAATCACCAATTTTAGTACTGGAGGGAAGCGTGTAGGGTAAAAATTGTAGAGGGAGACCAAGAGATGAATACGCTAGGCAGATTAAGGAGGAAATAGGCTGCAGTAGTTACTGGGTGGTGATGAGGCTTGCACAGGATAGTGCAGCACGGAGAACTGCATCAAACAAGTCTCTGGACTGAATACCACACCAACAAACAGTCGCCTTGTGTAAACTCAATTTTACTTGGCATGATGTTCCAAACGTTCCACCATAATCAAATAGCGTATCGCGCAGCACGCTAACTTGCGAGACAGGGATGTGAGCCACATCCGCTCGGCAAATTAACGACCGTAGGCTGGTGCACTGGCCGGCCTGAGACTGGTTTTTAAGCATTTTCTCACGCTCGTTTCGAGTAATCTTTGCGAGCAAATTGTGATCGATTTTCATCATGACACTCGCCATACTGTAGCTACGCAGACTGCATCACAACTGACATATGTTTGGACAAGTCTGCACATTGTCGGTGAACAGTCAGAAGCGTATATACATTGGAATCCTTGCGAAACCTTGCACGACCGGATGTCAGTCAATAAAGTAGCTTGAAACGTGCCACTATCAGTGCAAAATTACCTGACACTCATGCGAGTTTGTACGAGGTGGCGAATCATTCAAGCTGGTCAATCTTGCAGCAGCACTACAGTAATAACGCGCACCAATAAGATATATATATTGGCAGCAGTGCCTGGTTCAGAGCAAAAGGGTGCGAGTTGTTTGATTACACCAGTCGTGGTGTTTCTCAAAGCAAGCGTTCCATCATAGTTTTCGTTTTTCAGCAAATCACTGCTGTTCGATTTATTGTAAGTAATGGAAAAGAAAAAATATTCTGAATGCCAATCAGCTGCGCTTACATTCAAATAGCACAAAAAATTACTTGAAACAAAGGAGTGTCTGTAGTATTTGTAATGGGTTGCCGAGAGAGTTCTCAAGAGGCACTTTCGCATTATGAACATGTAGCAATATGATGTTAACATCCTTTATAGAGTTTTCTGGCTGAATTGACGCCGTTCGCCACGATTTCCTCCCACGTACCAATTTCTCCACCTCACAGTAGCAATTATGGCCAAAGGCCTTAATTATTTGCTGTTTACATTCAAATCTGTCTTCCTTTCAATTATTTTTGCTCTCTAAGGCTCCCACTACTCTTATGGACGGAATTTCCGATGTCTTAACACACATCTAATTAGCGTATTCCATTTTTTATTAGGATTTCTGCACATGCCTTTCCTCGTCGATTCTACGGAGACCCTCATTTGTTACTTACATTTTTACTTACCTTCATATTAACCTTCAAGTCATTTTATGAACTGACAGAACAAGTGATGGAATCAAAAGCTAAAGCAAAGTTCACTCGCATATGGGATTTCAGGGCGTATCTCTAATACTGTACTACACTTATTTTACTACTATTGTATCAGTTTATCCATTGGCAGGTATTGCACACAAAATCGCGTGTTGATCAACAGGTCATTATTAGCAATGAGAAATGTAGGATCCTGGCCTCTTAACTGCAGTTTCTTCGATCGATTATGTATACGAGGAGACAAAGTATGTATTAAAGATATGCAGCAGTGATCTCTATAAACAGAGATCACAGATACATACGCACTGCTTAGCAAGTACAGCGTAAATCAAAAGAACACTTGCTATCACCAGAAGTTAAGATCCGTTGATTAAATGAAGTGCTGTGCATTCATCGGAATAACATCAGCCTATGGTTTTCGCAGAGCAGGCAGGCCAAAGGCTATATGGGAAGACCAACAATAAATAAGATTGCAATTTCGCATCAGGTCGAGAGGCAAGGATTGAAACAGATGGTGGTGGTGGTAAAATCTGAATTCTTTTATCTTCAAAATAATTAGCAGCATACTGGAACAGTAATCAGTAATGTATAACTATTTTGCAAACACGTCCTGCACATTACGTACACGTGTTACTGCAGCCATCACACGAGCGTGTGCGCTGGCAGTGGGCAACAATAATAATGGGTAGCAAAAGAAAAGTGTGATCCTAGTCATCGGGAAATCAAGTGGTCTGCCGTCACGCTGCATGCCGTTAAGACGCTGCACCTTATCAGGTATGTGAAGTGATCGGTGTCACAAAATGAACAAGAACTCGTGGCTGAATTACGAAGCATCATCGTTTCCATCGACGCCAAAGGGTTTGAACCATGAGACGTGTTTATCAGTCATGGACTGGTACCTGCATTACGATCCTGACATGTTTTTCGTACGGAAGCAATATTTGATCCCAAATGGTGATCATCATCCCAAGGACGAACGTTGCACTTCAGTTAACGCTATGCTGATGTCTTAACAGCCTTAGACATATTATTATTATTACTACTACTATTATTATTAGGAACGATGAATTCCCTTCACATTGGTTTCATGAAATAAGCAACTTTCTCTTAAAAACAGCTGGACGTGCGCGATATCTAACTAGATATCGTAACGTCTGTCAACATGAGATATGCAGGATAAAATCTGTCCAATTATCAGTCTTTGCTTGAGTATCTTGCGGCAACCAGGAAGTTTAAAATCACTAGGAATAAATTCCATCTTTCTGCTAGTACAATCTCCGAAACTCATCGTGAATCGTGTACGGCATGTCTAGTTGTTGTAACGTGACAATCTGAATATATTCCGGTTTTTATCGATGATTTACTGATTAGAGCGAAAAACTCTGCCGCAAAGAACCTTCACCTCACTTTTTGAGTGAGTATATCTTTGTAATTTAGTGTATGGTTTCAAGTACAGTTTTGAGAACCATGGGTAATAAATAATGTTATTTACTAATTTCTAGAATTCTGGAAGGCATGAAGCCAGCAACTATTCTCGTTAACCAAATTATGAAGGAGGACGCTCTGCACCAAGAATGGCGGTACTTGGATTCATGGCAACCTGATTTTTTGCAGCATCGCTGCACCTAGCTAGGTGTAGCACGACTTTCTTTACCAATGGCGGTGATTTCCAGTTTCCCGTGATGGAATACTCCAACACAGCGGTTGGTGGTTCCCACTGCGAGTACTTTTACCGCCATTTTCTTCCATTGGCATATACTTCAGGCACAACTCCAACAAACAACACACGTACACACTCTTCGCTGTTCTCTTACCAAATCATGATCAATATCATATAGAATTTTCATTTTGTAACATCTGACGTCTTCAGTTTTTATATCCATGAAGTTATCCTTTAAGGGTGAAACACTATTTTAAAGTTTATTAGAAATATGCTGTCTCAATATTTTAATGGTTTATTATTGATTTCTGCACTACATTCACTTTTTGAGAGGTAAAATAACGGAGCTCCACACTATGAAACAAGGAAAAAAGTTCAACTTACATACGATAATTTAAAACTTTTACGAATATATGCTCTTTTTTGTGAATAGAGGACTTTGGTTATCATGATTTCATAAGCAGATGTACCTCTATTTTATGTCCGATTCTATGTAATAGTTTTATACCTGAATGTGTGGTTTTACCACTATTTTATGTCCGATTTGATGTAATGGTTTTATACATGACAGTGTGTGGTTTTGTTCGTGTTGCACTTTTCTGTTTTACTGTGTCGTAATAAGTTGTCTTTTAAGTGCGTGTATAATTCTATTTGTTGGTTTTCTAAAACACTGTTTCTGTAGTTTCTGTAATACTAGCTTCGACGAGGAGTTCAATATGTGTTACGCCGATTTGCCGAGTATGGCGCTGGCATGACGAAGTACACATGCCTTTATGCATCCCCACAAATTTTTAGTTAAATATCTTCTTGTCAAGATTTTTGCTTGTATTTGAAATATGTTTTCTGTAACGCGAGTTACAGCATGTGCGGTTTATCTTTTTACTATGACAGTTTTGCAATTTACAAAGTGATTAATATTTGGTTCATTTTTTAGCGTGATTTGATAAAGAGCTTCGGCTCGAATCTAGTCATCGAGTAATAAAGGAAATTAATACTGCAACTCTGACAGTTCTCTGTAATTTATTTTATTTGGGTAAACGTTACAGTTTACGTTCATTTTTAAAAAATAAAACGTCCTGTTTCAAAAATGATGGGATCTCCAATCAATCCTCCTCCTGCCGTATCTTGTCTTTATCATCACGATGGCTCCGTAAAAATTACTAATAACCTGGTGCGCGAATTTTATAAACTTCAGATATTCTCTAATCTGGACTGATTTCACAGTTTGTTCCTAAAATCTCTTATTTCCTTCACAAATTATAACGTCCTTCAAGATCCTATCCCTTCTCCACCTTAAAACTGAAACCAATGAATAAACAAACATACGAAATACACTCAAAACATAGGTATTAAGTAGAATGGTCATGGTTAATAAATTGATTGCATACTGTAGTGTGGTGGTGGTGGTGGTGGTGGGGGTGTTGGTGGCGGCGGGGGCGGCGGCGACTTGAATGTCCTCTTTACTTGTTATCAAGTTATTAACTGTAACATTTCACGGTTAGTCCAGGTCAAATCAATCAGTGTTAATTTTTGGCGCTTCGTTTCCATATTTCTCTAATTTTTAAAAAACTTTACAGTATCCAGGCAGTTAACAAACATTGTAAAATCTAACAGCTTTGTAAATTTTTGGCGCTTCCTTTCCATATCTCTCTAATTTTTAAAAAACTTTACAGTATCCAGGCAGTTAACAAACATTGTAAAATCTAACAGCTTTGTAGACTGGCAATGGCAAGGAAAGCGTTTCTGAAGAAGAAAAATTTGTTAACATCGAGTATAGATTTAATGTCAGGAAGTCGTTACTGAAAGTATTTGTATGGAGTGTAGCCATGTATGGAAGTGAAACATGGACGATAAATAGTTTAGACAAGAAGAGAATAGAAGCTTTCGAAATGTGGTGCTACAGAAGAATGCTGAAGATTAGATGGGTAGATCAAGTAACTAATGAGGAGGTGTTTAATAGAATAGGGGAGGAGTTTGTGGCACAACTTGACTAGAAGAAGGGATCGGTTGGTAGGACATGTTCTGAGACAGGGTAGCGTGGAGGGTAAAAATCGTACAGGGAGACCAAGAGATGAATACACTAAGCAGATTCAGAAGCATGTAGGCTGCAGTAGGTACTGGGAGATGAAGCTTGCACAGGATAGAGTAGCATGGAGAGCTGCATCAAACCAGTCTCAGGACTGAAGACCACAACAACAACAACAACAACAACTTTTCACCCTGTGTGTGTGTGTGTGTGTGTGTGTGTGTGTGTGTGTGTGTGTGTGTGTGTGTGTGTGTTTTCTTTCCAAACATGAACAATTGTCTGGTTTTTCTATTATTATTACGAATAAACTGGAGTAAAAGTCTAAAACCATGTCCGTCTCCGTAGCCGAGTGGCAACACGACAGACTCTCATTTGGGGGATCAAGATTCGATTCCCAGTACTGCCGAGGATTCTTTCTTGATGGAAGGACTGGGGCAGGGAGCACTCAGCCTCGTGATGCCAGCTGAGGCCCTATCTTATTGGGAGGTAGCGACTTCAAGGTCTAAATTTCGACAACGGCCGGGAATGCAATGTGAGGACCAAATGTCCCTCCATAGTATTTCCGATGATGAACGGCTGACGATGACACGGCGTTCTGTCGACTATCGTGCGGTATTAAGAGCTTGATCGCGGTTTTTTTTCCTCGTTGAAAACCAATGAAGTTGTTATTTTAAAGTTATTGAACTGTGTTTTGATACGTAACACAAGAATATGCGTTTAAATTTGTCTTATAAAAATCCTATATTCTGTTTTTCGAAATATCAAAACAATCATTTTACTTTTCTCAAACAAAATAGAGTTTTACGTATTTCTGACACATATCAATATAATTAGCAGTGGTAAGACTGCGGTGAAAAAATTAATTTTTTAAGGACAGCACTGTACCACACAGACTTTTTTCATACTGCAAGAAATGGTCCACCATTAAATGATAATTTTTTATAGCTTTTATTCTACTGTTAGTTGACAGTTTTTCAGTTAATGTGTTACAGAGATTAATGAATGTACATGCAATTTTGCTGAAAATTATTGTTTTGTGCTTCAAGATGAAGTTCAGTACTAGAACTAGATCACTGGCCACATCACACGTTTTTGTTGTCTACTACAACGAGAATAACACTGAAATCGAACATTTTTCTAATGCCTTCATTTCTGGTTGCTTAGGAAACGAGACAGTGATATTTCATGTGTCCTTGTCAAAACTGATCTGAGTATCAAATTGTGTAACATTGTAAGTTGCACTAATTTGGTGATGGCAGTACAGCACAACATACTAGAAAACAATCTCAACACCTGCCGTCAGAAGACTGATAATACTGATACAGAATGGTACTATTTTTGTCACAAAGCACGGTAAAAATGCTTGAAATGGACTTCTATGCTTGACTATACAGAGTAGCCGTTATAGCAAGTTTACAAAACTTATTAGAAAATCATACCGTGGCACTCAAGCAGCTGTATGATTTTACTCAAGAAACTATCCCAGGCATCCGTTTAGAATTCTGTAGAACAGAAGATTACATGCAAGACGAAATAACGTTATTGCCCCAATCCAGGGATTCAAAAACCATCCACGGGTCTAAGTACGTAACACTCTTTCCAGTGTCTGAATTTCAGGCTATAGATAAGTCACATTCTTTCACTGGCGCATACAGAACGCAGACCACTTCTAAAGAGATGATCTGGGTACCATTGATGATTTGTTGCTACGAACCAATAGTGATAGTTCCCAACCTTTTTAGCGGGTTGTGTGCTTTCTTGAAAATGATCATTAGTCTAAGAAATTCAAAGTTATAGTATTCTTTGTAGAAACTGAACAGCTGCTGCAGTGTTTTTATCCTTACCCTTGAAACCTCTTGTGACAGTTCATTGTATTCTAGTGTAAGAATGGCTGAGTCCGGGGTGCCTATAGAAAGACTCAATAAATTGACCCTGGATAAGAGATCACAATTACGGTTCACTGTTTCTATATGCATATAAAAAAAGAGCTTTAAATGAAAATTATCATACTTCAAGTAACATGGTGGAAGTGAATGCTTTATGTAGTTTTATTCAATTTAAGCATTAATAATGACGTTATTTGTACGTTATACGAAATTATTAGGCGACGCTCAGCTTAATTCTTTGACCAATGTTGTATTTGTAATTTCCACGCCTCATTAAAAATGTCACACCACGATACAGCGTGTGTGTGAACCAAAATGAATAGAAAACAAATTTTAAAAACTGCCATTTTAATTTGTACGGTGCATTTTTCTACTACAGGTAATTATCTTCGTGGTAAGTTTTACATTCATATCATTGCGCTTCTATTCGAAGGTGGTGGTGTATGCTCTCTTACATACAGTACGTCACTTGGAAATGGCCTAGAAAGCATAAAGTAGTCATGTACCAATAAACTAAATAGAAGTGTAGTACCAATAAAATAAATATAGTAGAAGTGTAAAAATGCTATCTGTATATAATAAATTTCTTGCTGTGGTATCTACTATGAAGAAATTATTTCGACCTTACTGTGACAACCATTGAGCCACTAAGTCACAGGACGAACTTTGCAAGATTTTAAAGAAAACTTCAAGCACACATCACAGGATTTCTTCGTTGCTTATAACGTTGTAATCCAACATCATGACTGATTGGTTACAACGTTTACAAAGTGCTTGAGTTCAGAGTCTGTTTGGTCGGAGTTGTTTTTTGGTTATGATCTCGTAAAAGTTTCTGAATAGTCTTCTTTCGTTTACATTTAAAATTAATATAGGAGTGCAATGGATTACCAAGGAACACGGTAGGGATTAAATTTAGATGTGGACTTCATTGTAAACAAGAAAATTAAAAATAATAATGTAGGTGGCGAAGGTATCTTAGAGTAGCAAGTCTTATTTTTAAAAAAGGGAAAAAGAAAAAAATATTTATGGAAACAGCCCAACCTTGTTCACTAACTTGTTCACAATTCGACTAAGAAGCACAAATCATCTCTGAAGGTTTGAAAAAGCTTATAAAATAAATCCAGTCACAAGAGGATGACTGGGGGGGGGGGGGGGGGATGTGTGTTGAGCAAAAGTGGGTCAAATTTAATGAACAAGCCTTCAATAATGAATTTTTGCGTACAGTAACAGAAATAACTCGTATGTTCGCAGAATTTTCTGAGAAAAAAATAAATAGAAAATAGACTCGGGAAGGCCAAATAGCACTAAAAATGTACATCCTATCACAAAGAAAACGTACAGCCTGCAGTGTTCTTAAAACATTATACGTCAAATGAGCGCTGACTTGTAGGAAGTCATTATCAAGGGACGAAAACAATAACTCTTTGGGAAGGTAATCAGGAAAGTAGACACAAGAATTAGTTTACGAATGACAGGATACAACAGATTGAAGTAAATAAGGAGTTCATTTAACAAAATAAAGACTATACATACACTAACACAATTATTTAATAATTGTACTTAGATTAAGTAGTAAGAAAGTTTGGGGTATTAAGAAGGCATAGGAAATCATTGAATTTTAATCAAGCGAAGAAACAAACTGGATTGTGTCAGAACGACCCCTCGACAGCTGATAGGATATTTGATTTCACTGTCGTGCCGCTGCATAGAAACCACTGATCAGAAACGAGCTGCGACTATGCTTAGATGCGGATCAAACAAATGCCGCCATCGGTGTTCGGAGGAGTGAGAGGATATTGTATGGAGGAACGAGTCATGGTGCGTGTGATACCCGATGGGGGTGTCTGAATTTGGTAGGTGCCTGGTAAACTGTGCTTATGTGGTGAAGCCCACAATGGAAGGTGGAGAGAGAAACTGAAATTGTTTCTCCGGGCTTGGAATTAGACCGTTAGCTTTGATCGACGCCACAAATAAGTGCAATAATTTGCCAACAGTTTAGGAAATAGCATGCATCCATAACAGTTTTAAATCAGATCTTTCTTTATCAGCATGAAGCTGCTACTATTCATAAAACACAGACCATTGTACAGCATTCTAATGCAGCAAATTTATTGTAGACTGGCCTCCTCGAAGCGACATTTATCATCATCTGAACAATCTAGAGCATTTATTGCGCGCCAGATCAATTCGTCCACAAACCTAGAAACTACTTATTTAAATGCTTCAGCAAGAATGGAAAGAATTCTTTCATCAGCGCTTAATCTTACAAACAGCCTTTCCTGAATATTAAGTTCTCCAAAACTGCGCTGTTTCTTGTCCACAATACTGCGACACTCAATCCCCCACTCGACTTTTTTGAATCATGTTTATCCCACACTTCACATTGCATTCGACCATTTTATTAGCTTTACAGTAGGATTATTTACTGCTGATATCCCATCGATGGAACGCTGCTCCATAACTTTTGATGCGTAAAATGCTTTCGTTTACATCAAATGGGTGCCTCAATGTTGCCATCGCAACAAGCATTTCTCTCAGTCTGCATAGTTTCAGTGTATCCCCATACTTTTTACACCTTCATAAATCGGATTTTGAAGTGTTTACAGCCGACGTAAGCGAGGATTTGTTAAGAAATCTCTAACCGAAGTGTCTAGTAATCTGGCCTCCTATAGCATTAACAACTGAAAATACTTCGGAAGCGTTGTGTCCGACGTAAGGTAATATAAAATAACAATAAAAAAGAATAAAGTTTAATGCACATGACGTTGCAACAGCTGAACTACTTGCTCACTCAAAACGCGAGCAGAGAGAGAATGCTGTCGTGGCCTTGAAGAATATGCAGTGTATTACAGCGTATTCCTTAAACAGGATATCCACAGGGCAACTTCAGTCACCACCTCCTGAAATGCACCCATTGAGCCACCTCGCTCAATAAAATTAAATGGCGAGTAAAAATCGCAGTTTCGTACTCATTTCAACGTGCCAAATTCTTTACACGGCAGATGCAATTAGAACAATATATAAACTTAAATATTCTCGCGACGATTTCGTCTTCGGCCTTGAGGCAAGCGACATCATATACTTAATTTTGAACATTTACAAAACGATTTTCTATAAGCAAAGAATTTTTCTTCAAGAATATGAATTGCTTTTCAAAACATTAACGGTCTAAGGGCTGCTGGAACGACCCAAAACGCAATGAACAAGACACTACAAGCTAAATTCGTTTGCAAAACCTAAGGATGAACGATCTGTTTAAAAAGTAATCATCCACCGATGTCCAAAAACTCTTGCACGTGAAGAACTTGCAACATCTGATAAACGGCTATTCCTTTACAGTGCCTACAAACTTGTTCCATGAACTGGAGAGATAGGATGTCAAAACAGCTGTGTCGTAAATTTCAATAATGGTGAGCTGTAACATACCGCATAATCTTGAAATTACTACCTTTTAAAAGTAGGTGGCTCCAGTTAAAGCACTGGCATGAACAAAAGAAGAAGTAGATACTGTGAAGCTCAAGTTTGACTCACCTCTCATTCGCAACTGAAGCATACTCTGAGAACCCACTAAAACTAGGCTGACAAACCAATGAATGTGAAAACGAATGAAAAATATGTTCCCTAACGCATAAATATTGATGGCGGCTCCTAAATTGCCTCAGCGACATCCGGCGACCACCAAGGGACCGCCTTTCGCCGGGGCACCGTAAAGAGCGAGGGATCGCGTTTTCCGCCGCAGTAACGACCTGCTCAACGATCGCATCGATGTTACTGTGTGGGGGAAAGTCAAGGGTGACTGCAGAAGTGGAAGTTTCCCAGTCTGCCTTGTTTAAAGCCCTTCCAGACAATGCCAGGGCAATGACAGGAAGACGGGGAAGTGGTCACTGCCACAAAGGTCGTCATGTGTTCTCCAGTGGTATGATAGGAGAAGTCCTGGGCTGCAAATGGATAAATCAATGGCCGAATAACTACAATGAGCCATACTGAAATGTGTGGCGGCCCCAGTATTTTAGAGGCAGAGGTCGAACTGAGACAGTAAGTTTCGACAGCTCTGCCTCAGCCAGAAACACGGTGCCACCCCACAAGGGGTTATAGGAGTTAACATACCCCAAAAGTAGGAAAGGCTTAGGGAGATGATCAATCACTGCAGCTAATACATTCAGGGGTACTGCACCATCTGGAGGAAGATATACATTGCATACAGTTATTTCCTAGGTCGTCCTATTCTGACAGTCGCAGCTTCAAGAGGGGTTTGAAGGGGCACAGTTGCACTACAGACTGAGTTTAGGACATAAATGCAAACTCCACATGACACTCGATTATAGTCGCTACTGTTCCTGTAATATCAGAGGGCAGGGATCCGCATTGCCAGAAACCAGGTTTCCCAGAGGGCAATGCATAAAGCAGGTGGAAAGTTTAATAGTTGCCACAGCTCAGCCAGGCGGTGGAAAAAAAGCCGCAATTTCACTGGAGCATGACGTCATCGAGAGACTGGGATGGCATAGCACATTCAATGAGGCAGTTTACACGTCAGGTTCACCTGCTGCCACCGACTTATTCCATGAGCAGTCTATATCCATTGTCTCTGAGGGTTCGGCGAGATCTAGGTCCTCAGCAGAGGACCGAATCTCCACCTTATCCCCAGATGCAGAGCTTATAGGTAGCGGTGGTGTGGGTGCCAATGCAATTTCCTTGACCTTAGTGGTTTTCTTTGTGGACTTTTCTCGCTGCTCCTTGGGTTTTTCTGGCTGGGAGGGCATCAATGATTCAGTCTCTAGGACTGAGGATGATCGTGAAGCCATACAACCAGCTGCTTTTGGGCACTTCAGCCACTGGTGGGCGTCATCTTTCCCATTATCAGAAACCTGGGAAGGGAGTTACCCAAGGGACCCCTTCCTGGTGAGAGGAGTCGAAGAAGACTTACACTGGGGACTGGTGTCCCCGATGGTTGGGGGGGGGGGGGGCAGTGGTCCGAAGGTAGGAGGTGCGGGAGCAATGTGGGGAGGGGGGGCAGGAGTGCCCCCCAACACCAAGGGGACAGGTGTAGCCTTCTAGCTCTGAGAGCAGACTGGAATTCGCGCAACTGATGGGGCTACAACTGTTCTCATAGTGGTGGCGTGTAAGGTGGCCATAGCCAGAGGATGTCGGCGCTCATATTTTCTCTTAGCCTCAGTGTAGGTCAGTCAACCCAGGGCTTTGTATTCCATGATTTCCTCTCTTTCTGTAAAATCCTGCACTCTGGTGATCAAAGTGAATGATGCTCTCCACAGTTGACACAGATGGGAGGTGGGGCACATGGATTATCAGCATATGATAGACGTCCTCAATCATGACATGTGACGCTGTACAGCGAGTGAACTTCCAGCACTTAAAGCACCGCATCGGGGGAGGGACATTGGACTTTACGTCACAGTGGTAGACCATCATCTTGATCTTCTCAGGTAAGGCGTCACCCTCAAGGGCCAAGATGAAGGCAACGGCGGCAACCTGGTTATTCCTCGGACCCCGATGGATGCCACTCTAAATTGGCATGCAGCTCGTAGTCAGACTGCAAAAAAGTCTTATGTGGCATGATGGTAACTGAAACATCCCCCAACTTGTTACAAGCGATTAAAGTCCGTGACTGCGCAGAAGATTCTGGTTTTATCAAGACTGACCCAGATTGCATTTTGGACAAGCCCTCCACCTCCCCATACTTGTCCTCTAAATGCTCTACAAAAAAGTGCGTTCCTCCCTTGGTATGGCCAGGGAGGAGAATGATTTAGGGTCGTACTTTCTTGCATTGTACTGAGACTTGGAACTCTTAGAGACTGCTGGTGCTTGATCACCAGGCAGTGATGACGTGGTGCGCCTCATCCGCCCTGTTGCCACCCACTCCGACCAAGGGCCGTCACCATGGGCGCCACCTAGCCGCACCAATGGTCACTTGGCAGGATGGTCATTGCTGGGAGTCCCGATGCCCCAGGATGACAGGCATCTACTCCTTGGCATATGTGGGGAGTTAACAGCGCAGGCATCAGCAGAGCGATTCCTGTGTTGTCAAGGGGCTTCAACCAATAGGGTATGGTGGCCCCACCACCAATGCACTGGCTACCGTGCTGGATATGAGGTGCAAAGAAGTCCACGGTCATCGTCGGAGCAAAAAGCGATAGTGCATAGTGGTAAACGTACCCAGGAAGGCGTTCTCGCCCAAGAGGCCCAAGAGATTGAGAATTAGCTAGACTGTGGTGCGATGACGAAAGAGTGGGCTAAAGATATCTACGCACGATGCACTACGTAAAACGCCCTTCCCCAATTAGCTCGCTCTTCGGGAAAATTTTCAAAAATGGAGGTCAAACCCTACAGGGGACCATCACATAAAAGCCGAAACGTGAGAGACTCCTTTTAGTCGTCTTTTACGACAGGCACGAATACCTCGGGCCTATTCTCATCCCCAGACCCGCAGGGGTCGCTGTTTTCCATGTTTCTACGACACTACCACTCTAGCTCGTGTGAGACTACATCTGTGGTGTAAAACAACTGACATAATCCAAGTAATGAGTATTTGGCTTTTCATTGTTGTCCTTAAAAAATTAAATGATATTTTCTTAATTTAAGTAACCTTTATTAGCAATCTTCCGCAAAATATCAATAATTAGGAATTTATATTTGAGATGAAAATATAAATTCCGTGTGAAATATATAATTAGAAACAAGAAGATGTAGATTATTCACAAAAAAAATGATGAATTTTACAATTACAAGATGAAGGTATTTAAAATCGAACGAAAACATAGTAGCACCAAGGCGAGACTTGAACCAGCGATCCATGAACTGCACCGCATCTTCGCACGCTACCAATCCCGCTATACGTCCAATGTGTTGTATCTCAACATTATCAAACACTGTCCCTCGGAATACTTCGAACCGAGTAAATTTATGAAAAACAAGGGAATACTTCGAACCGAGTAAATTTATGAAAAACATTAAGAATAACCTATTTCTCGGCACTTTTTAAACGGTGTTCCATACGCGTTACACTAGGAGGGTGCCTCAGCCGTTTTCATACTGCGTAGTAACAGAGCGACAATTAGAGCACAACAGTACAGAGAAAAACGCTGATGGCTGTTAATAAATTAGAATATCTTAAGGTTTACGATAACTTCGTAATAAGATACCTAATATTAAAGTAGGATCAACTTCCAACAACTTAGCAACACCAGTGTACGTGTGCTACAGCTTCTGACCAATCATGGCGTTCGTGTTTGTTTACATTACGTTTATTCTTATGATTAATAGAGTATACTAGCTCTTTCCGTAACATATTTTGGGAACGAGGTAGTATGGACAGAAACAAGGAAAATATGTCCACTAAACATGGGCTCGAAAATGATTGCTTAAAAAGCTATGAACAGCTGCCAATCTTTGCTACCAGTTAACAAGCGCTCAAATATCTTAGAATATGCATTTTAGAGCCCATGTTTACTGAACGTTTTTCCTTGTTTTGGTATATATTACAACCTCTCGAAATAAGGAAAGCAAAGAGCTTGCAGTAGAAGACATTCAGTGTCAGAGATATAAGAACGATATTCATTTATAACTTCCGACGCGTCGTTTTCAGACTGAGGACCCTTACCTCATATTGACAGTTATTCTTCCTCACTACCCCTGAAAGTTTACAACATCACGGAACCACCATGTAGACCTAAAAGAACATTCAGTCACATTCTTTCCCAAGATAATCGGTGGCTGTGTCTCTTCAGCGACACCGACAATCATTGTCCTGTCTGGAAAACTGGAATGTGCCTCTTAAATATTTAGTTAGAAGAAATTCTGCATCCCCTACGAAAACATATGGACGTTTGATAATGAATGCGAGCAAAAATTCTTCTTCAGGTATTTTTAGTCTTCTCACTTCTATTGCACGCTGGAAGGGACAGTCATCTAAAATATCTGCGTCGTTCTCTTTGCTGTAGGCGCCTACAATCACCATAACAAACCTATAATTTGCATCGGTGACAGATAATCCAAACCAAAAGGATTTGTAGTATATGAAATCAAATTTCCTGTTTTTTTAATGTGAATGTGTTTCCCTTCAATACTTCCCAAGGCAGTTACGACAGTGCCATCTGCTCCAAAAGTATTGTGCTTTTTTAAATTTTAGCTTCTGTTTGGTTGGGCAAATACTTTGTTAAAAATGTTGTCCGTATTGTTTTAGTAACTTTTACAATGATGGTGAAAATAGTCTTTTTTTAAATCTGAAATGAAAAGCTAGTTGGTGGAACTGTTATGGTTGAATTCAATTACATAACAGATTTTGTAGCGTCCATGATACCATCAAACGCTGTAGGTAACATTCAAGCGTTATCATCAAACTCTGCTGGTAACTTTCGAGCGTACACACCGAATAGCAAAGGTTGACATTTCAATTTTTTACACAAATAATGAAATTCTCCATGAATATCCTTTTCAGAGTATACAATATTACTGTCAATCTTTGTCGTAGACAATGTTTCTTCAGTAACTGATAACTAAGATACAAGTTTCCCATTAAAAATGTCTTTCGTATGTCCATAATGAATCTACTGTGCGGCCTGGGCGGGCGTGCTGACGAAGAAATAACGCGCCTACTTCCACGGACTCTTCACGACTGTGCTGCTAAGACAGCGCGTCCGGCTCCAGCGTCGTAAGACGAAAATATTTCAACTTCTATTTTTCCAATACCATTGTGAGATAGTTTTCGGTCCAGCTTTAAAAACGATTTCGACATATTAGCTGCATTTAACATGCAACAATGTATCATCTAAAATGAACCAACAAAGTAGTAAGTGACCACTTTTCCACTGTAAACTCTATTGAAATTTTATGCGATAACCTACTTATAAATTGAGTAGCACAATAACTATGACCAATATAGAAAAAATACACATTTCATCATCCAGCTGTGAGATGAAATTATAACAAAAACTCAATTTCGTGTGCCAATTAGTTTCCCAGAACTGTACAATAAGTATTACATAGTGAAAACGCGCACAACAAAAAAGATGTTTTTAATTGTTAAAAGGAACACAAGAATCTCTATAAAAACTAACTGTAGGAGTTGTAGCTTTGTTTCTTGGATAGCATTTTTTTGCAGCAACAAAAACCGGGAAACACATTTCTCTCACATATTGGTATTTGCTGCCACACGGCTGGACTGCGAACATGGTACAGAGCAACGCTATCGCGCCGCTTAATGTTGGATCACTCGCCTTCTCGCGCGTTTCCGCACCGAGCCGCGTTGACATCAGACCGCTCACATTGGACATGGAGTTATGCCCGTTTTACACGAGCAACTTTGTGGTCAAAATCGACTACCAAGAGTGCGTACACCTTTCTTGCCCGCGTATATCTCAGTAACCTACCACGTCGCGAGGTATGTTTGATGCTAATGATCTATGGACTGTGTAAAGCGTGGAGTTCTAAATTTCCGAGTACGTTGCACAGAGCGCATGCGCAGAGAGAGACAAAGGATTATGGCTGCGTCCGCTGACATCGGAAGTAATAACCTGTTCTGGTCGAGATCACTCATTTTACAGAAATGGGTTTTGTGCTTTCGTATCTTCTTAAACTTTATTATATGGCTTGTTTTGTTTTCATAGCACATTGAAAAGTTGCTCAAGGTCCTGGTATTTTTTTCCTACTAGTGTTTCTCTAGTTTACAAGTGAGAGAGAATGTCCGAAAGCAAAAAAATATATACGTTTTACAAAGAAAAAGTCTACACTGCGCAGAAATAAGAACGCAAATAAATGTGTTTAATGAAAATTATTTCAACAATAAAAAACTCAAATTCATTGGATGAGAAAAATAATTTTCGTTGTTATTAGGCACTTAACAAGACAACATGTCTAATAAAACATGTCCCAGACGTGTATCTGCAGTAGTTTTCCACAACATCCAGAGAAGCAGAGAAGTAATTCTGTAAAATTTTTAACTTATTAACTACTTGGCCCAATTTGTTTTTTTACATTCCAGACAATTGCACAAATTTTTCAACAGAAGTTGTAGAGTAAAAAGTATTTCGGCGTATTCCTCTGTAGCAAATTTGAAAGACATTCCATAAATCTACAAACTATAACAGTTACTAAGTGGTTTCACTTAAATACACTTATGTTCTTTCACTGAACAACACAGAAAACTAACTCGTTTCAAGGTTAGGAAACGACTGAAACAACCCACTAACGGTTGCCAACAATGACACAAATGTTTCTACGTTCTAAATGGAAAGTAAACAAATTTACTGCCATAATAATCTTTGCTTCTCTGAATGAACTCTGCAGATAACACGACTTGGACATGTTTTGTTAGACTCACCAGACCCATGACAACAAAATAAATGGAAATCGTGCTATACTTTAATCTCGTACAGGTTTTGCGATGGCGTCATATCAGCGAAGTTGCTTTCAGACAAAATCTTTTATGAGCCGTAACTCCGAACTAAACATTTGCGGACCTATGTTTATATGAACTTTTTCCTTTAGTTTTATTTGTAGAATAACATATTAAAATATTTACACATCTTCGTGAATCACCCTGTATTACGAATCCCCAGTGTCTTTGTACCTACGTATTCCAGTCTCGTCAGTTCATACCGTTGATCTTTTTCAATGAAAGTTTCTCGCTCCGTACTCAAGGAGTACAGGGTGTTCGTCTGCGGACAACAATGTGTTCTCTCCAAACAATTTCTTGTGACTTGCAATACTAAGTGAACATTAACACACAGGCGTAAGGTTGACAAGGTGAGAATGCCTGATCCATTAGGTAACAACATGGTGACGAATTCTTCGTTGTATAGACAATATTAGCAAACAGCTAAAGAACGAAGTCTTCATTTAACTGCAACGATAAAAGAGCTATGGCTAACCGAAGTGCAAAATGCAACTGCATTCTCGTAAAACGAAAATAATGATGGTATCTAACAAAGCTATATCAGGCTGTTCATCGAGTATTATTCATTGAACACCGATATTTAAGCAATAGGTAAAATAAAGCAATCATTTCATCCTGTAAAAGAACTTTGGAATAAATCGCGCATTCAGCTAGAGCCGAAACGCCCAAGCAGTACAGAAGTCTGCACTTTGGCGGCACAGATTCTGACAGCGCCTAGTTAACTCCCAATCCCATTCTTCACCGAATCGAACTCCCATGTATAAAATAGCTGCGAACGGCTGACTACTGGATAAATGAGTTAAAATATTAACTATCTCACTAAAGGCACGTAAGTTGCAAATTGCTCTTTAAAGTCAGTTTCTCACGCATCTGAATGTTTCTGACGTCACGACAGCGAAAATTGTAGAAAGCGTTACACTTTTTTCCTTTAACTGGGTTTTGCCAGCGAGAAAAAGTTTCGAATTGGTTTGAGATTATCCGTAAAGTTTGTTGGACGTCGCTAAGTGCTCTCATTCTCAAATACTGGACGAATACTTTCTGATCAAGAGTATCCGGGCACCCGTATGTTACGCGGAATTGACCAGCGGATTCACAAGACATGGACCCGCCAATAAATACTGAGACAGAGAGATTATGTTGTCAGCGAAGAAGCAGTAACAGCAGAATGGGTATGCCAGGAGGGCTCAGTGATTTCGAACGTGGACTAGTCACTGGACGTCACCTGAGTAACAAATCCTCCACCGGCATTTCAACCCTTCTATGGCTGCCCAAGACGAATGTTGGTAATGTGAGTGAAGTGAAGACGCGAAGGAACGACCACAACTAAACCACAACCTAATGTACTGACGGGCAGGGACCGGCGAGCATTGCGGATGGTGGTTGTAAATAACCGCACGAAACAAGCGGAAGAGTTCACTCTTGAGCTGCAACGTGAAACACAATGACTGTGTACAGCGAGTTAAAAAGAATGGTCTAGAATGGTCGAGCAACTCCTCCCAGCCTCACATTTATGTAGTCAGTGCTAAGCGACTATTGAGATGGTGTGAAGAGCGGTACCATTTGAGAACGGATGATTGAAAATGAGTGATGTGGAGTGACGAATCACGCGACACCCTGTGGCAATCGGAGGAAGGGTTTGGTGAATGCCTGGTGACAGTTACCGGGCATCATATGCAATGCCAACTGTGAGGTACGGAAGGGTGTCGTGTTAGGGTTTGGATGTTTTTCGTCGTTGTATGTGATCCCCTTATTGCGCTTAAGAAATCGCTAAATGCGGAAGGATGTCAAGACGTCTTACAGCGTGGTTTGTGGACAATCACATTCCTGAAATGGTCTGGTCTGCCAGAGTCGGTATCTGAAAACAGTGGAGCAGTTTTGGGACGAGTTGGAAAGTCTACTTCGCTCCAGGGCCCGTCATCAAACGTTTCGGCTCTTGAGGAAGAATGGGCAGTCATAATTCTCAGACATTCAGATACTTCACTGAAAAGTATCCCCAACTGAGTTCAAACCATCATAAAGGCGAATGATTTTGTAATTTTAATATTTGACTTATTGCGTTAAAGCTTTAACGTAAAATTATACCTCTTAGTACGTTGATGACAGAATTTTAACTATATGAAATTACAGCAGGAGACAAAGAGGAAATAGAAGAAATACCTTTTGCGTTGTAATGCGAGAATGACGGAAGAGAGAAAGATGGCACGTCGTATTATGTTTAAAAACTTTTCTCATAGGCCTGAGAGTGATTTCGAAGTACTATATCACGTCTGACCACTGACAGGGACGAAAAATACGAAATACGTGGACACTGTACCAACGGCTACAGGGCTCTGAGAGTTTGATTTCTTGCTACCGGGAACAATAAGCTCAAGTTTATGTTCCTGGTCAGTGTACTTATTACATCGATATCTATCACCATCCCAGAAACTTGCCAGGTTCGGTCGAAATTTCTGGGAAGTTGCATTAAGGTAAGTTGATTGCCACTTAACGTTCCTCTCTTTCTTTGTAAAACCCTAAATGAAGGAAAGTGGCTAGTAGAGGAACCACAGCGGCTACAGTACAGCAAAGGCTACCATCATTGTTTACCACTTATCTTGTTCGACATGTACTCTTTGTCTATCCTTCGAAAGAATGAACGAAACGTATTTTGTTTGTGGACTAACTTTGTGATTTCCTAGTTGAGGCTACTTGTGAAGAACTGTAGGTTCGTCACTACGTGTCACTCTATATTTATACTCCACGGAATTAATCAGAAATGAGTCATGTAGATGTAGAATGAAAGTGCAAATAATCCTGAACCAATGGTGTTTCTCATTAGTCCACTCGGCCATTGTGGTAATGGTAAGACAAATTTACATGTGTACGAAATACGGAATTTTCATCAGCTGTAGAGAAAGTATAAAACGAACAGAACCGCGGACAAGCACACGACTGCTGCACGTGTCTTCCCGCCTTGAATGCGGAGACTGACGCCCGCGCCCGGTAACCCGTAACTGTAAATAAAGTGCATGCGTGACCTACAGTTCCATGCGCTCCCTTACATCTTGGAACAACAGCTGCATGTATCTAGAGCGCACGGATAGTTGCAGGCGTGTTAATGCTCCTTTGGAGGGAAATTTTAACTGATCAGTTATGGGCTGTGAGACGAGTGATTGGGGCGACTGACGGGGAGAAAAATACAGGGTGTCCCAAAAAGAATGACCCGATTTTAAATAGAATTATTAGGAAGAAGGGCTTAACACAACAAACTGCATAATAAATTACTTAGAAAAGACAAAAGATTATAAAAAAATCCATCATAAATGTTCAATATGTCCTCCATTGGCTGCACAGACGACATCTAGCCGATAGCCGAATTCATTCCAAACTGAGTATAAGGTGTCTTCTATCACAAGCTACAGCAGCTGATATTCTGGTTTTTAGTTCATCAATGTCACGAGGTAAGGCAGGAACGTTAAGCACCAAATCTAATATGGAACGCCCGCTGAACTGCGATCACTGATTGAGTATGACTAAATTCAATAAAACAATACGCCTTTGTTGTGCGGGCGCCATATTGCTCGAGACTGGCTGCACGCTCGAGGTCAGCGCTCGTAGCGACATCTAGCGTATTTTTCTCTGAAACTGTAGACCATGCTGATTACATCTATCGCTGTTTCAGTTACCTAGTGACATTTGTCTCAATATTTTTGTAAGTTAAAATCAGGTCATTCTGTTTTCTTGTGTTTTTGATTTTTCCAGGATGCACGCCTGAAAAATGAATGGAATAAAGTCTTCTGAGATTTCATTCTAAACGGCGTATCTGAAAATTAGCTTTCAGAAAACCGACTGGGAGGGTAACATTCTACGAGGGAACCTTCCGGACTGCCCCTCTTCAGTTTTCTTCATACTTACAGAATTTGAAGGCCAGAGCCCGGACATCAGTTTCCGTAAGCAGTACGACGCATTTCTCAAAATCGAAAAAATCGCCTTTGAAGATCGGAAGATTCTAAAGCGCTGTTAAGCCGAAAACGTTATCATCGTTTTAACAGATCCGCCTGCAGTTGCGGCTATAGCTTGTAAGGTCTTGTAATCGTGTAGTCGTTGATTCATTGTTGCTAGCAGTAATATTTTTAATTGAATCCTACATTAATTTTCTAACGCGAATGTTAATTAACATATATCCAATCATGGATCGCAATAAAATAACTTCTTTATTTTTCATTACTAATCGCATGAAAATAAAGTGCCCCCGGTCGGAGGTTCGAGTCCTCCTTCGGGCATGAGTGCGTGTGTTGTCCTTAGCATAAATTAAAGTTAGATTAAGTAGTGTGTAAGCTTAGGGATCGATGACCTCAGCAGTTTGGTCCCATAGGATCTTACCACAAATTTCCATAATAAAGTGCCTTACCGTTAGATGTAAAAAATATGGATACTTCGCATTTATAACCCATTTTAATTTACTTTGAATGCTCGCATTTTCTAGCGATAAGTAAATAAAAATGTATTATTTTTATTACAAATTATGATTCAATATTTCTAGTTGAAACATATAATGGAAATGGAACTAGCGACAATCGAATACGTGACTTTACGCTACGCACTGCCGGCTGCTCTGTTAAAGTGCTGCCTTTTTTTTCCAGTCCTTTAGGTCCTGTGGTTTGGCATCCCAGGTACAAAAAGGCCCGAACTAAAAGATTCCGTTAACGTACAGCAGGGAATCAGTGATCCTGTAAAGCTGCGTTTACACCTGTGCGTCACGCGTCTCGTTGGCGTTTACCCGCGCTTGGCTCACATGCAAAAGGATGCACGCATTTGAAGTGCATTATCTATCAATACCTGTGCATGCACGGTTCCCATCATACCTACACAGAAGCACGCACGCTATTCCAATGACCAAGAAGTCCGCTTTACTAACAGAAAGATGCGGCCGTGGGTGATATTTTGAGACAAAAACTAAATAGCACCACTGCTTACAAGTATCAGCAGGAATATTAAAGAAAGGTAGGAAAATATTTCTGCCTAGTACAAAGTAAAAAAATACCGCGTTTCTTCGATCACGTATATTTCAGAAATGGGGATGGGTAGAAAGATGCAGTTTGCGGCATAATGTTCACACGTGCGAAATCGTTTTAAAGTAGGTGCTGATGAAATTTGCTACACCCAGGCGGTGACTGATAAAGAGTCCAAATCTTACACTCACGTCCAACGGATCTTCCAGACACGTTACAGAAGCATACGACCATGACGTCTGACCATCAGACAGTCCTACACGACGTTCAAAGAATCTGGAAATGTCATGAAGACGGCGAGATCTGGGCGTCCGAGCACGAGTGATGCACATGTGAAACGGATAGAACAGGCATTTATCCACAGCCCAACCAAATCAATCCGTCAAGCGTCTCGACAGTTGCATCTACTATCAACCATATTGCAAGGAGTACTAAAAAAGAGAATGGAGCTTCGTGCCTACGAGATGCAGCTGCTACATGTGATTCAATCTGATGACAGGCTAAAGCGTAAAGCATTTGCAATTTAAATGTCGAGCATCTGCAATTAAAATTTCGATTCGCACCGACGATGACACTCACGACGTGATATTCACGGACGAAGCTTGCTTTCATAGGTTCGGAAAGGTAAATCGAGCCAATTTAGGGATACGAGGTTCTGACAACTTCAGCTTGGAAATCGTGCGCGACATTCGAAAGGTAAACATGAGATGTGGTGTGGTGCGGTCTGCTTCATGACCGTGTGGAGGGACATTTTTCTTTGCAGGCGCGTCAATAACTTCTACTGCTTATCTGGATATGTCGGAACACTGCATTTCCACAGATAGGAGAACTGCAAACTGATCATGCTGCAGCAGGATGATGCCACTCTTCACCGGGCAACGATCCGATCATTAGGAATGCTTTGGACGACACATTTACAGGTCGCTGGATTGACAGAAAATGAGCCATTTCCAGGCCCTCAAGGTTTCCTCCAGACGTAGCCACGTTAGCATTTTTTTTCTATGGGGCTTTGAGAAGGATGCTATCTACCAGACCTGCGTGCATGACCTGTATGAACTGCGAGTTCACATCAGAGCAGCTGTCACTCGTGTTAATTAGAACATGCTTGGCCGGACATGGAAGGATCTGGAATATCACCACATCCAGCGTACTACAAATGGCTCACACACTGAACTCCGTCAAACGGCTACTGAAAATTAGGGAGAGGGGGGGGGGAGGGAGGGAGGGAGGGAGGGAGGGAGGGAGAGAGAGAGAGAGAGAGAGAGAGAGAGAGAGAGAGAGAGAGAGAGAGAGAGAGACGCACCTTTCACATATTCCCTGTCTGAAAAATACTTAAAGTTGTATAGACCATCTGGCACACCATGTAGATTTCAGATTACCTGAGCAGTCCACATCAACATTCATCGCAAGGGATAAATGACAAATTTACTGCCCAGTACACCTTACACAGTTATGTACCGAACAAAGTAATGAAGGATGCGGAAGACACGCCGTGATTCTGCCACCGTCTTACAAAATTGCTCCGTGAGAAAAGAGAACTTAACCACATATTTACACACAGACACACAAAAAGGTGAAAGAAACAATACTCAGCACAAGGAGAATATTATATGAAGCTTTCAACGAATTCGAAAGCAAGATTCTATCCATCGATCTGATAAATATCCTACGAAGGTTTGGTTTTAGGTTAAATCAGTAAATTGATTAAAGGCATCTATCTAGTCTGTTAGTGACAATACTGGCACCAGAACGGAAACTGAGAAGGCCGAAATACTAAATTTCGCTTACTGAAATTATTTTACCAAGGAAAATTGTACTCCAATCGTCACACGTACTAATGCAAGATATCGAGGTAAGAAAGCGTGGGTTACAACATCAAATCGGCTGGAACTGCTGGAATACCTATACAGTTCTACACAGAGCATGCGACCCCTCTTCTAGCAGCAGCCTTTTGTTGGTTGCTAGGAGTATGAAGGGGTTACAAGTGATCGGTATAATGTCCAGGTATTTCTCGTTTTCAAGAAGAGTCGTCATAGATGCAAGCAACCAGAGGTCTGTACCATTGATGTATAATATTTGAACAGAATAATCTTCTTTGCTATTTAAACATTTCTCCCAGCTCTCCGGCAGGCTATGAATGCCACACAAAAAACAAGTTGTTCTTTTGAAGCGAAACATTCACCGAGCCATTTTCATACGAACTGAAGCGTTGTTCAACGACAGCGTGTCCCGGTGATGCAAACAGATGATAATCGGACGAAGCCAAGTCTGGAGAATAAACCGCATACCAGAGCATTTCCCAACTGAACGCCTCGATCGTTTTTCTGACCCGTTTTGCTGTGTTTGATGTGGCGTTATCATGGAGCAATGACTTTGTTGCTTTTTCCCATATTCCGATCGTTTTTTCATGTAATGCTTGATTTAAATCGATCATTTGCTGTAGGTAGCGATCAGTGTTGACGCTTTCACCAGATTTTAGCGACTCACTAGATGGCACCCTTCTAATCCCACCAAACAGAGCATTGTCTTCTTCCCAAAGCGATTTGGTCTCATAGTGGATGTCGATGGTCTGCCTGGATTCACCCATGATTTACGACGCTTAGGATTCACAAAATAATATCCATTTTTCGTCACCTGTCACTATTTGATGGAGAAACTACTTCCTTTTGTGTCTGGCGAGCAGTACTTCATAAGTTGTCTTTCAATTTGCTTGCTGTCTTTCCATCAGTTCATGCGGAACCCATTTTCTCACTATCCGCACCTCTCCCACAGATTTCAATCGAAAATAAACTGCTTTCTGAATCACATTCAATTGTTCCGTGAGTTCCTATTGAGTTTGAGCATCATCATCATCATCATCCAATTAGGCCTGAAATTCGTTGTCTTCTAACATTCTCGGTGGTTTCTCGCGCTCGTCGTTTTTCACGTCAAAATCACCACTTTTAATTTTTTGAACCACTAGAAACACTGTGTTTTCCCAAGATAATGTTCGCCGAAAACATTCGATGCGATTCTGCAGCAGTTTTCTTCAAATTATAACAGAAAACCAATGCTGTCCGCAAATCGTAGTTCGCAGGCACAAAACTCGACATGTTTATGGGTTTGAAACAGATACCGATGTATGGAACTTGGGACTGTGTGTTGACATTCGTCGTCAGCCGTTACAGGAAGCAGATGGCGTTGCAGACGCGGTCTCACGGGTCCTACACTGACGGATAGCACCTTATAGAGATAATCTTATACCATTCTTCCTGTAAAATTACGTCAAGTTCACGTAACGATGATGGAGAGGGTTAGGGATCACACGCACCCTTCCCTCCAAAGTAGACCACAAAGGCTCAATAATACTGAGATCTGGTGACTAGTGGCCACGAGGGATGCGATAATTTATCCTAATGCTCACAAAACAAGTCCTGGATGATGCGAGTTGTGTGAAAAGTGGCCCTGTCGTCTTGGAACGCAGGCTCACCACTGGGGAACAAGTATTATACAAGTGATCAGACAAAATAGTCTCATAACCCTCGGTAGTAAGGTGACCTTGCAGGCTATCCATTGGGGCCATGGAACACAATGATATGGCTGCCCAAACCATCGCGTAACACCCGCCATGTTTCACTATAGGCAGCAAGCAGTTTGCATTATAGGCTTGGGGCGGCGTACGCCAGACGTAAACTCTGCCAGAAGCTGAAAACAATGAAACATGACTTTCTTCCATTGCTCCATAATCAAGATTTTGTAGCTTAGGCACTACGCTTTCGTTTTACAGGCATTTGCATCACTGATGTGTGATTTTGGAATTCCAGCTCGCTCTGCAGTTCCCAGACAAATGGAGCTTTCTTCACGTAGTTATTGTGCTGACAGGGTTCAAGAGCGTGACATTCAGTTCTGCAATTACTTATTCAGCTGTTCCCTTCTTTTTGTCAGAATCATCTTCAGTAACCGTCTTTCACGATCACTAAACAGACACTTCCGCCTGAGTTATAATAGAGGAATTCACTTAGCTCAAACATAATGTACTCGCAACTACACAGAAGAGCGTTCTGACCACGACTGACACTTGCAACGTACTAACGCATTTCACAGGTGCTGTTCGTTGTCAAATACAACAGTGGAACCAGCAGGCCTGGCTAGCATCTGCATTTATGTTCAATCTCACATTACCCCCGTATCTCATACTTTTGTTGTTCACGTTTTTGTTACCAGTTTCCGTAGTCAGAAAAATTACTAGCTTGGTTTGATAAGCCTGATAAATTTCTGTTACAAGGGAAAAATTTTGTAATGCATGAAGACTGTTGGTAAGAGTGATTCCTGTAACGGTTTTATTCGAACATTCAAACATCCACAGCTCCTAGTTGTTAGTTGGCACCTAACTCAAGCAATTTTGTCACAAATTTAATATCCATGATTAAAGTCGAGTGAAAAAAAATAGTGAAAAACAATTTTCTTTTAAAACACACTGCAGTGAACCTAACCAGACAGAGCTGAGAGAGCTTAATGGAGACCAGATGTTTATTACTGGACATGTGAATTCATGAGCGCTGATAGCATTGCACGAACCTGCTGCGAGTGAGGTTCCGTCTGAGGCAGGGTCGATAACATGTATGGCCTCGCCATACAAGACGGTCAATTTAAGACTGGGGAAGCTGTTGAGAAGTTGTAGAGCTCACATATAGTAATATATATAATCCTGAATGAAACACTATGTAAATGCCGAATGCGAGACGTTTTATATGTCTCCTGAATACAATGGGACCTCGTTTATCTGGATCGCAGGTTATCCGGATTATAGGAAAGGTTAAATGCCGTAAGCATACACGTTATATTCACTTTCTCGTTAAAACACAAACTATATAGAACACCGACGGAAAAAAAGTCGCAACACCGAAGAGGAGTTGTGCGACGTAAAGGAAAGTTGGTACGCGTGTTTCTACAACTGTAACACAATGTCTATTCAAATTTCGCGTCAGTCTCATGAGATCAGATTTTCTTTAAATACAAGCTGTAATTGTCGTGAGAATTAATTTTGCAACTGGACTTCGTGACCTGATTTAAGTCAAGAAGGTGACAAAGGCGCCTTTATCAGCACCTCATGGCACAGGGTAGCCACATGACGCAGAGTAGGTTCTGGGCAGGATCTGAATAGAGCTCATAGGTGGATCCACCGTGTGTTACGTTAGAGATAGGGGTCGAGGATGGATCCACCACGCGTTACGGCCGGAAAGTGTTCAAACCAAATACACCATGTGTTATGTCTGATGATAGGGTTCGAAGGTGGATCCACCATGCGTTACGGCAGGGATGCTGTTCGAAAGTCAATCCACTCCCTGTATGTCCGTTGCGGCGTCCGAAGGTGGATTCACTGGCGGTAGGTTGGGAGCATGGTACAGTTGCGCTAGGTGTTGGCAACTGTACTACATTTACAAGCAATTCTGGAATATGTGGCGAGAAGTGACGTCAGGATCACATGAGCAGAAGTGTCATAAAATAGGTAAAATTGCGAAAATTGACGGAAATACAGGGCTATTACAAATGATTGAAGCGACTTCATAAATTCACTGTAGCTCCATTCATTGACATACGGTCAGGACACACTACAGATACGTAGAAAAACTCAAAGTTTTGTTCGGCTGAAGCCGCACTTCAGGTTTCTGCCGTCAGAGCGCTCGAGAGCGCAGTGAGACAAAATGGCGACAGGAGCCGAGAAAGCGTATGTCGTGCTTGAAATGCACTCACATCAGTCAGTCATAACAGTGCAACACTTCAGGACGAAGTTCAACAAAGATCCACCAACTGCTAACTCCATTCGGCGATGGTATGCGCAGTTTAAAGCTTCTGGATGCCTCTGTAAGGGGAAATCAACGGGTCGGCCTGCAGTGAGCGAAGAAACGGTTGAACGCGTGCGGGCAGGTTTCACGCGTAGCCCGCGTAAGTCGACGAATAAAGCAAGCAGGGAGCTAAACGTACCACAGCCGACGGTTTGGAAAATCTTACGGAAAAGGCTAAAGCAGAAGCCTTACCGTTTACAATTGCTACAAGCCCTGACACCCGATGACAAAGTCAAACGCTTTGAATTTTCGGCGCGGTTGCAACAGCTCATGGAAGAGGATGCGTTCAGTGCGAAACTTGTTTTCAATGATGAAGCAACATTTTTTCTTAATGGTGAAGTGAACAGACACAATGTGCGAATCTGGGCGGTAGAGAATCCTCACGCATTCGTGCAGTAAATTCGCAATTCACCAAAAGTTAACGTGTTTTGTGCAATCTCACGGTTTAAAGTTTACAGCCCCTTTTTCTTCTGCGAAAAAAACGTTACAGGACACGTGTATCTGGACATGCTGGAAAATTGGCTCATGCCACAACTGGAGACCGACAGCGCCGACTTCATCTTTCAACAGGATGGTGCTCCACCGCACTTCCATCATGATGTTCGGCATTTCTTAAACAGGAGATTGGAAAACCGATGGATCGGTCGTGGTGATCATGATCAGCAATTCATGTCATGGCCTCCACGCTCTCCCGACTTAACCGCATGCAATTTCTTTCTGTGGGGTTATGTGAAAGATTCAGTGTTTAAACCTCCTCTACCAAGAAACGTGCCAGAAATGCGAGCTCGCATCAACGATGCTTTCGAACTCATTGATGGGGACATGCTGCGCCGAGTGTGGGAGGAACTTTATTATCGGCTTGATGTCTGCCGAATCACTAAAGGTGCACATATCGAACATTTGTGCATGCCTAAAAAAACTTTTTGAGTTTTTGTATGTGTGTGCAAAGCATTGTGAAAATATCTCAAATAATAAAGTTATTGTAGAGCTGTGAAATCGCTTCAATCATTTGTAATAACCCTGTACATATAACTTGAATGAAAATACGCCTATATGCGGGTAAATTAAGGGCGAACGGGAAAGTCTTTACATGTCTGCTTTGTGCAGGAAACTTCTCGTACATGTGAAAGAGTATGTTACAGAATACGAAAAAAATTTGATATGGAAGCACCGGTAACCAAGGAAAGACACTTTTCGTGGACAGCGATAAGATGGCTGGAACAGATTGTTTAAGATGGCTGAGCACCAAATACAGAGTAATAAATTTACGTATGTCGGATCAAAAGCCCTGGTGTGACCCCACAGTTATCGGTAACCATCTAATAGATTTTTATACAGAGTCCTTAGCCTAAAAGCACTGTATTATAAACATGGGGGCTGCATGCAACTACAGAATGGATCGCATTTTTTACCCTGTGCAAGACTGTTTACATGTTTTAAACCCTAACAAACAGCATTTACATTGTGCTTCTCTGTACACTCTACCAATCACAACTGCGTAGTGTTATCTAACAAATGCCTTGCTGCTGCAGAGTTGTTATATTTTGCTGTATGTCTATTGGGGAAACAGTGATACATGGAAGTTGACTTATCTTTGATACTTTGCTGGAAAATAGAACCATCTACCTATAAATTGACATGGATCTGCGTTGAAGAAAAATAGAAAGCAGATGGGGTAATCAGCTGGTGGGGTTGGAATGAGGTATGATTTAATGGTAGATTGATGATGCATTCCAGAAGGTGGGATGTTGCGGGAGGTCATTTATCACGCATTTAACCATTTTTTTCCCCGTTGTTCTCTCGGGGTACATCATCAGATGTGTGGTATAACTTGCGTTCGACTCCTATACAATTGTGTGTTCTGTGTATGACTTAGATCGCTATCTGCCTGCAATCGTTAACAGGAAACTTCTGCATACCACAGTCACCAGAGGACTTCTAATGCGTATGTAATGAATCACGTCTACCAAACTGATGGAAAACCTATTTCGGCACCCTCATCTAGATGAACGAAGATTATGCGAAGTACTCCGTTCCCCTGCCACATATTGGACATAAATTGAGTCTTCAGTTTCGTAACTGCAGTAATTCTAAGTTAGTGCCGGGGAGAGGGGGGGGGGTTGTGAGGTACTGCAATCCCTTTGTACACATTCGATTGACAGATGTCGTGTGTGGAAGAGATTGTGTTCTGTTGACGGAGATAGAGAAGCATGGCATGTAATTTCACATGTCAAACACCGTTGTTTCATGCATTTTTCATTGCTGACGATCATTTTATAGGACTGATGGGAGGATAGCACAATTTCAGAACTATAATCGGATGTGAATAGTGGACGCTATACACCTTTAGAGAGCTATAAAGTGCGTTGATCACAAATCTGTGTGTGTGTGTGTGTGTGTGTGTGTGTGTGTGTGGAAGGTAGTAGAGTAATCATCTTAAAGTTTCTCACCATAGTGAATGAGATGGAAAACTTGCAAGGTAACTGTGTGTCATGTGTTGCAAATATATTTCCTGTATTGAAGTATTAACAGCGTTCCCATTCCAAGCAACTAATATATCGGAAACCACACTGCTTTAACATTACAGCATGCGTAAGTGCTGAACCGTGTAGTTAAAAGAGTGCGACTTTATGTTCTATGATCATTTCTCTCTTCCCAGCATCTTCTTTATATGGAATCCAATCACTCCAACAATTCTTTAGCATTGATAGCACAAAAGATAAAACAACTTCTTTCTAGCTCCTTCCATCTGGAGCTCCATTATGCATAAATTAAACGTTTCTTCTTCCTCTTCCTAATCACCTATTATATCGCCACAATACTCCCAAAGAAACCGAACTTCTCCTGTATCAGCTTTATTGCTTATTGTACTACATTTTAAGCACTGTCCCCTTCAAAATAATCCCCTCTACTGTTAATATACTGTTGCCATCGTTTCTTCCAGTTTTGAAACGCGCCTGGAACACACACTGTGGGATGGTGCGCAGGTTTCACGTCGCATTGTCATGTATCTCCTCTATAGTTTGGAAACGACGTCCTTTCAACGTGTTTATTAGTTTGGGAAAGTGGAAAATGTCTGCTGGGGCTAGGTCCGGATAATACAGTGGATGGGACACAACGGGAATGCGATGTTTTGCTAGATAGCTGCACACAAGGAGTGATGCATGTACATACATACTGTCATGATGCAACAGCCAACTCTGGTTTTCTCACAATTCAGACCTCTTCCTGCACACACCATCGCTTATGCGCACTAGGATTCCCTGGTAGACTTCCTTGTTTACATCTGGCCAAGTGGCACAAATTCATGTTAGATAATGCCTTTGTAGTCAAAAAACATAACCAACATCACCTTGATCTTTGACCAACTCATGCATGCCTTTTTTGAACGACGTGGCCCTTTGCCGGCCCACTGCGCCGACTGCACTTTCGTTTCAGCGTCCTAGCTGTACGGAGTAGGTATTAAAATCCATGGAGAAGAAGTAAAAACTTTGCGGTTCGCCGATGACATTGTAATTCTGTCAGAGACAGCAAAGGACTTGGAAGAGCAGTTGAACGGAATGGACAGTGTCTTGAAAGGAGGGTATAAGATGAACATCAACAAGAGCAAAACGAGGATAATGGAATGTAGTCGAATTAAGTCGGGTGATGCTGAGGGAATTAGATTAGGAAATGAGACACTTAAAGTAGTAAAGGAGTTTTGCTATTTGGGGAGTAAAATAACTGATGATGGTTGAGGTAGAGAGGATATAAAATGTAGACTGGCAATGGCAAGGAAAGCGTTTCTGAAGAAGAAAAATTTGTTTTCACCGAGTATAGATTTAAATGTCAGGAAGTCGTTACTGAAAGTATTTGTATGGAGTGTAGCCATGTATGGAAGTGAAACGTGGACGATAAATAGTTTGGACAAGAAGAGAATGGAAGCTTTCGAAATGTGGTGCTACAGAAGAATGCTGAAGATTAGATGGGTAGATCACGTAACTCATGAGGAGGTATTGAATAGGATTGGGGAGAAGAGAAGTTTGTGGCACAACTTAACTAGAAGAAGGGATCGGTTGGTAGGACATGTTCTGAGGCATCAAGGGATCACCAATTTAGTATTGGAGGGCAGCGTGGAGGGTAAAAATCGTAGAGGGAGACCAAGAGATGAATACACTAAACAGATTCAGAAGGATGTAGGTTGCAGTAGGTACTGGGAGATGAAGAAGCTTGCACAGGATAGAGTAGCATGGAGAGCTGCATCAAACCAGTCTCAGGACTGAAGACCACAACAACAACACAGCTGTACACCCACGTGCCACCGCCAGGTATGGTGTTATTAAGAAAGTTTTCATTGTCATTAACAGCGGCAAGCAGTTCCTTGAACGTTTCAACACGGCTCTGTTCCTGATCTTCAGTCAACCCACACACACACACACACACACACACACACACACACACACACACACACACTTCTTCACTGCAGTAATCCAAATTGCAGGCTGTACACGTGCTTACTTCAGCCGCTGTGGTTCGCTTGCGAACTGTACAAGTGCCACGAGGCAAATGGCAGTTTGTAGTCTAAAGTTACGTTGTGCAAGACGCGACAGTTGGCTGCGACTGCGACGCTGCCCCCTCCTCTTTTCCCACCCTGGCAGACGGCGACACGGCCGCAACACGACTGGAGTCGTCGCTGTTTCCCAAGCTCCGGTCGGCGGCGGCAGATTCAAATACATAACAAAAATAAGAATTCCGATTTTCTTGCTGTAAAAAATACTGTACGTTAATGCAACAAGGTTACATCGGCTCCCAGAGTTAGTTTTTCGATACAGATTCTCCTTTTACTTTAAAAAATTGAAAAGTATCTCTTCCGGTTTTGCGTGTTTTTTTCGCTGTATATTACTTCTCTATCAATTGTGAGGAAAGTAAAAGGTACAAAAAATTGATGTTTGCGTATCTTACAGTTTCACATCACAACTTGATAATGAGGTGTCTATTTTTCCGATATTCGTCACAGTTTATTCCGATACTTAATTTACAAGTAACCTACTGCATAAAATTTGAATTGTGTACAGTGAAAAATGTGGTCGCTGGCTACTTTACGTATGGTTCACGTTAGGTCATACATCGTTGCCGATGAAAAGATGCTAACATATCGAAATTATTTTTAAAGTTGAGATCAGAATGATATCGATGTCCGTTTCAGAGATTTGGGGTCATATATCTCCGGGAGCGTCGCGACTAACCGCCAGTTCTGTCGACGCGCAACAAGAATCTTGTGGTCATCACACGATAGAGAATGCATTTGTTTTGTTTCGCTGACACATTTGGACCTAATGAAACCATTTTATGTCATATTTCTCCGGTATTAGTTACTAATATTTCTCCATATGCTCTTGACAATTTCATTTAAAAAGCCACGAAATGTAGGTTTCTTAAAGCCAAGTGACCAAGCAGAACCCATTTTCTTGGTTTTGCTGATGCATCTGAACCTGTTCCAAGCTTTCTTTCTCGTTTATTTCTCTGATACGAGCCCCGAATATTCCTCCATCTGTTTTTGCACATTTCACCTAAAATTCCAATGAAAAAAATGGTTCAAATGGCTCTGAGCACTATGGGACTTAACATCTATGGTCATAAGTCCCCTAGAACTTAGAACTACTTAAACCTAACTAACCTAAGGACATCACACAACACCCAGCCATCACGAGGCAGAGAAAATCCCTGACCCCGCCGGGAATCGAACCCGGGAACCCGGGCGTGGGAAGCGAGAACGCTACCGCGCTGTGAGCTGGTCTCGCAACATCCTTGCCTTTGCGATTTGAAGAACCCTAAATATAGAGACACTATGTTCAGAGAAAGAATTTGGGAAGAAATTGGTGCACAGTTGAAACTGGCAGGTGAGTGAAATATATAATATTTTCCCATTAATGCAAGTTTTTCAGGTCTGTTATGAAAATCAGTATAATCCATGCAGATGTAGAATTAGAATGATGAAAATGAACTTGAAGGTCAATTTTCGCATTACTCTTTTTTGTGACGATAAAAATTGAAAACGGCAAGTACATTATAAAATGAACAATGTAAAGTACAACGAGAAAGTTACATTTTACAATACCTTCACTTTGAAAGTAAACGGTAAATTGGGGTCTTGATGATACCTTCTAGTTGTGAAAAACCACCACCAGATTGTTGTACAGCTTTCTGTAATCAATAGATGTTCGTTTTTGAGGAAGGCGTTTCTCAACAGATTGCGCAAACAGTATGCTGCAATAAGTAATTTGTCACATTCACTTCAATTCATTGGTAGAAGATGGTGCTCAAAAAACTTGTGCCAAAAGTGCACTACTGTTTTACAAGGCCCTTCTGGTCTGACACAGTTCACAATTGAAATTCGTCTTTTGTAAATCCTGGAGTCATCTTTTGAGTGCAGCTTGGCAAGATTAAATGTTCATGTCATCCATAACGATGTATGCTGTCAGAATATAAGAATATGGAAGTTCATTTGGATGGGAATAAAGAGTCAGTCGGCTATGAAAGTTGCCTTAGCTTGTTCCAAAAGTTTCTGCATGGGACAAACTGACAAGTATAATTTGGGGAAATTTTGTGAACAAGCACGGACATTATTTCTTCCACATTTCTGCCAGTGTATACTGTAGACGTTCAGAATGAAAATTCTAGAAATGTTTAGGGTGTAACCCTATCTTGTTGTCAAGAACTTGAAACCATGCAATGACGCCAGCGTGCGCTTATTGTTAATAAACTTATCTTTCCATTGGAATTTTAGGTGAAATGTGCAAAAACAGATGGAGGAATATTCGGGACTCGTATCAGAGAAATAAACGAGAAAGAAAGCTTGGAACAGGTTCAGATGCCTCAGCAAAACCAAGAAAATGGGTTCTGCTTGATCACTTGGCTTTAAGAAACCTACATTTCGTGGCATTTTAAATGAAATTGTCAAGGGCATATGGAGAAATATTAGTAACTCATACCGGAGAAATATGACATAAAATGGTTTCATTAGGTCCAAATGTGTCAGCGAAACAAAACAAATGCATTCTCTATCGTGTGAAGACCACACGATTCTCGTTGCGCGTCGACAGAACTGGCGGCTAGTCGCGACGCTCCCGGAGATATATGAGCCCAAATCTCTGAAACGGAGATCGATATCTTTCTGATCTCAACTTTAAAAATAATTTCGATATGTTAGCTTCTTTTCATCGGCAACGATGTATGACCTAACGTGAACCATACGTAAAGTAGCCAGCGACCACATTTTTCACTGTACACAATTCAAATTTTATGCAGTAGGTTACTTGTAAATTAAGTACCGGAATAACTGTGACGAATATCCGAAAAATAGACACCTCATTATCAAGCTGTTATGTGAAACTGTAAGATACGCAAACATCAATTTTTTGTGCCTTTTACTTTCCTCACAATTAATAGAGAAGTAATATACAGCGAAAAAAACACGCAAAACCGGAAGAGATACTTTTCAATTTTTTAAAGTAAAAGGAGAATCTGTATCCAAAAACTAACTCTGGGAGCCGATGTAACTTTGTTGCATTAACATACAGTATTTTTTACAGCAAGAAAATCGGAATTCTTATTTTTCTTATGTATTTGAATCCGCCGCCGCCGACCGGAGCTTGGGAAACAGCGACGACTCCAGTCGTGTTGCGGCCGTGTCGCCGTCTGCCAGGGTGGGAAAAGAGGAGGGGGCAGCGTCGCAGTCGCAGCCAACTGTCGCGTCTTGCACAACGTAACTTAAACCTGCCGCTAGGTGCGCTCAGGAGCCGCAGCGCGCGCTCTCTCTACTAGTTGGCTTGCTATTTGAAAAGTTCAGTTTCTTTTTGAACACACCTCGTACACCAACAGGAGCACCGAACTCCACACCATGCAAGCATCAGAGAGATCGTGTGTAATTTGATGGGTGACATAAGACTGGTACGGTACAGTCGTTGCAGAATGGCAGTTACAGTGTTGGAATGAGAATATCGGTCTATATCACTAGCATCAGTCAGTACAAGTTTGGAACACGTTATACTCTTTGGGAAAGCAAAACATTGAAGTGTATTGATTACATGGAACTTAGCTCACGAGACGCCGAATTTAGCATGTATAGTACCCTCCTACTTCTGGTCAGCTCCAAATAAAATCGAGACAGTGTTGGAGGAAGGGTTGGTAAAGACGAGGAACAGTTACGAGATACCTAGAGAGATGCCATTTAGAATTTTGCTAAGAGTCCAAAGCCAATAGGTTCAACGAAGGGCTAGCTCGTTTCGAAAAAGAGGGCAGAGTGCTAGATCTTTGGATCTCCGACTTTATCGTACGAATATGAGAATACTTTGTGACTCCCAAACACGAAACCAAATATTACCGAGTTTAAAGAAGTTTTTCGGCTAAGGAATGCAGTTTTTGCACCTCCTCTATGCTGATGGCTAATTCCTACACGAAAGTATGTATGTCATGTGATGTAGGCAGTGTAACAGTGTACGCAATATGTCAACATGCATATGACCCTCCCAACGTAATGGAGGGCGTGGTTTAGCAATGACTCAAAAACTGAGAACCGTGCTACAATGTCACTAAAACTCGTTGAAGGTGGTGGTTTGGACCTCGAGTAATTGAGTAAAATGCGTTGGAATTACGGAAAACCTGAAAAATTACGAACATTGATGGAAAATACGTACAACTGGTGAAAATTCCACAAAAATGTGGAGGGATGAGGGTACTTACATACTGGCCAGGGTGTTTGAAAATCATTCCATTGCTCCACCAACGGGATTGACAACTGACGGAGCATACTATACATGCTCTGTGGGTGTAAGTCCTGCTGAATGAGCCTTGTTCCACAAGTGGTTATGCACTGTAAGTCATAAAAACAGAAGACGCAGTGTCCAAATATTTGAGGGTCAGGATGACTACTATATAGGACACTTAAACAGCAACCAGACACCATGCAGGCAATATGCACCACTACTATGAGAAATCAATGCTCTGGGTCTCTTCGAAAACAGTACAACAAGACATCTGCTAGCCTGTCACTGTGGAAGATGAGTTTAAATGTAGAGGTCATCACCTTCGGATAGCTGTTTGGAAACGCACCTCAATGCCGGAAACTCTTCCAGTTTCCATATATTAAGATGTGTTCCAAATTTTTGCCAATAAGATCATGCAATGTCCAACTTCTTGTGAGAGCCAATCGATCAAATTTGTTAATGTCAGTTTAGTACCTGACACAGATCTTGAAACCATGGTAGAAGAACAAAATGGATGGCAACATACAAAGCTGTAGTCATACACTGGTTGGATGTTTACAGCAGAAAAACTGCTTATGAAACAACAATACAGGAACCCTCTCTTCCATTGATAGTCCAGGTGATACGGCCCTCCTACAGTTCAGGTGACAAAACAACTTTACACAGGTCTGTGAAAGCTACTTCAATCACTGGCCACCTGCTACAATGGACTAATGTGTGTATATTTAATATTCTCGACGTCAACACAAGATGTTAGCAAAGTTTTCACAGTTCTAAGTTTCACGAGAGAGAGAGAGAGAGAGAGAGAGAGAGACAGAGACAGAGAGAGAGAGAGAGAGAGAGAGAGAGAGAGAGAGAGAGAGAGAGAGAGGGGGGGGGGGTCTCTGTGAAGTCTGACAGATTACACTTTTTTATTTCTAACATAGTGATCACAGGAATATGATAAAGGACATCAGGACATGTAGAGGTTGATATTCATAGACCATCATTCGATGCTGATGAATTATAGGTGTTATGCTTCTGAATTCCTTTGTGCAGTCCGCATATACTCCGTGTGGATATGAATTTCCTCCTGTGTATTAGTGTGTTATTTATCTCGATGTGATAGTGATGGATGGAGGACTAGACAGCCTTCTAACTAATGGAACAGTGCCATCGAAACGTTATAGAATTTCGAGAGAATTAGAAGGGATCTGTAATTTGACAAGGGATATATCTTACTTGTGGAAATCATATTTATTCAAATGCTATACACCGAAGACTGGAACACAGTGAGAATACGACAGGTAAGTGATATTCTGATGAAAGGGGAGTTGAGCTCTATACCGCTTCTTCTAAGTCTCGTGCGCAAAACTATTACAAGCTCTCACATTCATCTCGTGAAGTAACTGCAACGACAAAATTAGGATTGGCTGGTTGGTTTGCAGATAAAGGGACTAAACTGCACGGTTATCGGCCAATTTTTCCTTAGTCACATAGGTCTCAGATGAAAACCATATCCCAAAACAATCGCCTGAAATCTGGGAAAGGAACAAAACGCGTAAAACTAAGTGTGTGACCACAGCGAAGAAGAAAACACATAAAAGTACCACGCCGAAATTGAAAAAAGTAACGAAAAGGAAAAACGCAATAGACTTTGTTAAAACAATGTAACAGACTTTGACGTCACATCGGTATACCATCACCTTGACCTTCTTGGGTAATGAATCACCCTCAAGGGCAAAGACGAAGGCACCAGTAGCAACCTTATTATATTTAGGTCCCATATGGATGCACCAGACAAAGTGAACATCCTGACATTCAGAGTTGTCCCATAGCTCGCCGTCGGACTGCAATAGGTATTGATGAAAACTAATCCCCTGGACCACATTTAGGCTTTTACGGGGATCATTGGTTCTGCTGCATACTAAATGCTGAGGCGAATATGACACTTTTTCTGTAGCCCCGTGTTCCTCTCACGATGTAGCTACTGTGGGAAACGATTTGGAGTCATACTTCTCAGCACTGAAGTCTACCTTTCCCTTCTCAGAGACTGCTGGTGCTATTCGGTAACCAGCAAAAGACGACTTGGTCCACTTAACTGCGGGTCACCCGCCCTGATGCTACTCACTCCAACCAGTGGCTCTGCCACAGGTGCCAATCAGCCTCAGCAAATGTCACCTGGCAGTATGGTTGTTGCCAGGAGTCCTGAGGAGGCAAGTAGATGGCCATCTACGCCTTGGCATACTTGGGGAGTTTGCAGGTCAGGCATCAGTAGTGCAAACCCTGTGATGTCAGGGTACAACAAAGTGGGTACATGACAGCCCCTCTCTATTCCGGACTGGCTGCCATGCTGGATATTGGTGCGAGGAAATCCAGTATTGTCATGGGCGCAAAAGAGGACAGTGGACAATGGATGTAGATTACACACCCCATAAGGTATCCTCGACCAAACAGCTAGATTATGGGTGGAGTTGCACAACCATGACAATAGTAGACGCAGAAGAAATCAGCGCACAATGGGTATATGATGCACCACATAAGGCGTCCTTCCCAAAACGGCCTGCACTTCTGCAAAATGTGGAAGTTAAACCCAAAAGGGGAACCATTAATACTGAAGGAGACTAGTACGAGACTCCTTTTAGTCACCTCTTATGATAGGTGAGAATACCTCGGGTCTATTCTAACCACTTAAACCCGCTGGGGATGGTGGGAGGGGGGGGGGGGAGAGAGAGAGAGATTAGGAGCCAATACGAACAATTTTACTAAGAGACAATCGGCAGCAGAAGTTCCATCTTTTGTAAATAAGAGACAACATTCTTCCATGAGTTTTGTGAGACTATAAGTGAGTGGAGTAACATCTCAATACGTGGACCAAATTTTTATTTACATCTATATGCTTACTTCGCAAGCCATTGTACGTTATGGGGCAAGAGCACCCAATATCACTACTAGTCATTCCCTTTCCTATTCCACTCACAAATACAGCACTCACAAATACAGAAAAAAAAAAAGTAACTGCCTCTATGACTCCTTATGAGCACTAATTTCTCCTATCTTACCTTCTTGGTCCTTATACAAAATTTATGACCGAAGCAGTAGAATCCTTCAGCAATCTGCTTCAAATGTCAATTCTCAATAGTGTTCCTCGAAAAGAACACTGTCTCCCTTCCAGGGATTCCCATTTATGCTCCCTAGCGAGTGTAATCCGACTGCTGGGAAACAATTACTCACCATGCAAAGTGACTCATGATCAATTTCATTAATTAGCCTATCAATTTGATATGAATGATGTGCCACTAAGTGGGTGGAAGCGAGGCCTAGAGTACCACAGATACAATTTGGGAGCTGGATTGGTAATCAAGCGTTTTTCTTTGCAGCAATATCTTTTAACGAAATTCCAATATCCCACCTACACAGAGAAAGATGATTATCGTAATAAAAACAGCTATATTACCGAATTTATAAAGCGATACGTATTATAAACCTGATATTTACAACTTCACTGCGCTGGTACCTGTAGAGATGTCTTATGTAAGGAACCATTTGGTTACTTTAAGAGAGTTAGAAAGTAAGGAAGCATCCTGTGACAGAGGTAGGTAGGTAGGTTAGTTAGTTTAAAAGAGGGGGTGAAGGGACCGAACTGTGAGGTCATTGGTCCCTTGTTCCAAAGGAAACAACGCCACAAGGGTGAGAATAAGATAATGAGACAACACAAAATAGAATGAAAGGAAGAACCACAACAACGACTGAAGGGCAACAAAAACTTAAATGAACAAAAGGGGACAAGAAAACGACAACACCGCAAGAAACAGGTGGAAGAGGTTAGAACAAAACAGGTTACCATGGCTGGCTGCCCATGAGGATAAAAAGGAAAATCCCACCACTCTGCAACACATTAAGCCCTACAGCCGGAAAGCACTAGGGTGGAGGACACACAGGGACAAAGGGCATGTGCTAAAACTTAGATCAAATGATGAAACTCACTCTCACGAATAAAACGTGAAACTAAAGCTGCTGTTGAGGCTCTGTCGCCCAACACCAAAGGTAGGGTGCTGGGAAGGTTAAAAGTCCACCGTAGAGCGGCTAGAAGTGGGCAGTCCAGGAAGAGATGGATGACCGAGATTCGTGAGCCACAGTGACAACAAGGTGGGTCCTTGCGACCGAGGAGGTAACCATGTGACAACCACGTACGTCCAATGCGGAGCCGACAGAAACCAAAGAGTGCCAGCGAGAGGCGCGCAAAGGTCTTCCACACATTCATAGTTTCCTTAATGGCACGCAGCTTGTTGTGCATGCTGAGGTTATGCCATTCCGTCTCCCAAATGCGCAAAACCTGGCGGCATAATACTAAATGCAGGTCAGTTTTAGAGAAGCCGATCTCTGTAAATGGTTTCTGCATAGCCTGTTTGGCCAGCCTGTCGCCAAGTTCGTTGCATGGGATTGCGACGTGACCTCGGGTCTAGATAAACACCACTGAATGACTGGGCCGTTCCAGGGCATAAATGGAATCCTGGATGGTCGCTACCAAAGGATGATGAGGGTAGCACTGGTCGATAGTTTGCAGGCTGCCTAATGAGTCAGCACATGCCTGGGCATGAGGGGATGTGCTCAAGGTCACAAGATATGTCCGCCAGCTCTGCACTGAAAACACTGCAGCCATCTGGTAAGGAGAGCTGTTCTGAAGGTCCTCCATGAACACAGGCAAAGCCAAGGTCACCATTAGCCATCACACCATCGGTGTAAACCACTTCATGGCCCCGGTACATATCGAAAATCGAGAGGAAGCGACAGCGGAGAGTCGCAGGGTTAATTGAGTCCTTAGGACCACTTGAAAGGTCCGGGCGAAGCAACAGTGTAGGTGTACACCATGGAGGCGTTCGTGCATGAACCTCAAGTATGTATGGTGAAGGCAACTCCCCCAGTTTGGAGAGAAGTGATTGCACACGAACTGCAATTATAAGCCCTGGCCTGGACCGCCGATGAGGAAGATGAATCACCGTGGGCAGGAAAAGGAGATATTAATTCGGATGCACAGGAGAACTATGAACAAGTGCAATGTAACTGGAAAGCAATTGCGGACGCCTAACCTGCAATGGAGGGACGACGGCCTCCAGCAGGACACTGGTCACCGGACCCGTCCTAAAAGCTCCTGTCGCTAAGCAAATGCCATAGTGGTGCACTTGGCCGAGTAAATGCAACACTGAGGTTCCGCCGAACCATAAAATAGACTCCTGTAGTCAAGGCAGGATTGAACACGGGCCTTGTACAGCTGCAGCAGTTTAGAGCGATCTGCACCCCAGTTGGTGTTGCTCAGGCAGTGGAGGGCATTGTGGTGCTGCCAGTACTTCCGCTTAAGCTGACGGAGGTGAGAAAGCCAAGTCAATCAGGCGTCGAAAACCAGTCCTAAGGATCGATCTGTCTCCACTACAGTGAGTTGATCGTCATTAAGGTAAAGGTCTGGATCCGGATGAACGGTACGACGGCGACAGAAGTGCATATCACACGACTTTGTTGCAAAAAACTGGAAACCGTGGGCTAGATCCCATGACTGCGCCTTGTGGATGGCTCCCTGCAGGCACCACTCAGCAACACCAATACTGTTGGAGCAGTAAAAAATGTAGAAGTCGTCTGCATACAGAGATGGTGAGACAGAAGCTTAACAGTTGCCGTAGCTTGGCCAGGCGGTGGAAAAAACAGTTAAAATTTCACTGAAGGATGACATCGTGAGACTGGGAAGACATGGAACATTCAATGAGGCAGTTTATGTCTCAGGGTCACCTGCTGGCACCAACTTATTGCCTGAGAAGTCTATACCCGTTGTGTCTGAGGGTCTGGCGACTTCTAGGTCCTCAGTGGACGCCAGAATCCCCACTTCATCCCCAGACACAGAGCTTCTAGGTAACGGTGGTGTGGGTGGCACCCCAATTTTTTCGTCTTAGGGGTCTTCTTTTTGGACTTTTCTCGCTGGTCCTTGAGTTTCTCTGGCTGGGAGGGCTTCACTGATTCTGTCTCCGGGACTGAGGAGGATCGTGCACCCATATGACCAGCTGCTTTTGGGCACTTCAGCCACTGGCGGGCGTTATCTTCTCCATTAGCAGAAACCTGGGAAGAGAGTGACTCAAGGGACCCTTCCTGGCGAGAGGAGCCAAAGAAGACTTGCGCTTCTCTGGCTGAGAAGTGGGGACTGATGTCCCAGATGATTGGGGGGGGGGGGGGGGGGGGCAGTGCTCCTGAGATAGGTGGTGCAGGAGCAACAGGGGGCGAATTGCCACCCACCATCAAGGAGGCAGGTGTAGCCTTCTGGCTATCAGAGCCGACTGGAATTCATGGACCTGTTGGGGTTACAACTGTTCTCGTAGCGGCAGCATATGAGGTGGTCATAGCCACAGGATGTAGGTGCTCATATTTTCTCTTAGCCTCAGTGTAGATCAGTCAGCCCAGAGTCTTGTATTCCATGATTTTCCTCTCTGTGTGTAAAATCCTGCAGTCTGGTGAGCAAGGATGATCGCCACAGTTGACACAGATGGGAGGCGGGGGACATGGAGTAATGGGACACAATCTCGACATGTGATGCTGGAAGTACAGCGGGTTGACATATGGCCAAACTTCCAGCACTTTAAGCACCTCATCGGGGAAGGGACATATGGCTTGACATCACAGCAGTAGACCATCACCTTGACCTTCTCAGGTAAGGTGTCAGCCTCAAAGGCCAAAATGAAGGTACCGGTGGCAACCTGATTATCCCTAGGACCCTGATGGACGTGTCGCATGAAATGAACACCTCGCCGCTCTAAATTGGTGCGGAGCTCATCGTCAGACTGCAAAAGAAGGTCCCTGTGGAATATAATACCCTGGACCCTATTTAATCTCTTATGTGGCGTGATGGTAACAAAAACATCCCCCAACACGTTACAAGCAAGTAAAGTCCGTGACTGGGCAGCGGATGCTGTTTTTATCAAGACTAACCCAGTTTGCATTTTAGACATGCCCTCCACCTCACAAACTTGTCCTCTAAATGCTCTACAGATAACTGTTGCTTCATCAAAACAATGGAGTCCTCATCAGTTCTCGTACATACGAGGTACCAAGGTGAATAAGGTTCGCTGCCACCCTTAACCTGGCGTTACTCCCTTGGTGTGGCCAGGGAGGGGAATGATTTAGGGCCGTACTTTCTTGCATTGTACTGATACTTGGAACACTTGGAGACTGCTCGTGTTTGATCACAAGCAAGTGATGACATGGTATGCTTCATTATGCATCATCCGCCTGATGCCACCCACTCCGACCAGGGGCTCTCCCCAAGGGTGCCACCCAGCAGCAGCAGCAAAAGCCAAGAGTCCCAGGATGACTGGCATCTACTCCTCAGCATACGTGGGGAGTTAATGGTGCAGGCATCATTAGAGTGATCCCTGTGTCATCGGGGGGGGGGGGGGGGGGGCTACAACCAACAAGGTAAATGGCGGTCCCACCACAACGGACTGGCTACTGTGCTGGACAAAGGCATTCACGGTCATCGTCGGAGCAAAAAGCGACACTGCATAGTGGAAACACACCCAGGATGGTGTCCTCGCCCAAGAGATGGAAAATGAGCTGGACTGCAGTGCGACGACGAGAAAGTGGGCTAAAGATCTCAAGGCATGATGGACACGACGCACTATGTAAGGCGCCCTTCTCCAATTGGCTTGCTCTTCAGTAAAATTTTGATAGGATACTAGTAGGAGACTGCTTTTAGTCACTTCTTATGATAGGTGAGAATACCTCAGGTCTATTCTAACCCCTTAAACCCGCTGAGGGGGAAGGGGGGGTGGAGGGGAAGATTAGGAACCGATACGAAAAATTTTACTACAAGACAGTCTGTAGCAGAAGTTCCATCTTTTGTAAATAATAGACAACATTCTTCCATGAGTTTTGTGAGCCTATAAGTGAGTGGCGTGACATCTCAATAGGTAGACCAAACTTACATTTATATCTACATGCTTACTTCGCAAGCTACTGTACGTTCTGGGACGAGGGCACCCAGTATCACTTCAAGTCAAACCCTACAGGGGACCATCACATAAAGGCCCAAGCACGAGAGACCCCTTTTAGTCACCTCTTAAGATAGACAGGAATACATCGGGCCTATTCTAATCCCCAGACTCGCAGGGGGAACAGAGGTAGATCTTAGCACTCCATCATGAGCCAAAAATGAGTTTAATGTGATGCAAGACAAAACAGATATTAAACTGATTAGAACAGATTATGTCCTCTAAGTATTCTCTCATCAGGTAATATATAGTCTATGCCATAATATTACAGAAGTTTCGCAACTGCTAACAGATGTGAAAATGTATATATGCCCCGATTTCTTGAAAAGGGAGAAATCTGCATTCTGCATTAGAAATTCAGGGTTTATTATAACAACATCCATGTCTCAGATTGGGTAAGTGGGTCTTTTAAACCAGGGAGAGTATGCTGGGGTGGAATTGCAATTGGAACTGTATGTCGAAGCTGCACCTGAGTGTCTCTCAATACGCAGCAGCTGGCAGCACGAGTGGTCATGAGGCTTCGGTCTACCGCAGTCGCAGATTTGCTTAACCTGTGATGAACAGTTAGGTCCAAAGAATGCTCCGACCTGTCTGCTGTTACCCACGGCCGCAGGGACAAGTGCTGGCGGTGGCACTGTCTGGATGACTGACTAGCAATGTGACAAGTATGCTGGGTGAGCAGCAATGGAAGCCAAAGTGCGTGTTGCATGAGAAGATTCGATATGACAGGTGCTTGCAATCAATGATTATTTCCCCGCCCTCCACGTAAATTGATTGTTTGACGTCTTTGTGGCAGCCTCTCTCACCTCTGAGCATTCGGTAGGACCAACAAGTGCATGCCAGGGGACAGGTGCGCAGCTGCCGATGGCTGTGAAGGTCTCTCCTGACCGGAGACCACACAATGACGCGATCTCTCAGACAGCAGGCCAGTCGCGGCTCTCAGCATTTGTCACATGATGCATTCTTTGTTAGTTTGTCATTGGTCGGATTTTTTTATTTTTTCATCAGATATGTTTAGCAGAAATGTGGTGGTGGTGGTGGTGGTGGTGGTGGTGGTGGTGGTGGAGGAGGAGGAGGAGGAGGAGGAAGCTTGTGCTCTCGAACGTCAGTGCACACAAGACATTAGGTATATTTAGTGCTATGACCTTTGTGTGGCGGAAATTTAATTACTTGATTTGCATAATGTTTGTGTGTGATACTCAATCACTGAAAATATATTTTATTACGAATAATGATCATCGTAAGGCGCAGGCGAGCGTTTTAAGCAATCTTTTGGACTCCTGTAAATCATTAAACAGTTAATTTGATAAGGTACTGCAAATGGACTATTTCCCTCCGTTTCTGATGGCAAAATTGCATCAGCTCTCCCTTTGTTGCCAGCATTAGCCAATAGGAACACAATATTCTGAGAAGAAATGAAAACCTCCGTCTGTGTGTTTGGAGATGGGTCACACGCAAACAGCAAGTAGCCACTCACGGGGAGAAGAGAAGCAGAGAGAGATATAGAGAGAGAGAGAGAGAGAGAGAGAGAATGTGTTTCAACAGGAATTTCCCGTGTATTAATATCATTAAAGAGTTGCTGCAACCTGATGCTTTGTCCGACAAGAAGTAACTGGAGAACCAAGGAGTGGGGAAGGGGAGGGGAGGTAGTGATTGGACAGAGGAGGGGTGGGAAGTTTTGCCTCTCTCAGTGTCTCTGCCTGTGGAATTGTGGACTTACTCTGTCAGTATCTGCACAGCAGTGCAAGCACAAAGAGCATTTGCTTCCACTTTCCTGGCATGGAAGGTGTGTTTGGGAGCAAAAAGGGAGAGAGCCTGGCGTCAAAAGGACACCAGCACCTAATGCTTTGTTTGGGGATTAAGTAGCACGCACCTGGGGGCTGCTAGCCATAGTCACTGCCCAGTGTTCAACATGCATGCGGCTGCGGCCCCAGCCATTACCCAGTAATCTGCAGACAGCGTAAGTACATGCAGTGAGTGTATGCCGACGGTATTCCTTATGCAACTGGAAAAAGTTAACTTTTTTTACGCATTTAGTTACTTGTTTTTGATGTCCTCCGGCTTAGCTGAGTAGTTATGTGTTTGCTTACCATGCAGTGGGCCTGGGTTCAATCCCCGGCCAGGTTGGAGATTTTCTCCACTCAAGGACTGGGTGTTGTGTTATCACCACCACCACCACCACCACCACCACCACCACTGATGCACAACTCAACCAATGTGGTGTCATCTGAAATATGACTTGCAACCGGGCAGCCAAACTTCCCCGGAAGAGGGCCTCCTGGCCATCAATGCAACACCATTTCATTTTTTTACTTCTTTTTGATAGATTTTACAAGATCTGCATCTTCCAAAATTTAATAATCAGCCGATAATGGTGAGCTTTTCCTGCCAAATGAAGAGATCCAGTCCCTCCAAATTGAATTTTAGAAGTAAAGAACATATTTATTATTATGTCCTCTACAATGTAATTGAATTTCCTGTCATGGGATCCTTCCAGTCCACCAGCTCGGTGACTTTCCCCATCAATATTTTCTTGGACGGGCGGGGAGGGAGGAACGAGGGGTGGGACGCCCTCTGGTGGTGACATTGTGCACTAGCTCAGTCGATCCCTGCGTGTCAAGGTGAGCGCACACACGAAAATTTTCCAAGGACAACACCTTCAATCTGCTGCAGTGTAATTGCATAATTAGGACATGTAGTTGCTAGTCAAGGTAATACTTGCACCTTCCACACCAACAGCTATGCACAGACTGAATCGGCTGTGCCCTACTAAAGGAATCATCCCAGCATTTTCTGGAAGTGATTTATGGAAATCACTGAAAACCTAAATCAGGATGGCCGGACGTAGGTTTGACCCGTCGTCAAGCGAATGCGAGTTCAATGCTCTAACCACTGCACTGCCTCACTCGGTGCCCCTGATTTATGCAACGCACAATGTGGAGTCATACAAACTTTACCCTACTACTCATATGCACGAAAGAAGGGATATTCAAAAATCCTTAAACAAGCGTAACAATTTTATATACGTTGGTTGTTGATCTTATCTGTAAAAGTCCATTCCTACCGTATGTATCATTAATAAGTATTGGAGGTTAACAAATTCGTGCTCAACCTTTCTTTCTACTTTCCCTTCACTGCACAATCAACTTTACCTTCACTGCACAATCAACTTTCCCTTCACTGCACAATCAACTTTCCCTTCACTGCACAATCAACTTTCCCTTCACTGCACAATCAGGCCGTCGAAATCAGGCGAAACTTTTTTTAAAAACAGGACATAATTCAACAAGGCAAGCACGTTTCAGAAACAGTTGCACGTTTACATGGGAGCGACAATCGACTGTGGAGGCCGCAATCCGGCAGCTAGAAACGCATTTCCTAAATAGATGTTTGAGTGCTTACATATCCAACGGAAACCAGTATTGGAATATCGATTTACGAAATCCGGTTTTGGGAACCCTATAAGCACTGTATCATAAATTCCGTAATGCATTTTGAACTCCACAAGATACGTGAATTAATCTGACACCATTGTTATGTGGATGAAGTAGCTTCTGGAGTCTTCCACAGTAATTTCTTCCATAAGATCGCTAAAAACCAGTGGCTGACGTTTTCTCTTCATCCAGACACGAATACAAACATGTATATTTCTTCAGTACAATTTCAGGTACATAAACTTTAACATCGCCACTACGATATAACTGTCAATTTCCATTTTTGATAGTAAGATGATACTCTGGCACTCACAAAATATGGCAACTGAAGAGTAAACTGTGTAGACAGCCAATTATAAAACTAGTTTCGCAACGCTGGTTTCAAGTAACGAGTTTCGCAACTTTGTTTCTCCGTGTACATAAGGCAGTTTGGCTAAGCTAACAATTTAGTCCATAATGTACAGGGTGCATCCCAATGCCAATGTGGATCGAAAAAAATGGACATATTCATAGTGCAGGCGTCGATTTGCTTTACAAATCAAAACTGCTCATTTTGTAATTAGCATTACAGATTATAAGCTCAGTATAATGAATGCTATCGCCACAGAACTTTATTAGACGCGGCAGGATAACTTATCAGTGAAGCTTCCGCCATACACGCATGGTTTCACAGTGTGTTCAAACTGCACAGTGCAGTGAATACTTCGTAAAGCATTATCTTACATGGACCTTAATTACCGCATACCATCAGGGTGATCACACTTTTAGCTATTTTTTCAATGTTCCGCCTATTCCACGTCATACACCGTGTTGAAGTCTAATAGAAACTGAGATCGTGTAATCTAGTTCGTAATCGGCAAAGTCCCTGATTTTATATTTACGGTGCAGTTACTGCCCAAAGGATTAGAGAGTCAGCATCGTCTACGAGCTCTCAAGGAACAAACAGAGGAATTAGTTTACAAATGTGAAAGATGTCTACACAAAAAAGACAATCGCACTTGCTCTTATATAATTTAGTGTATGTACTTCAAGCTGAAACGCATACGATGCTGAAGGTGCTAACGCTTGCCAATATTGCAAAGAAAAGGAACACTTACAACGCCTTCCCAAATTATCAACGGCACTTCTGAGAACAGGACATTAAAGAAGGCAATTCCGCCGCCCATATCGAGCTAAGCATATGCTTGGAGGTGCGAAAGTACGGTATATCCACAGTTCCTTCCATGGAGAGGTAAGGTCGGCTGTAATTTTTCAGCATTTCAGTTGATATGATTACGACACTATTTCCAGTTGTATACATCCGATGCGTAGTGATGCTCATCAACATCAACACACTGCGCTTGCTCGAACTGTTTAACAACCCTACAAAATGAAAATTAAAACTTGACCCATATACATATCACACATAACAAAATCAGAAGCAACATTCTCTTGTAAAATTACTAGTAGCAAAAAAAAGCTGCTGACTTAGTAACTGGACTAGTACTTTGCTGAGACTAAAAGAAAATCGTGGAGAAAGAAAAGGACTTCAAAACTTACGAGACGATGAGAAGAGGAAAAAAAAAAAAAAAAAAAAAAAAAAAAAAAAAAAAAAAAAGGCTTGTAATGAGGAACACGTGGAATAAAAAATTGAAAGAAGCGGATAATGCATCTAAGAAAAGCAAGACACGACAGTTCTTCAAGGAGATGTACAGGATAAAAGGCTCTGAAGCGGTAGAGTCCTGTTTAAACATCATAATGGTGAACACAAAACAGTTACGATGTGAGGAAATGGTGAGATAATCAACGATCTTTTGAACCCAGAAACGCCAACAGGAAGGTCAATGCTGCAGTACAACTGCGGAAAGATCAGAAGTCATACACCCATTAACGGTCTCAAGAACAATATGACTGCAGGTAACGATGGCATTTGCGTTGAGAAAATTAAATGCGGTGATCTACCGAACAAAGGACAGTATGTACAAAACACTAATGGACTTCTAGATACACGAAAGATACGAAAGATTCGAGAGAAGCTATCATTAATAAAATACACTGAAGGGCCAAAGAAACTGGTACAACTACCTAATATCGTGCAGAGTCCCGCGAGGACGCAAGAGTGCCGCAACACGACGGCATGGACTCGAACAATGTCTGAAGTAGTGCTGGAGGGAACTGACACCATAAATCCTGCACGGTTGTCCATAAATCCGAAAGAGTACGAGGGGGTGGAGATCTATTCTGAACAGCACGTTGCAAGGCTTCCCAAATATGCCCAATATCCATATGTTTAAACTCAGGTGACTGTTCCTGGGGCCACCATGTGGCAATTCTGGACGTGTGGCCTGTCGCATTGTCCTGCTGGAATTACCCAAGTCCATCGGAATGCACAATGGACATGAATGGAGGCAGGCCATCCGGCAGGATGCGTACGTACATGTCACCTGTCGGTGTCGTATCTAGACGTATCAGGCGGACCATACCACTCAAACTGCACACGCCCCACACCATTACAGAGCATCCACCAGCTTGAAGAGGCCCCTGCTGACATGCAGACTCATGGATTCATGAGGTTGTCTCTATATCCGTACATGTCCATCCGCTCGATACAATTTGAAACGACACTCGTCCGATCAGGCAACAGTCCAATGTCAGTGTTGACGAGCCCAAGCGAGGCGTAAAGCTTTGTGTGGTTGGATGTCAATATAACGTAGTATACACACACACACACACACACACACACACACACACCACTGACTGATACGTAACCCACTAGAGTTGCCATGCCGGTTGACCATGTAAACATTTGAAAATACTAACCACTATACATTTTCGCTCCTCGTAAACGCTCCGCGGCATTTAGAGTGTGACTCGGTCGTCAGATTGTTAGCGCTTTCGCAATACTGATAAATGGAGACGAAGTGATTTAGCGTGGCGTGAAGGAAACGTGTCGTTCTGACAAGAAAGTTTTTCATTTCCTTTTTTAATTGTAGAGAAGCACATTTTATGTTAGATAGAACGACCTATATACACTACTGGCCATTAAAATTGCTACACCAAGAAGAAATGCAGATCATAAACGGGTATTCATTGGACAAATATATTATACTAGAACTGACATGTGATTACATTTTCACTCAATTTAGGTGCATAGATCCTGAGAAATCAGTACCCAGAACAACCACCTCTGGCCGTAATAACGGCCTTGATACGCCTGGGCATTGAGTCAAACACAGCTTGGAAAGCGTGTACAGGTACAGCTGCCTATAGAGCTTCAACACGATACCACAGTTCATCAAGAGTAGTGACTGGCGTATTGTGACGGGCCAGTTGCTCGGCCACCATTGACCAGACGTTTTCAATTGGTGAGAGATCTGGAGAATGTGCTGGGCAGGGCAGCAGTCGAACATTTTCTGTATCCAGAAAGGCCCGTACAGGACCTGAAACATGCGGTCGTGCATTATCCTGCTGAAATGTAGGGTTTCGCAGGGATCGAATGAAGGGTAGAGCCACAGGTCGTAACACATCTGAAATGTAACGTCCACAGTTCAAAGTGTCGTCAATGCGAACAAGAGGTGACCAAGACGTGTAACCAATGGCACTGCATACCACCACGCCGGGTGATACGCCGGTATGGCGATGACGAATACACGCTTCCGATGTGCGTTCACCGCGATGTCGCCAAACACGGATGCGACCGTCATGATGCTGTAAACAGAACCTGGATTCATCCGAAAAAATGACATTTTGCCATTCGTGCACCCAGGTTCATCGTTGTGTACACCATTGCAGGCGCTCCTGTCTGTGATGCAGCGTCAAGGGTAACCACAGCCATGGTCTCCGAGCTGATAGTCCATGCTGCTGCAAACGTCATCGAACTGTTCCTGCAGATGGTTGTTGTCTTGCAAACGTCGGCATCTGTTGACTCAGGGATCGAGACGTGGCTGCACGATCCGTTACAGCCATGTGGATAAGATGCCAGTCATCTCGACTGGTAGTGATACGAGGCCGTTGGGATCCAGCACGGCGTTCCGTATTACCCTCCAGAAACCACCGATTCCATATTCTGCTAACAGTCATTGGATCTCGACCAACGCGAGCAGCATGTCGCGATACGATAAACCGCAATCGTGATAGGCTACAATCCGACCTTTATCAAAGTCGGAAACGTGATGGTACGCATTTCTCCTCCTTACACGAGCCATCACAACAACGTTTCACCAGGCAACGCTCGTCAACTGCTGTTTGAGTATGAGAAACCGGTTGGGAACTTTCCTCGTGTCAGCACGTTGTAGGTGGCGCCACCGGCGCCAACCTTGTGTGAATGCTCTGAAAAGCTAATCATTTGCATATCATAGCATCTTCTTCCTGTCGGTTAAATTTCGCGTCTGTAGCACGTCATCTTCGTGGTGTAGCAATTTTAATGGTCAGTAGTGTAAATGCTGACATATTTGCTTAATTAGCAAAATCAAACTGCTTAGCAACAACCCTATATCCATCCTGAGTGGCAGGGTAATTTCTAAACGGTTTTGCTCACGCACTGCGTAAGTGGCAAAGGCTTTCGAACACAATCAATAGCTGGTGACCAACCATTCGTTACATCTGTGTACAGGAATAGCGCTGTTTCTTTACTCATTCAAAAGTGTTCTGTTTATTTCAAGACTCGAAAATGTTCCAGTGCTCCACTACTGATTACTTTGAACTTACCTCCCACAAAGTGGGAAATCTACGTAGTTGTAATGAAACTGTTACGCGCGCATTGACTAATTTGTGTAGATGTTTTTTTTAAACGTATCTTCATGAACAATCTCCTATGCTTTTTAAACGTATCTTCATGAACAATCTCCTATGCTTTTTAAACGTATCTTCATGAACAATCTCCTCCTACTTCGTACGGGACCACTGAGATCAGTATTTCAAAAGAACACCGAAGTACTTTATCGAGTGTTTATCAAGTCGTAACTGATGACCTGCAGTCGCCATTCATGTAACACCGTCTGGAATACCGATAAATGATCGGACTAACAAAATCGATTCAGGATCGAATTATAACCCCGACAGATAAAATGCGTTTCCGTCCACTAGTTGGGCATCATGTACCCATAGTCTGACAACTGAAGAGCCTGTAACATGAAATGTTGCATTTCTAATCCAAACACGAATTCATTCTTTTTGAAGTGAACCGACCCCACAAAATACTAGAATAGTTGGCACAGAAAAAAAGAAAGTATTTCCCTGGACGTTGTACGTGGACCAGTTATGGATTTAAAGCTAGCTGAGATGACTGTATTCTGGGAAACTGGAACCCTCGCGAGTGACGCTATGTCGCCGGGACGGCTATGGGTGCAGGAGTAACTAGCCGAGCAGAGAATGATGTGTAGATAGCAAGTAAGTCAAAATTTTTTTTCATAATTTTATTTACCATTTCTTGGTGGAAGTCGCGGTGTATAGGAATAGCACGAACGAATGTTTGTTATTTGTGATGCAAATTTTAAAATAAAAATATCTAACATGTATCATTTTGTAAAGCAGAATCTGGTGCACTTGCTACGTTAGACATTAGCCACGGTCGGCGTAGTACGTTTAGCGTTGAATCCCGACAGCTTGCAACTGGTGACGGGTTACACAAACGTGAGATTTGGTGACGAGGAACGTCACCGATACGAAGAAGCAGTACTATCGACGACACAGAATGAAGATGCCTCTGTGTCGCATGTCAAGTACAACCATGGTATTTAGTTTGAAATGCAGCTTACGCTGTGGTATAGAAGGTTGTAAGTCTAGCCCCCACCCGAGAGTCTTTACAGAACTGAACTCTCACATGTAAAGCCGCTTTCATTATGAACCAATGGATGAGTATAGTATGGGTAATTTACGCGCTGTTTTACGAAAGGCTAGTTTTTCAGGCATCTCTATGTTTATCACGTCACATTTCCTTAACTATGTGTCTCGTACAACCTCCACCAATTGAGGCTTGATGCCTACGAGAAGGAGATCAGGAAAAGGAAGATGCAGGCAAAGAGAGAGTTATTAAAAGAGTAAATTGCATCAAGGGAAGAAAAGCAATTAAAATGGAACAGAAGAAGACAGACAGTTTTTATTTTAATTAATACTCAGTTTTAGGGGGTGTGAGGCGTGATGTCAGTCAACTAAGAAGAAAATACCGCGTGCCAACAAAAAATTACCTATAGCGAAAAGAAATGATAAGACAGGCTCGCGGAGGACAAAAATACGAAAACTATCAGCACTGACGAAAGGAAAATATGCCTACTGAAGGCAGTATTAAGGTAACAAAAGCCGAACCAAAAACAGATATTACAGAGGTGCAACATATCTAAAAAAAGACTGACTCGCGTAAACACTGTAGCAGCAGATTCACTGCTGATAAGCAATCTAGACAAGGAAGTTTAATCAACTCACATCAGTAGATATGGCACAGAAGATAATCTTCATCCAGCAACTTTTAAAAGAACCTTCAGCGACAATTTTCCAATGCACTGGACAGAGGAGAAAAAACAGTGTCCGTTTCTATTAACCTTGATGCAGGGGAGAGGGCTTGGCTCATCAAGCAAGACAATGTCGAAAGTCGCCAGTAATTCTTCAACGTATTCCCAAATACGTAATGGCCACAAGTGAAGATCAAAATGTATTATTATTAATAGTAAAAATATGCAGCTATTTCATTTTTCGGACATCTAATCGGAACACCAGAGAACAGGATCATCAGGAGAATAATAAAAAAATTGTGGAATAGCAAGTGCAACTTTAAGTGGGTTACAGAATCAAGGAAGATATGGATGAGCTACAGATTACATTGGAAGACCTAAGAAAAAAATTGACAAAATTAGGAAACTCACAAACAAACCAGACTGCAAATGAGAATCAACAAACACACAATAGGGTGGTTTCCGATGAAGAAAGAAGGATGAGATGAGAGTAAACTGAAAAATTTTTTGTATTAAGTTGGCTAGAGTGGTCCAATGAAGGCTATAAAATGTAAATAATAATATGCAGCTATTTAACTTCTAGCGAGATGTAGGCTGTTCAAGTCTAGCAGTCATTTCTTGAAAGATCGCCCCACACACGATCTCGACCATCCGGTTGAAGCCAGCGACTCTATGCCACGAAGGATAATACCAGGGTGCTGGGATAAGCCGATAGACTCATTCGAGAACGGTTTTCTTCGTCCTTCCATCAATTCGCCATGCAACATGTCCTACCCGCTTCCATTTCAGGATCTTCCCCTTAGCGAATTTGCTTAATACCGGTGTCTCTTAGGCTCAAGTTAACACTAGAACACCCGAGATATTTTTTCAGTATTTACAGTAGTCCTCTCCTGTGATCGTATGTCTCAACCTTCCGATGGGCGCCGATGTTTCAAATACGCAGCGACAGTGTTCGTTACCTTTTCTTGGAAAGTGGGAAGGAGCGAAATCTCCCTTTGTTCTAGCCTCCTCTCTGGACCCCACCCTATTTCAGTTCTGGCTGCTGTTCGCTATGGTAAACAGGAAGCTAGTTACGTGTGATTCGTATCTGAAGAATACGCGCAACCCTCCATGTAAGTTCTCAACTTTTTATTTTCCAATATCTGTTGTTAAATTTTTAACACTTATTAGTAATTTAAAGTAGCACAAATGTTGATAGTACATTTGTTCGAATCGACAGTGAAATTAAACGAAATTGTGTGTCTCAGATGTGCGCGACCTTCAATGCTTGCAACATAATTATTTATTTAGTTTCGTTTCTATTTATTTCTTAGGTACTGTGGGACACAAAGAGATGTACAATTTAAATAATCCGTCGGATGCTGAAGCTGTGGTAAATGCAATTCTGCGTGATACGGACGATGAGAATGATCACGACAGTAGTGGTACTAATGAGGAACGGCACGTATCGGAAAAGGATGGTGATTCAAATACGGAACTGAGTGTTCAGTCCAGCTCAGAAGACGACGAAGATGAGAATACATAATAGCCGTTTCAAGCTGCTGAAAGGAAAAATATAAAAAATAATCGAGGTTTGGCCACGGAAAAAGAGAAACGACGAACAGTCAAGGACAAGCTAAACAAAATATTTTACTTCATCTGCCCGGAGTAATCGGGCATGCGGAAAACATGACTGATTCATGGAAATGCCTCATCTCTGACAATGATTCCAATTATTGTAGAAAATATAAACAAATTTATTCTTACAATACAAGGTCACTATTCTCGTTCACGGGACGATCAAAAGACAGATACGGTGGAAATGAAAGCCTACAGTGTGACACGCGAATCGTCTGTATTTCAAAGAGTTGTGGAGGGCAGATGACTTTCTAACAGTTATGAGTATGAAAAGATTTCAATTTTCTATCCGATTTATTCGTTTCGATTATATGGAAACAAGAGAACGAAGAATAACTAGCCTCCTAGCTCCTATGACAATTATGTTTGGAGATTTCGCTGGAAACTGCCAAAAATGCTATTCACTTAGTGAAAATATCTCACGCGATACAATATTTTGCAGAAAGGCTAAGCAAATATAGCACAAAAATTTATGCTCTGAACAACTCTCTGGTGCATTATACATATAACATGGAAATATATGCCAGAACCCAGCCAGAAGGCCCATTTAGTGTAAGCAATAAACCATCCGAAGTAGTAAAAACGTGGGCAACACGCACTTTCTACAGAGGGAGAAGTACACTCTGTGGTCAAAAGTATCCGGACACCTGGCTGAATATGACATTCAAGTTCGTGGCGCCCTCTATCGGTAATGCTGGAATTCAGCCTTGATGACAGCTTCCACTCTCGCACGCATACGTTCAATTAGGTGCTGTGTTTCTTGGGGAATGGCAGCCCATTCTTCACAGAGTGCTGCACTGAGGAGAGGTATTGATGTCGGTCGGTGAGGCCTGGCGTGAAGTCGGCATTCCAAAACATCCAAAGGTTGTTCTACAGGATTCAGGTCAGGACTGTGTAGGCTAGTCCATTACAGGGATGTCACTGTCGTGTAACCACTTTCCCAAAGGCCTTGCATTATGAACAGTTGCTTGATCGTGTTGAAAGTTGCAATCGCCATCCCCGAATTGCTCTTCAACAATGGGAACCAAGAAGGTGCTTCAAACAACACTGTAGGTCTGTGCTGTGATAATGCCACGTAAAACAACAAGAGGTGCTAGTCCCTCCATGAAAAACACGACCACACCCAACACCACAGACTCCTAATTTTACTGTTGGCACTACACACGCTGGCAGGTGACGTTCACCGGGCATTCGCCATACCAACAACCTGCCATCGGATCGCCACTTTGTGTACCGTTGATTAGTCACTCCACACTGTTCAATCGTCCAATGTTTACGCCCCTTACACCAAGCAAGGCGTCTATGGCATTTACCGGCGTGATGTGTGCCTTATGAGTAGCCGCTCGGCCATGAAATACAAGTTTTCTCACCTCCCGCCTAACTGCAGTTTGGAATTCCTGTGTGATAGTCTGGATAGATGTCTGCCTATAACATATTACGACCCTCTTCAACTGTCGGTGGTCTCTGTCAGTCAACAGACTAGGTCGGCCTGTACGCTTTTGTGCTGTACGTGTCCCTTCACGTTTCCACTTAACTATCACATTGGAAACAGTGGACCTTGGGATGTTTACGAGTTTGAAAATCTCGCGTACAGACGTATGATACAAGTGACACCCAATCAACTTACCACGTTCAATGTCCGTGAGTTCTCACGATGTCTAGTGACTACTGAGGTCGCTGATACGGAGTACCAGCAGTAAGTGGCAGCACAATGCACCTAATATGAAAAACTGTGTTTTTGTGTGAGTCCAGATACTTTTTAACACATAGTGTATCACAGCCAACAATTGCCTTACAGATCACGATTTGGTAAAGGAACAGACATCGAAAAAATTTCATACCTTCGCACTTTACGTAAAAATAGGTCTCAGATTCCTCCTGAATTCACAACAACCAGAAAGTGAGAGCCCCACTCAAGTCTCTCTGGTTTTTGCAAAGAGTCAACACTTGCTTCCTACGAACCAAAAATGTAAAAGACTGTTTTGTTGATATACAGCCTTCATAATAATAATAATAATAATAATAATAATAATAATAATAACATATTGGATAACCACAGCGACTGCATAGAAGCGATGGAAAAAACGGATGCCTATAAATATCTAGGATACAGACAAAAAATAGGAATAGATAATACAAATATTAAAGAAGAACTAAAAGAAAAATATAGACAAAGACTAACAAAAATACTGAAAACAGAATTGACAGCACGAAACAAGACAAAAGCTATAAATACTTATGCCATACCAATATTGACCTACTCATTTGGAGTAGTGAAATGGAGTAACACAGACCTAGAAGCACTCAATACACTTACACGATCACAATGCCACAAATATAGAATACATCACATACATTCAGCAACAGAAAGATTCACATTAAGCAGAAAGGAAGGAGGAAGGGGATTTATCGACATAAAAAACCTACATTCTGGACAGGTAGACAATTTAAGAAAATTCTAGAACGAGCAGAAACTAGCAAAATACACAAAGCAATCACTCATATAAATACATCGGCTACACCATTGCAATTTCATAACTTTTTCTACAACCCTTTAGAGCACATAACGTCAACAGATACAAAGAAAGTAAATTGGAAAAAGAAAACACTATATGGCAAGCACCCGTATCATCTAACACAGCCACACATCGATCAAGACGCATCCAACACATGGCTAAGAAAAGGCAATATATACAGTGAGACAGAAGGATTCATGATTGCAATACAGGATCAAACAATAAACACCAGGTATTACAGCAAGCATATTATTAAAGATCCCAATACCACAACGGATAAATGCAGACTTTGTAAACAACAAATAGAAACAGTAGATCACATCACAAGCGGATGTACAATACTAGCAAATACAGAATACCCCAGAAGACATGACAATGTCGCAAAAATAATACATCAACAGCTTGCCTTACAACAAAAACCTTTAAAACAACACGTTCCTACACACAAGTATACACCACAAAATGTACTGGAGAATGATGAATACAAATTATACTGGAACAGAACCATTATAACAGATAAAACAACGCCACATAACAAACCTGACATCATACTCACCAATAAAAAGAAGAAATTAACACAACTAATCGAAATATCCATACCCAATACAACAAATATACAAAAGAAAACAGGAGAAAAAATTGAAAAATACATCCAACTGGCTGAGGAAGTCAAAGACATGTGGCATCAGGATAAAGTTGACATCATACCAATTATACTATCAACTACAGGAGTCATACCACACAATATCCACCAGTACATCAATGCAATACAGCTACATCCAAACATATATATACAACTACAGAAATCCGTAATTATTGATACATGTTCAATTACCCGAAAGTTCCTAAATGCAATATAACACATACCGTACAGTTAAAAGGAAGTGACGCTTGATCAAGGTCCGCGTCACTCCATTTTTAACCGGACTTAACGTCTGAGAAAGTGAAGGAAATAATAATAATAATAATAATAATAATAATAATAATAATAGGGAAAATCGATTAAGGGACGGGTGATCACCAGAAACTATAACTTTTTATAATTACAAAAAAGGAGTTTTAAACTGCCGACAAACTGTGTATCCTTTAACGTTGCGAGAAACACGAAGCGATGGTCTCGTGCTTTTTTTCCGGTGATGAACGGTGCTGGAAAGCAAACACCAACAACAATTTCAAAAGAAGAAAATATCTCAGGACTCTTCTGCAGGAGCATTGCTAAATAACAAGTGAAACCCGTACAAAAGCTTTAAATTTTTCGCGCACAGAAGATGAACACCAAGGACAACAAAGAAGAGGTGAAAAGAAAATATGTAGGCCACATTTAGATGGTAAGAAAACGAGGATCACCAGTTTCAATTGAGAATTCTGTAGACATTTTATTCGTTTACAACATTCATCAAATGTTTCCATTAACTATATTCTAACTTCTGAATAATCACATGTTTCATATATATATATGGTCTTTCTTGTATACATCATTGAAAAAATTTTTACATTGATTGTGTTTCAATTTTTAAATAACATTTGTGTATTGAAAAACCAACATTTCAAACACACTCTTGTTTAAATATGACATTCGTATACGGGAAACATATATCAGCACCTTAAGAAGCTGTGGGAAGAAAATGTGTGTTATTTAAAACACGTTTATTTTTAAATAAGTTAGTTACTTTGTGTTTGTTTATCCCATGAGCAATATTTATTATTATTCTTATGATAAAAATTCAAAGTTTAAAAAGAAAGTTTACTAACAATATAAGATATCTATGATATATGAGCGACTTCCCTTGTCCGACTATAAGGCGCACCTATCGGGAGATTAAGTGGTTAAGAGGGCATTTAACTTGCCTTAAATCTTTTTCCTGGTAACAAATTTTTTTACGATAATTACACATTTATCATTAGTTCCCGATGGCGGTCAAATGGCTTCTTCTCGCAGAAATTCATTTTACCTAGTTTATTTGGCGATTTTGTTAGCCAACAATGATGAACTTAATAGTGTTGGATGTACAAGATTTTGCGCATCCGTACGTATTATTAGTCAATTTGTTGTCACTAACAGTTTGTCTGGTAAATAACCGATCCCTAACCGAAGTCGTGATCTTTCTGAAACTGAGAATGAAGTAATGGCTGTTCACAGATGCTGAAGTCAGATGTGTTAATGAATGGTTTGAAAATTTGGCAAAAGATTAAACGGTACCTGCAGATACTAGCCCGGGAGAACATTAACGCTACTTACCGCTACTTACGAAAGCGGAGAAATATCACAACTAACCGTTTCTTCACCTCTCTGAAGCTGGCAAACGAGGTGAAAAAGAAGGCTACAAGCGACGTTGACACTCTGAACAGAAGTACAAGAGATGTGCCAACCATCTCTAAGAAAAGGACAAGATTTGCTTCATTCAAGTGTATTTGACAAGGTTGATAATATTACTCTAACTTCTTACCAAGGGAAAATACACAGAAAAATGTTCTCAATCTTAGTTCTACGCACTCCAGTGTAACTGTCGATGATGCTACAGAAATGGAAACTACAGAAAAAGACAATTTTTATAATAAAAAATTCGGCGTGGATGTGGTGGATCACATGTAAAACAAATATAGCGTAAGAGCCATGAATGGCCCCTACTTGTTTTCTGTAACAGTCAGATCTGGCTATGATCAATGCCCACACTCGCTACAAGTTGATAACTAGGTCTATCAACTCTCGACAATCTTTTACAATAAGAACTGTAGAAGAAACAGTGGTAGTATCAATCAGGAAATATCGCACTCAGCAATTCCCAACTCTGCTCATACTGCGTGCCGACAGATAAGAAGGAACATCTAAAGGTGCTAAACGAAGAACTTGCTAAGTCGGACCTCGCAAGAAAAAATTAGAAATAAAAGTTCTCATGTTGGCAGCGTTCCTCGCAACTGACTTCTAACCAAACTGGGTGCCTATGGACTGCTGTCTCAGTTGTGCGACTGGATTCATGATTTCCTGTCAGAAAGGTCACACTTCGTAGTATTTGACAGTGTCAAGTGACACCTGGCATTCCCCAATGAAGTGTTATAAGCCTTCTTCTGTTCCTGATCTACACAAAAGATTTGTAAAGGAATCTGAACAGTCTTCTTAAAAGGAAGATTAGATCAGAGTTTAACGCCCCGTCGAGAATGTAGTCATTAGAGACGGAGCACCACCTCTGATTGTTTCGAGGTTGGGGAAGGAAATAGACTGTGCCCTTGTCAAAGAAACCCCCCAGGCATTCGCCTGGAGCGATTTAAGGAAATCACGGATAACCAAAATCTGAATCGCCGGATGGGTATGTGAACCGTCATCCTCCCGTATGCAAGACCAGTGTCCTAACCATTGCGACACCTCGCTCGGTAGCTCCTCTTACATTGTCTGCAGAGGATGCAATAATTTCCTGTCTTGTCAACTCATCACAAGAATTTGTAGCCAGTTTGACTATTTTTCGACCGTGACTATCTCAAGAAATATGTAATTTTTTTTTTAAATTACCGCTACCAGTCAGGAACTTTGTTAACTAATGTATTATTTATTTATTGCGCGTCATGTTTCGAGGGAATACCTCATCTTCAGGCTACATGGCATTACAAAAAAACAGTTTGTAATCCAGAATGAGATTTTCACTCTGCAGCGGAGTGTGCGGTGATATGAAACTTCCTGGCAGATTAAAACTGTGTGCCCGACCGAGACTCGAACTCGGGACCTTTGCCTTTCGCGGGCAAGTGCTCTAACGACTCACGCGTGGTACTCACAGCTTTACTTCTGCCAGTACCTCGTCTCCTACCTTCCAAACTCTACAGAAGCTCTTCTGCGAACCTTGTAATGTCATTTAGTCTGAAGATGAGGTATTCCCTCGAAACATGTCACACAGTAATACATTAGTTAACAAAGTTTGTGACAGAGCGGTAATTTTTTAAAAAAATTACATAACTCATCACAAGATCCCAACCAATTGCAAAATGATTTAGACAACATATGCTATGGTGCGAAAAGTTGCAACTGTCTAGACAATGTCACCTACACAATGTCCGCCCCCGGTAGCTGAATGGTCAGCAGTGACGGATTTTCTATCTTCTGGGCCTGGGTTCGATTCCCAGCTGGGTCAGGGAATTTTCTCCGCCAGGAATTGGGTGTTGTGCTGTCATCATCATCATCATCATCATCATCATCATCATCACTGTTATATCCTAGCCAGTAATGCCAACCGAGCCCGCTGCCAAAAGGTTGGCAGCATCAAAGTCCGGACGCCGCCCGCATAAGCAGCACCAGCGATACAGGAAATCGCCGCAAGTCTGCGCTCGCCACCGCTGGCTTTTGGCTTCTTAAGCGCTGGAGTCTTGAGCGCTAGGACAGTTCTGTATTCGCCGCTCAGTTGTATACTCGCCACCGAATTGTGTACTTGCTAGTCAGTTGTGTGTTCATCGCAGCAGAGTAGTTGTTTGTCGTCAGCCGACGCTGACCTAGCCTCTCCGACTCGAACTAGACAGATTTCTGTATCTTCGTTAATAAAGATAAGTACCGACTTTTATTTAATCAGAGTGTTTGGGTTTTCATCTTTCTGTTCACTGTTCCAGCGGACCGGTCGGCCCGCTATTAAAAGTGTGGCGGTGACTTCGTAAGCCGTTTCTACAGCGAATTGCTTGTCGCTACGAACGCCGCCACAAAAATCACCATCATCATCATCATCATCATCATCATCCTATCACCCCCATTGACTGCAGGTCGCCGAAGTGGCATCAAATTGAACGACCGGCACCCGGAGAAAGGCCTGCCCAATCGGGGCCCTAGTCATACGATTAAATAAACCTACACAATTACTAGAAGAAATCCGATGAATTTTGGTTACACAACACGTTAGGTCTACTAAAGAGACTGCTTACACTAACCTTGTTTGTCCTCTCCTGTGTAGTGTGGGGTCCCGCATCATACAGGTTTGACGGGGGATATCGAAAACATTCAAGGAACAGTTGTATTATCGCGAAACAAAGGGGAGTATCACGGATATGATACGTGAGTTGCGGTGGCAGTCATTAAAAACAAAAGCGTTTCGCGTTGCGGCGATAACTTTTCACGAAATTTCAATAACCAACTTTCTCCTCTGAATGCAAAACTATTTTGTTGACGTCCACCAATATTGGGAGAAATCATCATCGTAATGAAATCATTTACTGTTTTTCCCGCGCGCTGTTCTTGAGTGTAACGGCAGAGAAATAGCTTGGAGGAGGTTCGATGCATCCCCTGTCAGGCACTTAACTGTGAATTGCAGAGTAGGCAGGTAGCCGCAGATGAAGAAAGGATATACAAAAATTGCAACTGAGATTCTCCGAGTATACAAAGTCTAACACTTATTATTTGTTACAGTGAACAGCTAAGCAGTTCTTTGACAACATTTTTCACCTTTGTTATAAGATGCAAAACACAAACACTGGAAATTTAAACAATTCTGTGTATCTCTAATACAATGTCACTTATTTTATATGGTGCAACATAAAAACAAAATTTAGCAGATTCAAAAGAAATAGGCCCACATAATTATTAAAAAATAAAAAACCAATAACACAGACAATAAATACGAAACATCATTACATTTTGTAAAAAAAAGTTTAAAATGCAATAAGAACTTTAACAGTTAATTGACCTCAATTGAGCATTCAAGGGGATAGCTCAAAGCTAGACATTCTTGTGTTGAAACTGCACGAATACACTCTTTACGTTCACTGGCATTTTGGACTTTAAGACAATCAATTTTGTTCTAACTCCCTTCAACCTAGTTTTATACCCTGAAAAATTTCATGCTTTACGTCGCCTCTTTTATTCAATAGTTAACCAAGGTATTCAACTACCCCTATCATCATGTTCCCATTCTCTACCAACTTACTGATGATCTTTTTGGTTTGACATGTTCACACATTATGTCCACCTTCCACGATTGAAATTTGTGTGTCCGATTATCATGAGAGTGGTGGGGTATTAAGAGCTTTTACGTATTAAAAAAAAAGCCTACATCTGAATTTTTTTAACAACAGTGGTGAGATGAGGTGTTATTACTTTCACTAAGAGGTATGCTACTGATAGTGAAAAAAAAAAATCGATCAAGACACTGAATCTAAGCTGGTGTCTAATGACTCTTGCCTTATTCCTTTATTAGCGAAATTCGTGCCATGTCATGTAAATTCTTCTTCCGAAATCTCTTCATTATTCATGGACAGCATTTATTTTAGGGCTCTCGCATTGCTGCTTTGTGATATCGAGAGACATAAGATGAATGCTGTCCATGAATAATGAAGATATTTTGGAAGAATAATTTACATGACATGGCAATAATTTCACTAATAAAATAATAAGGCACAACTAATTAGACATGCAATGAAGAGTTGGTAGTTCCTATGCAGCAACGAACAAATATAAAACTTCATTAACTTTGTAGCAGGTTTCACCGTGGTAACTTGACGACGAAATATAGAAGAAAGGGAGGAATGATTTGGTTAGGAAAACTGACAAGAGGATCTTGTTAAATGGGACCAGTCAGGGGTAAGGAAGTCAGACCACTGCACTGTTGAGTAATTCCAAGTGAAAAACTACGACCCAATCAGAAAGAATTGGTAGCTGAAGTGGAAACTGAGGAAAAGAAATACACAAAACATGGCAAAAATCAACCCATACGACGAAAAGCTCAACACTCCAACCAATTCAAGATGTCAAATATTCATAATTTCTAAGAGATTGTTAGAATCAGTATGACAAGTATAGCATTTTCTGACTGAATATGTAAAATTTACAGAAGTAATTAGCGGCAGGAGTGAGCCGATTTTTGTGAGCTGTGTTTGGGGAGGAAAGTAATGAATGAAGAATATGCCACTGTGGTCTTGGTGGTGGCAGCTTTTTTTGGAATCGAACATTCAGCGGACAATAATTTCGGGGATGCAAGCGTAAATATATGACGAGGGAGTAAGACTCAAGAGGTCAAGAATAGGGGAAGGAGCGAGATTTGCTTCACCAGTGAGGATGCTCTTGATATCTACTGACAAAGATAAAGGTAAGGTAAGCGCAGTTGCCGAAAACAAGAAGTGCTTCAAAGTATTCATGAGAATATAGTCCTGAACGATGTTGAGCTGGGGTGCAATGTTACCTACCTATCTTGACAAACCAAATGTGCCAGAAAACAAGAATAGGTATTTATGGGCCTTAATAGCGAGATCAGAATTCTTGAAGAGCATGCACTACAATACTGAACACCATGTATGCAAGAGCATACCTATAATTTGTGGGACAGGGAAGAAGGGGAGGGGGAAGGAGGAACGGGGGGGGGGTGAAAAATTGTATTAATTCTGCTATAAATGGAACACGAATAATGGTTATGAGAAAAATTGCAACTAGTCACTATGTTCTGCCTTTCTTCAACTGATACTTTCCTGATATGTTTGTCTGTGTGCTGCGGCAGAATCCAAGGTTGGTTTGTGTTGATTACTCATTACTGGGAGCAAATACTACTGCTTTCTGCCTGGGTATGTCTAAGCAAGTGCAATGGAAACACATAACTGATCCCAGATCCTGTAAATGAACTAATGAAGAATCCACTAAGATCATGAGTAAAATATTGTATAGCTCCACGTCGAGGGTAATATTCCAGCACTTACAAGAATTATAAGATATTAGCAGATTGTCTATTGAGGCAGTTACATACAACTAACAGATGAACGGACAACTGGTTCAAAACCCAGCATCACAGGAGACACTTCCACAAAAGACATAAAAGACTGTGCATGGAACATATGCTACTCTGCTAATCTGAAAAATATACAGTGAATGGGGGTTTGTACAAAAATTGGATGAACGTTACAAGTAGCAATCTGGTCTATTTGGAATCTTGCAATGCTTCAGTAAAAGCAACGCCACATGGCAACAAAATTTCTAGGAAATGGTACTTGCATATTTGCTTATCTTACTGCTGGAACTGCTTGCACATTCACAGTTTTTTTTTTCTTTTTTTCTTCATGAGTGTTTTATGAACTAAGGAACTAGATAGAGTTTATAAATCAGTGCTTAAAAAACAAATAAATAAAAGGTGCCCTGAAAGTCAAAATGTGGGACACTGTCAGACCATGGTTTATAGAAAAGCAATTTAAGCTGAAAACATTACAGTGCATTACGGTTTGTTTCTTCCATTGCGCTGAACTGAGAACGGAGCGTGTGCCAGAGGACTTGACCAGCCCCACAGTACGATACATAGGCTCAAGGTGCAGTTTGCTTAATAGACTCATGCAGAACCACAATATGCAGCAAGTGAAGCATCACAGCCAAACATTAACAGATGAACATTGGTGCTTAACAAACTGCCAAAATCAAGGTCGTTAGAGCCACTGTGCAAGTTCTATCAGCATTCCAGCATTTTTCTCAGGGATAAACTAAGTCTAGATGGTTGAACGGAGAACTGGATCCTTGTTCTTCAGATTGTGATTCCATCATATTCAAGAATTTGCACATGGAAGAATTATAAGCAAAAGTAGAGCTATGAGGCGAAATTGCTCTATCATATGAAAAGTGCATGCAAAAGTTTCACTGTTTTTACAGTTTTCCTAGATTTATATACTATCAAAACATTCCTATAAATATTGGCTATATGTGCTTTCTCTTTTTCGGCAACACAAGGTTTTGTTAGTGTTTCTATAGGTTAACATACAACTTGCATAGAAATTTCAACATTAAACAGACAAAAATTTGTAAATGTTTCACACATATTTTTTGATTTAGTTAACTGCTCTTCTTAGGATGCCTTTTCTTGGTTCAAATAAAAAGTTGTTCTACCTTGATGATAATTTTCCTATCACATTATTTTATGAATTTCTTGATCTTGTTACATTTACTAAATACTAGACTCACTTATGAAAATGTGTGTCTTTGACCTATTAAAAACATTTACTGAAGGGAAAGTTTTGCCTATGAATTGTGAAATTGTAGCATATTTGAGATACTTTTCCAATTTGTGGTAACTACAAAAATCAAGCCGAGGGGGCACGAAATACAATGACTGATGTAATTGTGTTTCTTTGACAATGTTTATTATTATTATTATTATTGCAGAAAAATCTATGCTCTGTATTTTCTTCATTTTTGTGTTCTTTCAGGGCGGATATCAATAACACAGCCTTCAAGTGTGAGTATGTACTTCAATTGTGACCCAAGTTTCAAAATAAATGTATCAAAAGTCAACAGTTATAAAGTAAGAACTTGCTCTTTGATAAAAGAACGACAAATATGGAGGAAAGTGATGGAAAGAAATAATATGGATAACATAGAGCATTTTGGATATCAGATAACAAATTGTGCACAAGCAAAGTGTCAACTGTTCCTGAATAGCTATGGATAACCTATTGACTTGTGGGCTGGCCATTAACAAGTTTTGAATCAAATTTTCCTTTTTTATACAATGATAGTAGAAGACTGCCCCTATTAGTAGCAGCAACTGCTCCATCACGCACGTAGGTCTGCCAGACTTGTTTGTCTTTGTACCACTGAATAAGAATGAGTGTGAAAAGTTTTCCAGTCCAATAGGACTGAATACTGCTGTTACATTGTTCCACAGCAGTAAGTGAAACTGATTTAATTCAATTATGAGTTTTTTGCCAGTAACTCAAGAGTTCAAATTCAAGTGTGTAAAAAAGAATCAGTGGGGCAATAAAAATATTACTTGGATTGTGCCAGTGTTACATAAAGACAGGAACACTTCTGGATCATAATATATTACGTAGGGTAACAACAGATTCAGGTCTTACACACCAAGAATTGTATTAAATTTAAGAACAGGAGAAGATCAAACTTCAACATTATACTTAAAAAGTAGAAAAGAAAACATAAAATCAGTCACCTCTGGGGCTTACTTTTACACCTACATCTGCATTGCACAAGCTACTTTGCGGTATGTGGCAGAGCGTATTTTGTGCACAACTGTCAGTTACCCCCTTTTCCTGTTCCATTCATGAATATTTCATGGAAAGAACAATTGCTGGCAAGCCCCCATGTGGGCTCTAATCACATCTTCATAACCATTTCACAAGATATACTTAGGAGGAAGCAATATATTTGGTGACTCTCCTAGGAATGTACGCTCTCTGAACTTTAATAACAAACCACACCAATATGCAGAATGCCTCTCTTGCAGAATCTGCCACAGAATTGGTTTATCACCTCTGTCATGCTTACTAAATGAACCTCTTAAGTCTGGCATAAACTTTACTCATAATTAATTTTATGTAGTTGTTCCACTTCTAACTGCTCCATATGCATACTGTTAGACTGTTCTGCAATTACAATTGTCATAGCACAAAGGGTTTTTCTGTGTATGTATTCACAATGTGTTACATTTGTGTATGTTGGGTGTCAATTGCCACTCCCTACAGCAAGAATTGGTCCTTTGTGGATCTTGGCGTTTTCCCCTGCAATATTCTACCACTGTGACTTATCTGTATACAACAGTATCATCAAAAAGCCTCTTCTGGCATCAACTACTCGATCATTTATATAGAATGTAAAAAGTAATTTCTTTATAACACTCCCTTGCGGCATGCCCAAATTTACTTTTACGTCTCAAGATTTCTTTCTATTCAGAGTGACCTGCAATGCCCTGTGTCCCAGAAATTCTTCAAGCCAATTACACCATTAGTCTGCTATTTCGTATGCCCATATTTTGTTCATTAAACAGCACTGTGGAACTGTTCTGAATGCCTTCTGGAAGTAAAGAAATATGGTATTATTGGTCTCATGGGCGAACAGACCTAGATGGGTTTCATACAATAATTGTTTTCAGAAGCCATTTTTGTTTCTACTGACGAGATTTTCGGCCTCCAGATACGCCATAATTTGTGAGCACATAACACATTCCAAAATTCTATCTTTGAGCATCTGTTCAACAACCCTTCTTGAAAATGGGAATGGCCCATGCCTTTTCCCAATCACCAGGAGCATTTAGCTCCTCTAAAGACCGACAGTACACTGCTGTTAGATGAGGGGCACATTCTTTCAGGTATTCTATGTAGAATCATACTGGTATGCTGTCAGGTACAGTGGCCTTCCCTCTGTTGAGCAATTTTAGTTCTTTTCTATCCCATGGTCACTTACATCAGTATCAGCCATTTCATCATTGATGTAATGATTTATGAGAGACTCTACAGCATAACCTTCCACCATGAGACAGATATGGAAAAAGAGTTTTAGTATTTGGCCTTCTACACGTCATGCTCCATTTCAATTCAATTATGGCCACAGAGTGTCCGGATAGATGGCTGTGATCCATTTACTGATTTAATGGAGGGCCAAAACTTCTTAGGATTTTCTGTCGTGTCCGTAAACAGAATTTTACTTTCATATTCGTTGAACACTTCACGCATGACTCTCCTTACACCAATTTTGGCTTCATTTGGTTTTTGTCGATCTGCGAGGTTTTGGCAGTGACGCTCTCTTTGCTTTCACAGCAGTTTTCTAACACGACTGTCAACCACAATGGATCTTTTCCATCCCACACATCTCTGTTCAGCACATACCTTTCTGAAGCTTATAACACTCTTGAACTTTCTCCACTGATACTCAATGCTCGAGATGAAATTTTTGTGCTGACTGCTCAGGTTAATTTGAAATCTGTTTCTTGATGTTCCTAAGCAGACAGGTCTTCACACCTTTCATTGCATTCATATATACAGCTGTTTTCATTGATGTTGTTACAGTCTTATGATCATTGATTCCCTGTTCGACATTGACTGAATCAAAAATTATGCATTTCTCTGTCACCGGCAGGTCTAAGATGTTATCTCCATGAGTCAGTTCTCCGAACTTTCTGAGTTTGCCTGGTGCGGTTTATGACAACCACTGAATATATACATCATGATGGTCACATAAGGATTTCATCCCCAGATCTTTTCAATGACAGTCCACTGTGTTAATCACTGTGTCAATTTTCAGTGACAATAATGATTATAGAAAGGAACAACAGGGAGTATGTGATGAGGATTGATATAACAATTTAGAATGTATATTTTATACAAACTGTAAATTGTCTGAGAATATTTGCTGGATAATGAAACCACAAAGTATGAAGCTACGCAGTGTGACTGGATTAGACACACACAAAAGAAACAAAAAAAGATATGGCTATACAAAACACGAAATTAAAATGAAATTTTGGAGGGAAAGAAAAAGAGTTAACTTAGAAAGCACAGATGGGGAGCTTCCTATGTACAAAATTAAATGCAGCTACTAGGAACACATCAAAGATCTCCACAAGGTATAAGAACTACCCTGAAATATTATACGAAAGATCAGTTGATATGGGAGTAAAAAGAGAAATCAGTGTAACCAGAGTGAGAGATCACTGAATGGTTTGACACTAACAGACCAATAGGAGCCAGAAACAAGCCTTCAGAATTACTATACACAGATGGAGGTACAGTAACCAGGTGGTTCTTTCAATTTTTCAAACAATGAAACAGGTATCATAATACCAGACACGAAGTATTGAAGTACCATAATATCAAAGACGCAAATAAATTTGAAAATGTCTGACAATGAGTGTCTAACAGTGTGCTGGAAATTTTAATTTAGGGTAATATGCAGAACACAATATAACAACTGAAGTGTTTGAAGAAGATGAGTCTGTCTTCAGTGAAAATAACTGTGCCTGAGAGCCAAATTCAACCTCATATTTAGCAATGGAAGAAAGAATATACAGAAACCAGTGTACTTTTAAGCCATTTATACACTTGCAGATATTCTTCAACTTCCTGATAACAACCATAATATATAAGAAACATTGAGAAGAAAGCTGTTGAAGTGGACGTATTACATACAAAGATCAGGTAGTGATAATAAAGCTGGAAAACAAAGTATTAAACAAAGGGTTAGTATGCTTTTGTTCATCAGCCACGTTTTTAATTGTTGCTGTTGTGGTCTTTAATGTGAAGACAGCTCCCCATGGCAGTGAATATCTATATCCTGCAAATCTCTTCATCTTTGCGAAGCTACTGCAACCTACGTCCATTTCGAACTGTTAACAAAAGTCAATCCTCGGCCTCCCCCCCCCCCCCCCCCCCCACCATGTCATGAACTTTTTTTCTCCCAAAATTGTTTTAGTGCCTATTAATCAGTTATCCAATATAACCATCTTTGTTGAATTATGTCAAAATAGCAACTAAGAAAAACTTCATAACAGCAAGTGCAAAACAGATATTAATGTTAAAGTTGCAGACAATAGAACCCCCCTACGACTGACTGGACCCCACGGGGAACCATACATACTGTCTCCCTTGACCCCATGTCACTCTTGTGGCATATCATCACATAACCTTTCAAATTATAGGTTCATACAGCATTGACACAAGCAGAATCATGGTTAGTGACAAAATACAAATTGGAATATTCATGAATAAACATGCCAACACAGTGTGAAAAGAACATCTGCAACCTTCTAAACAATGATGTTATCTTCTAATTGACTGGCACCAAAACACATGCACACCTGACTAGTGACAATATGCAGATATTTGTAATTTTATACAATAGGCCTACAGGTATCGGCCTTCTGGGAATGAGAGAAGATGTTAATAGTACAGAAAACCATGTCACACCTGGCACACTTCCTAGCCTAACAGAATGTAGTCCTCGCAAAGCAAAACTACAGTAGGCAGTAATCTATCACAACATAAACAGGAACACGAATTATATGCAAACAACTGCACGGAATGAATCTGAGTAGAAGATTTGCCCAAAAAATTAGACTCTAAAAATTAAAAAATGAAACACAGCAAACTGATCTGTTCAGTGAGGATGTAAGAGACTGTGTATGATTCATTCCTCAGTTGGTAGCATCAAACTTTGCTACCTAATTTGTCACTTCTTAATGGGAGTAGGCTATAATGCTACCACCTGTTTTCACTGTCCCTCTATTTCATTCAATACACAACTTTGATGATAAAAACACTAAACTAAACTCCACATAGGTTCATTATCACCATTGGCAATACACATTAACAGACCATAATTTGCATGTCAAAGTAAGACAAAAGAATTAAGTATCTTAGCATTTCAGCAATTATGCAAAGTGGTTTTTCCAAATTGCATCTGCCATTTATTAATGAATACATGGCTACATTTTGAGATGTTCATCTATTACTATAAATGATAACATCACATTTCTGAGTCGAAACTCAGGTATGAATGATGCATTCATTTGCACATTGTTCTTAAAATGTTTGCACAAATCACAGACTTTTTACAAAACCCACTCTCAAAGATGTCCCACAAAACAATGTGTAGGTCTCCCTGGGACTAACTGACAATGACTAAGTTAATAAACCCACTATTTCTTTTTTGGTGTGGATTATTACACAGTCATAATTATTTTCCTTTTAGGTTATCAGGTAATATAGGATTGCAACAGAAAGTTTATAAATGTGTCTGTTTAGTAAAACTGACATGTTCACTAGAATGTTATTCACTATATCTCCACTGATGCAAAGATCATTCGTGATACAATCCATAAATCTATAAACTTAGAATAGAGTCAATGCTGTCAGCTGTCATGAACAACCACATATATTTCCTTCACTAAAATGTTTATGAAGAACATCACATTCACAAAATTACAAAAAAAAGGGGCCCTAAGATCCAATGAACCAGTTAACTCGTACAAATATTTTGGTGTTACAACAATTTATTGGGATATCAAATGCAGTAATTACATACACTGAGTGCTTAGAATTTGATGCTGACCCCCCCCCCCCCCCCCCTTCCACTGAAACTTCATTTGACAGACTGATACTTGGCATTTCATAAGATCTAGCTTAGATTGAAAGGTGATAATTTAGTTGTGAACTGGTAAAGTCTACGAATATGAATGCAAGATAAAGGTTGTGGGAATAGACTGACCTGTAGCAGAGCCTAATATTTACATTTGTGTCATATTTAAATGCTCTCTGACATATTTAACACACTTTTCATTATGTAAACTAAAGCAGCACATTAAATTTGGAAAACAGAGATTACATAATGGGCAAGTTTCCAAGTAGTATTTTGATGTATATTATGCACATATATCATACATAAACTATGAAAAATCAAGAAGGGTCCACTATGTAACAAGTGTCAGGCTTCTGTTCACTGGTAGGATACTGAGAAAACTCAATCAGTCAACAAAGAAGATTGCTTAAAAAACACATGTGACACGTCCTAGAATACTGCTCAAATGAGTCAAACCCATACAAAATATGACAATCAAGGGACACTGAATATATACGAAGAAGGGCAGTGTCACACAGATGCCGAAAAACATTGCCAGGGAAAGACAGTAAGAGATGTACCTATCCACAAACCTGTAGCTACAAAGTTTCAAGAACCACCATTAAGTGAGATATCTAGAAATACACTACAACCCTACATGTAAGGCACCCATAAGGATCATGACCACAAGATTAGAGTGTTACAGGTACACATGCACTGAAGCAATCATTCTTCCTACGGTCCAAAAGTGAACGGAATAAGAAGCAGCTCTAAAAATGTCACAAAGGGAAGTACTCTCAGCCACACACTTCACATTGGTATATAGGGTATAAATGTAAATAAAGGACATATGGTTTCACAGAATCAGTTTTAAAGATTCAAGACAAAGTATACAGATATGAACTTCAAATTTCCTGAAAGACCAATCCAAAATGTTGTAATGTGGTACCAAATGTGTGATCTAATTCAGTTAATTTAAACCAATGAAAACAGCATCCTGTCACATCAAGTAGTTGTTACCCTTACAAGTAACAGGAATTGTGCTATATATAGCAAACTTAAGAATATCATATTCACCACCTTGACTAAAGGTGTTTGGTTCCCATTTAATACACTGTAATTCTGAACATTATATGAGTTTTTATAATGGAAAACAAATAAAATGAACTGACTTTTTAAATAGTGTGGGTTTGCTGACTTCAACATGTCAACTACATCAGATTTACTTACCTACAATTCATTCTTGTTAAATTTCTCATATTTGCTCAATATAAATTCATAACTATAAGGTGTTGCATTTTTATACACACAAACATTTCTTACTTCAGAGTACGTCAATATCTATACATTTTGTACAATTCACATGAATAATGTAGTCAGAAAGACCTCATGATATTGCAATGAGCAAGTAAATTAGCCTACTAATTTTAATGGAAATTTGTGCTTTGGCACCACACAGTACGTGTGGTTATCCTAATTACTGATACCACTTTCTGAACAACTTTTCCATGATCTATTAGAACAGAATGTCCTGAGCTATATATCTATACAACTGCACATAGACAGTTTGCAAATCTTGTACATTGAACACAACTAAACTACACTTTTGATCCTATTTTAGGTTTCCCCTTTTAGTTGTATGTCAACTGATGATACGTAGTTTTGAAACTTATGTCAAAAAAAAAGTAAAGTAATTTCATAACATAACTAATAATTCGATTACTACCGGGTAATCTTGGAAACAAAACACCACGTAACTTCTTGGATCTAATCATCGGTAATCAGTTTTGCAGTAAGTCAATTCGGTATCCCTAAGAATGTGTTACTTCATGCTTCATCTGAAAGGTTAAGTGAACTGCTACTATGCGGCAAATGCAAGAAACGCACATACGGCTATGTTAAGAAACATAACTGAGATTTTTTTAGTTAAAGGTTATAACTCACCGGGAAAGCTCTAATTCTCATCTTCCCCTCCTTCTTCGGAAGCGCACCTTTCATCATTTTGCTGGCTTTCTTTAATCCTCTTGTTCAACAACACACACTGTCATACGACAAGTCGGAACTTCCTTTTAATAAGGATGGCGGTAGCTAACATTCATGAAATAATATATACGCTCTAAAATTTTTGATGACTGACGTACAAACGCGTTTTGGTATCAAATACATTGATTACCATCAAAACTTTTACTGCTCACATACACTGCAGAAATACTGCCAATGTTTTACCCCCATACAGAACCTGAGATATTACATCAAATAGAAAAAGTAGTTCCCCATACGTACCAAAGAAGTAACAGTGTAATATCGACACTAAACCGTTACCAAAACCTGTAGTCACAGGCACGGGAAATACCTGATGCATTCTTATCGAAGTCAAATTTTGTGCATTAATGTAGCTGGATCACAGACTGCCATAGAAACTACTATGACACGATGCAGAGTCCCTATGACTTCATGGATGTTAGTAATTTGAACGTGTACTGCAATGTAGTAAAAGCCAATGTAAGCAATTAAATATTGCCGCAGGTTATGAAATCAAACAAGACAGAATTACTAGGAACTATTATACTTAGTAGATAAGGCGGTTGTAATCATATGATATATTTTGAATGTTTTTCTCTATGCATCCTAAAACGGGAAGCTATCGTTTTCATGATAACAAGCAGCGTAATTGGAAATAACTGTTCAGCTGCCTGAGTTTTCGTTGTCACTAGCCAAACAGAGCAGGTCACGTATATACTCGTGATGCTCAAGAAAGCAGTCACATCAGATATTTTACTGTCTGAGAACAACCTGAAGAATCGTCTGCGGATGTAAAATGTTCAGACTTGAGTGCTGGCTGATGTTTTTAAGTGACGGGATTGTTAATATTGACAGTATTTCTTTTCTAGTACGTGCCGTATTTGGCTGTTTCCAGTCTCGATTTAATTTTTGTAATATCGGAAAAAAATCAGCTCAAACTTAGCATTCAATACAAAACGACGAAGAAAGATGCTGGTTATATTGCCGCCTTACCCTCTGCTGATTTCCTCTGTGGCCCCAGACTTTCTTTAAACCTATCTCTCATTGTTTTTCCTTCATTATTTTATCATCCTTTTTTTTCCACTTCCAACAAGTGGGAACAGTCAGTTGCACTAGTTCTCCATTTCTCTGCTGACAATATGGCAATAACTACACAAACAAATAATACAGTTGACCACCATACATCGTGACAGTGGTCCCGAAAAACTTGAATAAATATCATAAAAAGTGACAACTGTGATTAAATCCAACCAATGCAAAATGTTGGCAGACAGAATGCTGAATATTTTATTTCGCTTCAAGCTAATACACCACTATAATTAAGCCAAATACATCGGAATCACTCTTGTTTGTACCCTCCTCTATCAAAAGAGTTTACCGCTGGCTGAATTAAAACATAAAATTGAAAACAAAATGAAACTGGTAGAAAAAATGTAGGGAGCACGACAAATATTCCTAGTGTCATACTCTTTAGGGCACTGTTTACCAGTATGGTCCAAGGTGAGGCGTACCAACTAAATAGATGTAAACCAAAATGTGCCAGTGCACAGTGTAACTGTAAAACTGAAATCCACAACACTTGGATTCCATTAGTTTGCTGACATCACTCGGTCGATCTTAGAACACAGTAGGCCACCATTGTCATCAAATAATCTTCGTGTTCACACACTTCCAATCTATGCACTACTACACCCTCCTACCTGGAATCCTACAGATGTATGTTTGAAGGTGACACCCTGATGCAGTATCTAACATCATAGAAAAAGAGACTGAAGATGAAGAAACAGAACACATGTGAGGAATAGTGAAAAAGCAGAATGAGATTTTCACTCTGCAGCGGAGTGTGCGCTGATATGAAACTTCCTGGCAGATTAAAACTGTGTGCCCGACCGAGACTCGAACTCGGGACCTTTGCATTTCGCGGGCAAGTGCTCTACCAACTGAGCTACCGAAGCACAACTCACACCCGCTACTCACAGCTTTACTTCTGCCAGTTTCAATAGTGAAAAACACTGAATGTGACTGTGAAGCAGCAAAAGACTTTGGAGCTCACATCCAACAGTTCTCCAAGGACTGGAAGCTACAGCTGAAGCTGTTAACTGTATATTTAACATCAATAAAACTTGGGAAGTGGGATGCAGCATAAAAATAACTTTTTTTAATAATAGAATTTCTTTCTTTGTATGTGTGATCATGCGCTCTGGAGCTTGTAGGTCTAAGTTTGCCTCAACACAAACAAACAAATAAATAAATAGCTTTACTCCACTGTGCCACATGTTATTGTGTGAGCTCACGGTAAAATAATTTTAGTGTTGTTCCTTGTTACAATGTTTCATCAAGTTGCCCACACCTTTATGTTCTTCGTCCCCCTTAACATTAACTGCCAGTTTTCTGCCAGTGCCAAATAATGTTGCCATTGTCTCATTCCTCTCATTTCAATTTATCCTACTTACTTCATTCCATGAATTTACAAATTTTATGCACTTCTTTTATCACGCTGCCTTCAGTCTGCAGTAATGTTTTACTCAGTTTGTTCATTCAGTGTGCCCAAGAATCTCCATCTCCGCATACAGCTTTTCTGCCACTATGACTTTCAACCCATATTCTTCTCCCATTAGCTAAGTGGTTAATTCTAGATGGATGTAATTTACTGTTTGTTTTACTCAGTTGATTTATTTTAATGAAATGGGTCAGCTATGTTTTTTGCATGGAACATGAGAACACAACAAAAATAGCACTGCTGGAAACCCCAGTGGGATGAAGAAGACCAAGACTTCGATACTTGGATGACATAGAAGAAGATTTAAAAATTATTAGTGTCAGAGGTTAGAGATGCAAGATGCTGGGCAGGGATGAATGGAATGATGTCCTAAGCAGGCCAAGGCCCATCAAGGGCTGCAGAGCCATGAAGAAGAAGAAGTTCTTTATTATCCAGCACAGTCACACTAATTTCAATTCAAATGACCAGTTTAGGCTGACATCAGCCATCCTGAGATTTTAAAATATATATTCTGTGGTTGAATTCCAACACTGCACAAACCAAGTCAAAATTGCAATTATTTCATCTCAAAATTAGTGTGATTGTGGAGGACGGTAAATTATTTTCAAAACAGTGAGTCATTGTGATCTCCAACTTGATGGAAACATTGTTCATTCCAAATATCTAGATGCTTAGAAAGTACATTGCCTGTCAGTATAACTTTCTAAAAACATTACGAAATAAATTTATTCCTTTAACTGTTTGTAAGCTGTTTTACCTTAATGCCATATTCACTCCTCCAGCGTACAGGATGTTTGCATATCCCAAGAAGCAAAGCAGTTCTCATTCATGCCAGGGAAATAAATATACAAATTCCTCTAATTTGTTGTTAGGAAAATTTAGGAAGCAAAATATAGTGGAAATAAAAAGCGGTTCAGATGTCTAAAGTAATTAGATGAAACATTTTTGGTTAAACACAAACACAAAATTCAGTTTCTGAAGATGGGTAGAGGGCCTAATAGTTATTTTTTTCACAAGATAAACAGCAGTAGCTCACTTTCACAATTATTGTGCCATCTTGTTTCGTAGCACCCTCTGTAATTTACTAGAGCAGTCTGGCTAAAAACTGTCTCACGAGTATATACGCTTACGGTACATGATAAAGCTATCATGGACAAGCCCTCCTACATCTACAGCTACATCTGTATTCTGCAAATCAGTGTAAGGTGCATGGCAGCAGGTACGTCCCATTGTATCAGTTAGGGTTTCTTCCTGTTCCATTCATGTATGGAGTGTGGGAAGAATGATTGTTTGAATTCCTCTGTACATGCAACAATTATTCTAATCTTATCCTCATGATCCTTATTATGTGAACAATATGTAGGGGATTGTAGTATATTCCTAGAGTCATCATTTAAAGCCACTTCTTGAAACTTTGTTAATAGAATTTCTCGGGATAGTTTACTTCTTTTTTCAAGAGTCTTCCAGATCAGTTCCTTCAGTATCTCTGTGACACTATCTCACTGATTAAACAGACCTGTTGTCATACATGGTGCCCTTCTCTGTATACTTTCAGTATCCCCTGTTAGTCCAATTTGGTACAGGTCCCACACACTTGAGTAATATTCTAGAATTCATCACGCAAGTTATTTATAAGCAATCTCCGTTGTAGTCTGATTGCTCATCCTCAGTTTTCTACCAATAAACTGAAGTCTACCACCTGCTTTATCCGTGACTTAACCTATGAGATCAGTCCAGTTCATATTCCTTCAAAGTGTTACATCCAGGTATATGTATGAGTTGGTCAATTCCATCAATGACTCACTGATATTATAGTCATAGTGTACTAATTTTTTTCATTTTGTGAAGGACACAATTTCAGATTTCTGTACATTTAAAGCAAGTTGCCAATCTTTCCACACTTTGAAATCGTATCAAGATGTGACTAAATATTTATGTGACAATGAAAACAATGATTGACAAAATTATTTAATTGGATATATAAAAAATGTACTTGTCAAGCAGCGGCAGAGCACACGCATAAAAGACAGCTATAATTGGCAAGCTTTTGGAGCCAGTGGTTCCTCCTCCTGACTGAAGAAGGAGCCACTGGCTCCGAAAGCTTGCTAATTACAACTGTCTTCTACAAATATTTATACTGCTTCTTACAGTTAGTGCTTCATTGTAGGTAATTGCATCATGTCCAAAAAGCCTAATGTTACTATTAATATTGTCTGTGAGATCATTACTATACGACACGAACAGCAATGGTCCCAACACACTTCCCTGGGGCATACCTGAAGTTACTTCTACATCTGTTGATGACTCACCATCCAAGATATTTATTTAGTCCTTTGATCATATGTAGTGTAATGAACAAGATGATATTGGACTTAATTCTAGTCTTTACAGTAGGCACTTTCTCAGAACTGTGTGTAGTTCTATGTGTTATACATTACAGAAGTTATAACTCTGTACATTTATTGCGTTTCAAGTATTCATTTACTGGATGGAAACAGTGGTAGTGTAGATATTCCCTAACAGAGCTTACAAAAGTTTTAATGTTTGGTAGAAATGTTATATCATTTGGCAACTTGTTGAATAATTTTATTCCCAAGTAGAATATACCTTTTTGATATAAACTAGTATGAGCCGAGAGTATGTGCAAGTTACCTTATAATCTAGTGTCGTGATTATGTAAGTCACAATTAATCTAATACTGTTATCATTTCCTATTACACTTCTTTTAATATACATTAGCATGTTAAAAATAAACAAGCAAGATAGTGGTAATGGTTTCAGTGTTTTAAATTTTGGTTTACATGACTCTCTAATTCTGCTTGCTGTACTAATCCTATTGGCTCTTTTTTTGGATTCTGTAGGTCCCCAGAGCTGCTGGTGAATTCTCCCAGAATATGAGTCCATATTTTAGATTTGCATTAAAATATACATAATAGGCAGACATTAGAGTCTGTTCATTTATATATCTTTTTAGACCTTCTTAAAAGACAGCAGCTTGTATTCAGCTTGGCATTAACATGTTCAATACATTTGTCCCATTTTAGGTTGTTTTGAATATAAATGCCAAGAAATTTTGTTACTCCTTTATTGGTGATGAGTTGCTGGTTGATGCTGGTATGTAGATAATTCAGGGTATTGTTTTGAGAGTTATGAAAATTTAATGCCATTGTTTACATCTGATTCAATGCAGACCATTTACTTAGTTGATTTATAGTTTACCTCATGTTGGATATCATAATTTTTTGCTGCATTATATATAGTAGGTAGTTCATTTAAAATTAAATTTCTCAATATTCTACACAGTTTCAACCTATATTCCAATACAAACAGTCCTACAAGGGTAACAAACACTTCTAAAAGTCTTATAGATAATATATTTTCAAATACAGAAAGGCCAGATACAGAAGTTTTGAATATTGACCTAGGAATATCTTATCATAATGCACTTTTTATTAAAGTGCTCACTGTTCCAATACATACAAAAACAGTACATCATATGTATAAGAGAATTTTCTCTCCCAAAAACTGCAACCAGTTTGTTATCACACTAACTAACCAATCTTGAGCGGAAGTATTGTCATAAACTGATACAGATGCTGCATACAATGTTTTCTCCTCTTGTTTCATGACAAATTTTGAAATGTGCTTTCCAAAAAGATCAGATAAAATCAACTTATCTAGCCATAGACACACAAATTCTTGGATCACATCTGGCATTAAAAACTCTTCTAAGACTATGAAAAGACTAAACTCTGAAATAAAAACTAATACTGACCCTAATTTTAAAAAATATGTTCATAACTACAAAAAGGTATGTAGAAGGGTAATTAATCTAGCAAAAGTGTTAAGTAACGATGGACTAATAAGGAAGTCAGACAATAAATCAAGGACCACATGGGAAAGTGTTAAAAGAGAAATAGGAAAAAGCTCTAAAGACCAGGATATTTTTCTTAAATCTAGTGATAACATTGAAATAAAGAAGGAAGTCTTGCCCAATTACATTAACAACTACTTTCTAAGTGTACCTGATAAATTAAGCAACAGCTTTACCAAAGAAGAGAAAACAACAGCACCAAAAGTAGTCAGTAGCATGATAATAAGTCCCACTAATAAATATGAAATATTGAAATTAATTAACAATATGAAACCCAAAATGTCTGCAGGACTGGATGAAGTGCCAGTGAAAATAATAAAAAAAAGTCACCTCACAAATTTTGGAACCACTGGCACATATTGCCAATTTATCATTCAATGAAGGTGTGTTCCCCCAAAGGCTGAAAATTTCTAAGGTTAAACCATTATTCAAAAATGGGGATACACATAAGATAGAAAACTATAGACCTATATCCCTCCTTCCATCTTTATCAAAATTTTTTGAAAAACTGATGAAAATTAGACTCATAAGCTACCTTGGAACATTCCATTGGAACTACTGACGGCCTTGGGAGCGCCAGTCCTGACAAAACTCTACCATCTGGTGAGCAAGATGTATGAAACAGGCGAAATACCCTCAGACTTCAAGAAGAATATAATAATTCCAATCCCAAAGAAAGCAGGTGTTGACAGATGTGAAAATTACCAAACTATCAGTTTAATAAGTCACAGCTGCAAAATACTAACACGAATTCTTTACAGACGAATGAAAAACTAGTAGAACCCAACCTCGGGGAAGATCAGTTTGGATTCCGTAGAAACACTGGAACACGTGAGGCAATACTGACCTTACGACTTATCTTAGAAGAAAGATTAAGGAAAGGCAAACCTACGTTTCTAGCATTTGTAGACTTAGAGAAAGCTTTTGACAATGTTGACTGGAATACTCTCTTTCAAATTCTAAAGGTGGCTGGGGTAAAATACAGGGAGCGATAGGCTATTTACAATTTGTACAGAAACCAGATGGCAGTTATAAGAGTCGAGGGACATGAAAGGGAAGCAGTGGTTGGGAAGGGAGTAAGACAGGGTTGTAGCCTCTCCCCGATGTTGTTCAATCTGTATATTGAGCAAGCAGTAAAGGAAACAAAAGAAAAATTCAGAGTAGGTATTAAAATTCACGGAGAAGAAATAAAAACTTTGAGGTTTGCTGATGACATTGTAATTCTGTCAGAGACAGCAAAGGACTTGGAAGAGCAGTTGAATGGAATGGACAGTGTCTTGAAAGGAGGATATAAGATTAACATCAACAAAAGCAAAACAAGGATGATGGAATGTAGTCTAATTAAGTCGGGTGATGCTGAGGGAATTAGATTAGGAAATGAGACACTTAAAGTAGTAAAGGAGTTTTGCTATTTGGGGAGCAAAATAACTGATGATGGTCGAAGTAGAGAGGGTATAAAATGTAGACTGGCAATGGCAAGGAAAGCGTTTCTGAAGAAGAGAAATTTGTTAACATCGAGTATAGATTTAAGTGTTAGGAAGTCATTTCTGAAAGTATTTGTATGGGGTGTAGCCATGTATGGAAGTGAAACATGGACGATAAATAGTTTGGACAAGAAGAGAATAGAAGCTTTCGAAATGTGGTGCTACAGAAGAATGCTGAAGATTAGATGGGTAGATCACATAACTAATGAGGAAGTATTGAATAGGACTGGGGAGAAGAGAAGTTTGTGGCACAACTTGACCAGAAGAAGGGATCGGTTGGTAGGACATGTTCTGAGGCATCAAGGGATCACCAATTTAGTATTGGAGGGCAGCGTGGAGGGTAAAAATCGTAGAGGGAGACCAAGAGATGAATACACTAAGCAGATTCAGAAGGATGTAGGTTGCAGTAGGTACTGGGAGATGAAAAAGCTTGCACAGGATAGAGTAGCATGGAGAGCTGCATCAAACCAGTCTCAGGACTGAAGACCACAACAACAACAACAAGCTACCTTGACACTTTCAATCTTCTAAGTTGTGATCAACATGGTTTTTGTACAGGTCACAGTGCAGAAACAGCTATACAGAAGAAATTATTAGAAATTTAGACAATAACAGACATGTGGTAGGAATCAACCTAGATCTTCCCAAGGTCTTCGATACAGTAGATCATCAAATTCTCCTTGACAAATTGGAGGCAATAGGCATCAGAGGAATTGGGAGGAAATGGTTTTAAATCCAATCTCCAAGATAGAACTCAGGTTGTGGACCTCACCTCATCTCAGAGTAAGCAAAAAATTAAGTGGATATCTTATGCTAAGAAAGTGGCAGTAGGTGTCCCTCAGAGTAGTGTTCTTGGCCCCCTGTTATTCCTAATCTATATAAATGACACTGAAAGGCCCAACAGATCATCAAAATTTACATTATTTGCAGATGATAAAAGCATAATTATAAGTGATGACAGCAAATCCTTATTCGCTACAGCTGAAAAAGTTCTGAAGAGTGTGCAACAGTGGTTTACACTAATAAGTTAACATTCAATTTAAATAAAACAAATTACATACAGTATGGTAAACTAAATGAGAAGGATGACCACCATTTATCATTGAGTGACCATGAAATAGAGAAAGTCTGGTCTACAAAATTTTTGGACACGTACATTGACCATCACTTGTGCTGGAAAGACCATGTCACATACATATCCAAAATATATCAATATTCTACACAGTTTCAACCTATATTCCAATACAAACAGTCCTACAAGGGTAACAAACACTTCTAAAAGTCTTATAGATAATATATTTTCAAATACAGAAAGGCCAGATACAGAAGTTTTGGATATTGACCTAGGAATATCTGATCATAATGCACTTTTTATTAAAGTGCTCACTGTTCCAATACATACAAAAACAGTACATCATATGTATAAGAGAATTTTCTCTCCCAAAAACTGCAACCAGTTTGTTATCACACTGACTAACCAATCTTGAGCGGAAGTATTGTCATAAACTGATACAGATACTGCATACAATGTTTTCTCCTCTTGTTTCATGACAAATTTTGAAATGTGCTTTCCAAAAAGATCAGATAAAATCAACTTATCTAGCCATAGACACACAAATTCTTGGATCACATCTGGCATTAAAAACTCTTCTAAGACTATGAAAAGACTAAACTCTGAAATAAAAACTAATACTGACCCTAATTTTAAAAAATATGTTCATAACTACAAAAAGGTATGTAGAAGGGTAATTAATCTAGCAAAAGTGTTAAGTAACGATGGACTAATAAGGAAGTCAGACAATAAATCAAGGACCACATGGGAAAGTGTTAAAAGAGAAATAGGAAAAAGCTCTAAAGACCAGGATATTTTTCTTAAATCTAGTGATAACATTGAAATAAAGAAGGAAGTCTTGCCCAATTACATTAACAACTACTTTCTAAGTGTACCTGATAAATTAAGCAACAGCTTTACCAAAGAAGAGAAAACAACAGCACCAAAAGTAGTCAGTAGCATGATAATAAGTCCCACTAATAAATATGAAATATTGAAATTAATTAACAATATGAAACCCAAAATGTCTGCAGGACTGGATGAAGTGCCAGTGAAAATAATAAAAAAAAGTCACCTCACAAATTTTGGAACCACTGGCACATATTGCCAATTTATCATTCAATGAAGGTGTGTTCCCCCAAAGGCTGAAAATTTCTAAGGTTAAACCATTATTCAAAAATGGGGATACACATAAGATAGAAAACTATAGACCTATATCCCTCCTTCCATCTTTATCAAAATTTTTTGAAAAACTGATGAAAATTAGACTCATAAGCTACCTTGGAACATTCCATTGGAACTACTGACGGCCTTGGGAGCGCCAGTCCTGACAAAACTCTACCATCTGGTGAGCAAGATGTATGAAACAGGCGAAATACCCTCAGACTTCAAGAAGAATATAATAATTCCAATCCCAAAGAAAGCAGGTGTTGACAGATGTGAAAATTACCAAACTATCAGTTTAATAAGTCACAGCTGCAAAATACTAACACGAATTCTTTACAGACGAATGAAAAACTAGTAGAACCCAACCTCGGGGAAGATCAGTTTGGATTCCGTAGAAACACTGGAACACGTGAGGCAATACTGACCTTACGACTTATCTTAGAAGAAAGATTAAGGAAAGGCAAACCTACGTTTCTAGCATTTGTAGACTTAGAGAAAGCTTTTGACAATGTTGACTGGAATACTCTCTTTCAAATTCTAAAGGTGACAGGGGTAAAATACAGGGAGCGAAAGGCTATTTACAATTTGTACAGAAACCAGATGGCAGTTATAAGAGTCGAGGGACATGAAAGGGAAGCAGTGGTTGGGAAGGGAGTAAGACAGGGTTGTAGCCTCTCCCCGATGTTGTTCAATCTGTATATTGAGCAAGCAGTAAAGGAAACAAAAGAAAAATTCAGAGTAGGTATTAAAATTCACGGAGAAGAAATAAAAACTTTGAGGTTTGCTGATGACATTGTAATTCTGTCAGAGACAGCAAAGGACTTGGAAGAGCAGTTGAATGGAATGGACAGTGTCTTGAAAGGAGGATATAAGATTAACATCAACAAAAGCAAAACAAGGATGATGGAATGTAGTCTAATTAAGTCGGGTGATGCTGAGGGAATTAGATTAGGAAATGAGACACTTAAAGTAGTAAAGGAGTTTTGCTATTTGGGGAGCAAAATAACTGATGATGGTCGAAGTAGAGAGGGTATAAAATGTAGACTGGCAATGGCAAGGAAAGCGTTTCTGAAGAAGAGAAATTTGTTAACATCGAGTATAGATTTAAGTGTTAGGAAGTCATTTCTGAAAGTATTTGTATGGGGTGTAGCCATGTATGGAAGTGAAACATGGACGATAAATAGTTTGGACAAGAAGAGAATAGAAGCTTTCGAAATGTGGTGCTACAGAAGAATGCTGAAGATTAGATGGGTAGATCACATAACTAATGAGGAAGTATTGAATAGGACTGGGGAGAAGAGAAGTTTGTGGCACAACTTGACCAGAAGAAGGGATCGGTTGGTAGGACATGTTCTGAGGCATCAAGGGATCACCAATTTAGTATTGGAGGGCAGCGTGGAGGGTAAAAATCGTAGAGGGAGACCAAGAGATGAATACACTAAGCAGATTCAGAAGGATGTAGGTTGCAGTAGGTACTGGGAGATGAAAAAGCTTGCACAGGATAGAGTAGCATGGAGAGCTGCATCAAACCAGTCTCAGGACTGAAGACCACAACAACAACAACAAGCTACCTTGACACTTTCAATCTTCTAAGTTGTGATCAACATGGTTTTTGTACAGGTCACAGTGCAGAAACAGCTATACAGAAGAAATTATTAGAAATTTAGACAATAACAGACATGTGGTAGGAATCAACCTAGATCTTCCCAAGGTCTTCGATACAGTAGATCATCAAATTCTCCTTGACAAATTGGAGGCAATAGGCATCAGAGGAATTGGGAGGAAATGGTTTTAAATCCAATCTCCAAGATAGAACTCAGGTTGTGGACCTCACCTCATCTCAGAATAAGCAAAAAATTAAGTGGATATCTTATGCTAAGAAAGTGGCAGTAGGTGTCCCTCAGAGTAGTGTTCTTGGCCCCCTGTTATTCCTAATCTATATAAATGACACTGAAAGGCCCAACAGATCATCAAAATTTACATTATTTGCAGATGATAAAAGCATAATTATAAGTGATGACAGCAAATCCTTATTCGCTACAGCTGAAAAAGTTCTGAAGAGTGTGCAACAGTGGTTTACACTAATAAGTTAACATTCAATTTAAATAAAACAAATTACATACAGTATGGTAAACTAAATGAGAAGGATGACCACCATTTATCATTGAGTGACCATGAAATAGAGAAAGTCTGGTCTACAAAATTTTTGGACACGTACATTGACCATCACTTGTGCTGGAAAGACCATGTCACATACATATCCAAAATATATCAATATTCTACACAGTTTCAACCTATATTCCAATACAAACAGTCCTACAAGGGTAACAAACACTTCTAAAAGTCTTATAGATAATATATTTTCAAATACAGAAAGGCCAGATACAGAAGTTTTGGATATTGACCTAGGAATATCTGATCATAATGCACTTTTTATTAAAGTGCTCACTGTTCCAATACATACAAAAACAGTACATCATATGTATAAGAGAATTTTCTCTCCCAAAAACTGCAACCAGTTTGTTATCACACTGACTAACCAATCTTGAGCGGAAGTATTGTCATAAACTGATACAGATACTGCATACAATGTTTTCTCCTCTTGTTTCATGACAAATTTTGAAATGTGCTTTCCAAAAAGATCAGATAAAATCAACTTATCTAGCCATAGACACACAAATTCTTGGATCACATCTGGCATTAAAAACTCTTCTAAGACTATGAAAAGACTAAACTCTGAAATAAAAACTAATACTGACCCTAATTTTAAAAAATATGTTCATAACTACAAAAAGGTATGTAGAAGGGTAATTAATCTAGCAAAAGTGTTAAGTAACGATGGACTAATAAGGAAGTCAGACAATAAATCAAGGACCACATGGGAAAGTGTTAAAAGAGAAATAGGAAAAAGCTCTAAAGACCAGGATATTTTTCTTAAATCTAGTGATAACATTGAAATAAAGAAGGAAGTCTTGCCCAATTACATTAACAACTACTTTCTAAGTGTACCTGATAAATTAAGCAACAGCTTTACCAAAGAAGAGAAAACAACAGCACCAAAAGTAGTCAGTAGCATGATAATAAGTCCCACTAATAAATATGAAATATTGAAATTAATTAACAATATGAAACCCAAAATGTCTGCAGGACTGGATGAAGTGCCAGTGAAAATAATAAAAAAAAGTCACCTCACAAATTTTGGAACCACTGGCACATATTGCCAATTTATCATTCAATGAAGGTGTGTTCCCCCAAAGGCTGAAAATTTCTAAGGTTAAACCATTATTCAAAAATGGGGATACACATAAGATAGAAAACTATAGACCTATATCCCTCCTTCCATCTTTATCAAAATTTTTTGAAAAACTGATGAAAATTAGACTCATAAGCTACCTTGGAACATTCCATTGGAACTACTGACGGCCTTGGGAGCGCCAGTCCTGACAAAACTCTACCATCTGGTGAGCAAGATGTATGAAACAGGCGAAATACCCTCAGACTTCAAGAAGAATATAATAATTCCAATCCCAAAGAAAGCAGGTGTTGACAGATGTGAAAATTACCAAACTATCAGTTTAATAAGTCACAGCTGCAAAATACTAACACGAATTCTTTACAGACGAATGAAAAACTAGTAGAACCCAACCTCGGGGAAGATCAGTTTGGATTCCGTAGAAACACTGGAACACGTGAGGCAATACTGACCTTACGACTTATCTTAGAAGAAAGATTAAGGAAAGGCAAACCTACGTTTCTAGCATTTGTAGACTTAGAGAAAGCTTTTGACAATGTTGACTGGAATACTCTCTTTCAAATTCTAAAGGTGACAGGGGTAAAATACAGGGAGCGAAAGGCTATTTACAATTTGTACAGAAACCAGATGGCAGTTATAAGAGTCGAGGGACATGAAAGGGAAGCAGTGGTTGGGAAGGGAGTAAGACAGGGTTGTAGCCTCTCCCCGATGTTGTTCAATCTGTATATTGAGCAAGCAGTAAAGGAAACAAAAGAAAAATTCAGAGTAGGTATTAAAATTCACGGAGAAGAAATAAAAACTTTGAGGTTTGCTGATGACATTGTAATTCTGTCAGAGACAGCAAAGGACTTGGAAGAGCAGTTGAATGGAATGGACAGTGTCTTGAAAGGAGGATATAAGATTAACATCAACAAAAGCAAAACAAGGATGATGGAATGTAGTCTAATTAAGTCGGGTGATGCTGAGGGAATTAGATTAGGAAATGAGACACTTAAAGTAGTAAAGGAGTTTTGCTATTTGGGGAGCAAAATAACTGATGATGGTCGAAGTAGAGAGGGTATAAAATGTAGACTGGCAATGGCAAGGAAAGCGTTTCTGAAGAAGAGAAATTTGTTAACATCGAGTATAGATTTAAGTGTTAGGAAGTCATTTCTGAAAGTATTTGTATGGGGTGTAGCCATGTATGGAAGTGAAACATGGACGATAAATAGTTTGGACAAGAAGAGAATAGAAGCTTTCGAAATGTGGTGCTACAGAAGAATGCTGAAGATTAGATGGGTAGATCACATAACTAATGAGGAAGTATTGAATAGGACTGGGGAGAAGAGAAGTTTGTGGCACAACTTGACCAGAAGAAGGGATCGGTTGGTAGGACATGTTCTGAGGCATCAAGGGATCACCAATTTAGTATTGGAGGGCAGCGTGGAGGGTAAAAATCGTAGAGGGAGACCAAGAGATGAATACACTAAGCAGATTCAGAAGGATGTAGGTTGCAGTAGGTACTGGGAGATGAAAAAGCTTGCACAGGATAGAGTAGCATGGAGAGCTGCATCAAACCAGTCTCAGGACTGAAGACCACAACAACAACAACAAGCTACCTTGACACTTTCAATCTTCTAAGTTGTGATCAACATGGTTTTTGTACAGGTCACAGTGCAGAAACAGCTATACAGAAGAAATTATTAGAAATTTAGACAATAACAGACATGTGGTAGGAATCAACCTAGATCTTCCCAAGGTCTTCGATACAGTAGATCATCAAATTCTCCTTGACAAATTGGAGGCAATAGGCATCAGAGGAATTGGGAGGAAATGGTTTTAAATCCAATCTCCAAGATAGAACTCAGGTTGTGGACCTCACCTCATCTCAGAATAAGCAAAAAATTAAGTGGATATCTTATGCTAAGAAAGTGGCAGTAGGTGTTCCTCAGAGTAGTGTTCTTGGCCCCCTGTTATTCCTAATCTATATAAATGACACTGAAAGGCCCAACAGATCATCAAAATTTACATTATTTGCAGATGATAAAAGCATAATTATAAGTGATGACAGCAAATCCTTATTCGCTACAGCTGAAAAAGTTCTGAAGAGTGTGGAACAGTGGTTTACACTAATAAGTTAACATTCAATTTAAATAAAACAAATTACATACAGTATGGTAAACTAAATGAGAAGGATGATCACCATTTATCATTGAGTGACCATGAAATAGAGAAAGTCTGGTCTACAAAATTTTTGGACACGTACATTGACCATCACTTGTGCTGGAAAGACCATGTCACATACATATCCAAAAAACTCGATTCAGCATGTTTTGCACTGAGAATAATTTCTAGAGTTTTCAGTGCGGAGTGTACTAGATTAGTGTGTATGGCTTATTTTGATTCTATTATATCCTATGGAATAACATTCTGGGGTGCAGCTAAATGTCGCTTGAGAGAGGTTTTAAAATTACAGAAAAGGGCCATTAGAATTATTACACACAGCTCTCTACAAACACACAGCAAGACCTTGTTCATGCAGCTAAATATACTTACAGTACCATCTTTGGACATATTAAAAAGCATACTGTATACAAGAACACACTTGAGTAGTTTACATGTAAATTCACATCTTCGTGACTACAGTACACGTATCTGTAAGAATCTGCATGTAGAAAGAACAAGAAAAACAAAAACTCAAAAACATGTGAGCCACTATGGAATAAAGCTTTATAATGCTCTGCCACTCTGCATCAGGGGAACAGAAGATGAAGGAAAATTTAAGTCAGAATTTAAAAAGTATCTGATAAATAAATGTTTTTATAGCATAGAGGAATATTTGGAATTCTTAAATCACTAACTGATAGTTGTATTGTCAATATCATGTTGTTCTCATTTTCAGTTCTGTCTTGTTTATACTCTTTTACCTCTAAATTATGTGTAATATGTGTGTTTCCAAACTGTACTAAATATACATATATATATATATATATATATATATATATATAAATTCGTCATGTACAGTACATGTTAAAAGAGCGTGTAAAAGAACAACTTATTAATTCAATGTTTTAGTTTTCAACATATTATATAATGTTAATTTTATGTGTTTGATAGAAATTTGTAATATTCTGCTGTGCATATTCTGGACAGTATTATGACAATTCTTATATCATGTAAATGATGCAAAGGATGATAATAAATGAAATGAAATGAAATGCATACTTTTTGCTTGCAGTCACTGAGAAATGAACTATTAATCCCCTAATGCCATAGTATTCAAGCTTGTTTAGAAGAGTTCTATCATTTACCATCTCAAAAGCTTTAGGTTAGTCTATAAATATATCTACTTTTTGCTGTTTTTTATCAATGGCCTTTAAAGCAGTGGTTGTGCATTAATAGGCTACCATCTCAATTGATTTCTTACTTCAACAACATGTTGAAACCTATCTAATACTTCATTTTAGTTTATAGATTGTATTAATGTATTGTTCATGATTTTTTCCAGAACTTTTTCAAAACAGTATGCTTATGTAATGGGGCGATAGTTTGTCACTTTATCATTGTCACCAACTTTGAGTATTGTAATAACTTTGGCTGTTTTTAGCTGATCAGGAAAGATGCCTCTTTCTATTGAGCATTTACGTATATGAGAGAGGGGGTCAGTAATGTATTGGAGGGGCAGTTGTAAGATTCTGTTGGGTGTGCCATCAGCTCCTGCTGAGTATGTTGGTTTTAGATCTGCTTACTCCTTGCTTACATGATCCACAAACATTGATAATTTACAGATGTTGATCTGATTTTCTACTGGCTACTGATTTCCAATGAAATTAGATTTTATTAAATTTTCAGCTATTCCAGTGAAGTAGCTGTTGAATATATTTGCTGTTTTGCTTGATTCAGTAATCACTTTATTGTCATGTAACAAGACAATATTCTTATTTGTTTTCTTTTTCTCTCCCATTTTCTTATTTATGATGGCCCACATTGCTTTTAATTTACTTGCAAAATTTTTATACGCCTATCATTTGTGCATTATTTTTGCATGTTTTATAAACTTGTTGTGTATGCATCATTGTGGGTGTGCGTATCTGCTGTGATATTATTTCCCTTGCAGCTTTGGTGCAGTTCTCTCTCTCTCTCTCTCTCTCTCTCTCTCTCTCTCTCTCTCTCTCTCTCTGTCTCTCTCTCTCTTTTTGGCAAGAAAGTCTGTTACCTTTGGTAATCCAGCCACTGCCTCTTACATTCTTTCTGATATTTACCACTTATAGAGGAAATGCTGTACCAAAGTGCTTTTATCAGTTTTTCCTAGAAATGCGTTGAATTTTGTATTCTGACTTTGCTTTTGGTAGACAGCACCCCAATCTCCATTGTGCAGTATTGAATCAAAGAGTTTCATGCTTTCCTGCCAGAAGATCCTACATTTAATCTTAACTATGTTGAAGTTTGTCTGTCCACCTTCAATGGTAATGGTGATCATGAAAACTTTGTGGTCACTGAAATTAAATACTTTTGCAGACCACTTAAATTTCTCTTTATCAACCAGGATTTGATCCAAGGCTGTCTGACTGGTTACTGTTACTCTCGTTGCAAGATTTTCTGTTACAGTAAGATTTTATGATTTGATGAAATTAACTAGAGTGGCTCTCTGTTTACTATTATTGAGAAAGTATATGTTAAAGTCACCACAAATTATAACATAATTTCTTGTTGCAGTTAGGAACCATTCCATTTTTTCTAGGAATACCTCAAATTTTCATGATGGGGAAGTCATTATCAAGATAACACGCTATGTACATACTCCATACCAAAAGGTCCTCAATCCAGTCACAAATTTCATATGATAGTACTTCTGACAATAAGCATAGGTGTGGTACTGAGTCAAATGCTTTATGGAAATCAAGAAATACTGCATCTACCTGATTGTCTTGATCCAAAGCTTTCACTATATCACATGAGAAAAGTGCGAGTTGGGTTTCACATGATTGGTGTTTTTGGAATCCATGCTGGTTTTCATTGAGGAAGTCATTCTGTTCAAGATACATCATTATGTCTGAGCTCAGAATATGTTCTACGATTCTGTGACATATCAGTGTCAAGGATATTGGATGGATGTTTTGTGGATCACTTCTTGTAGATGAGTGTGACTTTTTTTTCCAAAGAACTGGGCATGGTTTTTTGTTCAAGGGATCTGTGATAGATTATAGTTAGGAGAGGGGCTACCTCAGATGCAATTTCAATATAGAATCTTATCAGGGATTCCATTGGTTCCTTGAACTTTGTTCAGCTTTAACCATTTCTGCTGTTTCTCAACACCACTGACACTAATACTGATTTCACTCATCTTTTCAGTGATACAAGGATTAAATTGGGACAATTCTCCTGGGTTTTCTGTTGTAAAGGAATATTTGAAAATGGTGTTAAGCATTTCAGGTTTTGCTTTGCTACTCTCAAGTTCAGTTCCTGTCTCACTTGGTGGGGACTGGCCACAAACTTTGGTGCCACTCACAGCCTTTACATATTACCAGAATTTCTTTGGTTTGTGTGAAAGATCATTTGTCAAATGATTTATTTCAAATTTAGTGTTCAGGTATGTAATATGCTCCAAAATACTCATTACAGTATTCTCTGTTATATATTATAACTTTCTGAATTTATCTTACAATTTTTATTATTTATAAAAAAATTATGTTGAAAGAAACTTTCTCTCTCTCTTCTCTGTCTCTCTCTCCCTCACACTCTCTCTCTTTTTCTCTCTCTATGAAGAATCTAGAAATACACTTTGACCCTCTCTGTTATCACTCCTGTAGGATCTGAAAGACACGATTTGACCAACTACGGAGCACATACAGGCATATAAACAGTCATTCTTCCCCAGAATGTGATACTATGCCACATACCCTCTGCCAAACACTTCACACCATTGAAGTTGCAAATGGCAGTGGTTTGGTTTCAGTAGAATGCACACTACAGGGTGCCTGACTCAGAGCTGTCCTTAAAGTAACTGATTTGCAACAGTTCGTTATGTCACTGTGCAGCCAGCTGCTGCTCAGATCGCTGCTGCAGATGCAGTATGGTGTGCCAGATCTGTATGACAGACACTGCATCTTCCCTCTTAAAAGTGCCACACGGCCGTTCAGAGCCAAGTCTGCTTGCAACTGCACATTCTTGTGGCCATAGCTGCCAGCAACCATGTACAGTGGCTACATTCCTGCCAAGTCTTTCTGCAGTATCGCAGAAGGAATATACAGCTTCTCATAGCCCTATTACATGACCTCATTTGAGCTCAGAGAAGTGATAATGGTGTCTTTGTCACCTTAAAGGCATTCTTGACTAACATCAACTTAACCAAGTCCAATCTCAAATTTAACTTATGCCCATGACCATTACAGCATGAATTTAAAACAAATCTTATTCTCATTGTCATAGTGGGGCTACTAAAGTCACTCTTATGTGACTGGCACAAAACTGGAATAGGCATAATCTTTCAGATGTAGAAACATGCTTACCAACTTCCATTTATCTGGCACAACTCCTTCTTGCTGTTGCAACTTTCTTTCTGTCAATGTATATCATATATTTTATACAGCACGATGCATAGACATCTTACAGGTGCAGTCGGTGAGTCCAAACTAACTGTTTTGGTCCCAGACACTTCACTCTGCACTGCTGTCACTGGTCATGATAGTCTTTGGTGAGCTGTCCAACCACCTCCCCACCCAGACTGTGGATCACTGAAGAAGGGAGGAGGGTCTTTCATCAACTGATGTGTGACACTTGTACCTGTGGGTGCTGTGCAAGTTTGCTTGGCTGTCCATGTGTCTGGCAGTTTCAAGAGACACGACTGGATCATTTCTTGATGGGCTGCTGTGCAAGATTGCATGCCTCATCATGTCCAGCACTTTCCTGTGACACAACTTAATCATTTCTCATGGCTTGGAATGCTGCAGATGCTGTCACTAAGAGAGTGCTGCTTGACCTCATTGACAGCTGTTGACTGACAGCGTAAAGGTGATAGGGAGCATACCATAGTTGAAGGCTAATGGTCGGACGTATCGTGATGTGATGGGGGCTAATGGTGCTTCCTCGTCTGCCGGAGACTGTGACGTGTCGGCTGTGTGTGAAAGCTGCCATGTTGATGGCATCATGTCTGTATTGCTGGTCGTGACAGTCACTGACAGGAAGACTGTTAGTTGGCCTGTTGGTGAGGGATGTGACAACACCATCGTGAAGTCCACCATGTTTGGCAAGCGAAAGGTGCAGATAAGTTTTGGAGTGACGGTTGTAGTCATAGAATCCAACATTGTGTGTGTGGCTTCTATAGAGAGGTGATTGTCAATCAATTTTACTGCTTTTTTTGGGGAAGGGGGGGGGGGGGGGGCAGCTGAAAATCTCTAACATCTATGGTAACATTTGCTGGTTGTGCCAGCAGAGATCTAGTGACAGGTGTTATCTTGTTGGAGATGACTATGTGTCATCAAAGAAGTGATGCGTCCATGTGGGCTTTAGTCTGTTGATAGACACTGTTGTTATCTTGCCATGTAAGCATGTATCAAACATGTGGCTATGCCACTGCAGCACCCGATATGGTCTATTATAAAGTGGCTGCAGTACTGACTATACAGTGTCATCTCAAATCATGACATAGTCACAGTCAGTGAATCCTCTATGAATGTATGATGTCTGTACCGTATGTGCCGAAGGAGTAAGTACATGTGAGTTCTGTATATGTCTTTGGACCCTCTGTATCATATACGGTAGGCCATATGAGTTGGGGTGATTGTAGGCAGCAAAAGCTCCACTGGCAATGTCAGTGCCTCCCCATATAGAATCTCTGCTACTGATGCTTTTAAAATATCTTTGTGTGTTGTGCAAACTCTGAAGGGTACCAATGGGAGGGCCTCTGTCCATTCACCCCTGTGACACATGAGTTTTCATTGTTCAGTGCCATCGTTCCTTCAGGCTGTTGCTGTGGGATGGTAGTGAGCGATTCTGCACAAGTTTCATAATGCTTTAAAAAGCGAAGACTCAAATTTGTGGCCCTGATTCATGGTAATGGTGTCAGGGCAGCCAAACCAGGTGAACTAGTTCAGCATAAAAGGACAGGCTGTAGATTCCTCTCTAATATTGGCATTTGGGACAGCCTCTATCCAGCAGGTTATGCAGTCTATCATCAACAGTACATAGCTAACCTACATCCTTCCAATTCTAGTAAAGATCCCACTAGATCAAGGTGTACATTTTGGAACCGCCCATGTGGAATTTCAGATTTGCCCAGGTGGCCCACTTTGCTGCTTGACAGTCTAGGCATGCACTTGTCCCTTCTTGACAATCATGCATAACACCCAGCCAAACAAAATGTTTAGTAATGATCCAAGTTGTCAACCATATGCCTGGGTGGCTGAGATTATGTAGTGTGTCAAAAATCATGTCACCTTTACGATGTCATAATATGCCAAATACGATGTTGTGATACATCACAAATTACAGTTGCATCCATTCTCAGGATCGGTCTGCATTCAATCTTGAGGTCAGCTGATGCCTTGAGCAGTGTACCAATCATCTGATCGCATTCCTGTTCTGCAACTTTGTGAAGTTGTGCATGGCGAGCAGTCAGACTGAGGGATTAACAAAAGGACTGAAGAATAATTGTTTCAAATTTTACTTTATTATGTTTTATTCATCTGGAACTGTATCTTGTGTTACAACTGTGGCTGAGCCTGGGCCTGTGCAATGCTAAATGCTGCCAGATACACAGCTACCCATGCTCTGCTCACGTGGGCAGTGTCCCCACAGCAAATGCTGCTGATGATGGGACACGACTATGTGAGTATTGCTGACTGAGGGACATGCAAAGTGCTCCTTGACCAGCCAATGGAAGGGCTGGAAATTGTCATGCGATGCAGGCGTGACCATAAATGAAGACAAGTCACGGCTTCATAAAAACAAGATCACATGTCATAGATGTACACTCAATGCACAGGGGATTAAGTCCACACCAGAGTGGCAGTCAACTAGCTGACAGCTGCCACCTTCTCACACATACTGTGACCTCCAATGATTCTTGGGAATCCTCAGTTTTTATAAAGGCACATGCTGCATATGTTCAAGCACTACTGACAAATCCTCTTGTGGGCCCTCACATGCCAGGTAGGTGTAAACTATTAGGGGCACCAGAATTTGCTAGCCTGACCCTGTGAAGAAATCCATTGCAGATGTGGCTGCTCTGGCATACCTGGTATCAGGTGCATAGCTTTCAATTACATTGGATGCAAGTGACACAGCCATAGGCACCATCCTCACGAGGAAGAATCAACCTCTACGATTTACAGCCTCACAGACAAAATGGTTGGCTTTTGATCATGAACTACTCATGGTTTGTGAGGACATACACTATTTTTGTGAGGATACTGAGGGCCGCCTAATGATCATAAACAAAGACCATGTACGTCTGGCAGACACCATCTGACACCTGTCATCGACGGTCAGCCCAAGACAATTTTTACACCTTCATCTGATCACACAGTATTTTATGGAGATCCACCATCCCACAGGGCAGGTAACAATGTTGTGAGTAGGCACCATCTCCCTCATCTTCGACTTCATATATGGTTGGATGGTAGCAAAGTGGGCATCTGGATTGTCAGGATGATCTGACAGAAGTTCAGAACCAGATTCAAAAAAGGAGTTTATTGTTCTAAACCTATTTCCGAAGGAGCACAAGGTGTTGCATTCTGCTGTGACAGAGGGCTGCTGCAGCCAGACTGAGGAGCATATTGCCCGAACAATGGAGAAGCTGGGAAACACAGCCAGTTAATAGGAGAGCTAGAAGGCAAGAGACCAATCCAGTGGTACCTGGACACTCTTACCAGTCTGCATCACGGGGTCAGTGAGATTATATTCAAGGTGAACTTTGTAGGAAAAAATTAGAATGTTGTCTAAATATGCATAGTATCAGTCCACTTTAAACAACATGCCATCAATGAACCATTGCCAGGTCTGCACCACATTTTTAGGCAATACTGCATCACCATAAAAGTGAATAAACTGAATGATATGATGATGGCCACATTACCAACATTGTCAGGATGCATAGGGATCTGGTAGTATGCTTCAATCAATCGTAGAAGAAAATAATTGCCTCCATGAGCACATCGGTAAAGTCTTGTATGTTTGGTACAGAGTAACTGTCATAAATCATGCACGACTTTAAGCATTCTACAGTCTCCATGTAGCCAAAGAGAACCATCTTTCTGAGCTACTAATTTCATAGGAGACACCCACACACTGTATGATGGTCGTAGGTTGTCCATGTGCAACATGTCATTCACTGCCATCTTAGCTGCCTGCAGAAGGGTCTGGGTGTGGTGGCGTACTTTGTCCCATACAGGGGAGTCCGTTATAATTATGCAGTGCCTCATACCATTTTTAACTGTGCACTGATAAAGTAGAACCTGTGATGCATCACTGATTGGGTCAAGAGTTTTGTGAAGATGCAAGAAGTGACACAAGATGTGTTTTACTAACCTGAGAGAGTTGCTTATGTAGCGGATCAGGCAGTGCGGCTACCTCCGCGTGTGGTGGAAGGGTATGGATGTCTATTGGATGCCTCGCTGCATCGTTTGCGATTGCTGTGCCATGTGTTTGTTGTTGTTGTTGTAGCAAAGGGGTGTGGTTGGCCATTGGAGATGTGACTGCATCATTTGCAGCTGCTGCTGTGTGTGTTTGTTGTTGTTGGAGGAGGTTGCACTGCGCAGCTCCTCTGCATGTTGTGGAGGAGCATAATTGGCTGTCAGAGACATGGCTGCATCATTCACGGCTGCTGCAGCCTGTGTTCATTGTCTTTGGAGAAGGTCAGGTTGCCCAGCATCCTTAGCATAATACAATGGTGCGTGGTTCCCATTGGAGATGTAGCTGCATTATTCACAGCTACCATGGCATGTGTTAGATGTCATAGCTGCTTGTGCTCATGCATTAAGGCAAGTGACTTCTCTTGAATTTGCTGATGTAATTTTTTATTATAATGTAGGGAATATAGTCATCTCAGGTCACAAAGAGACTTGCCTGGGCAGCAGAAGCAGCACTTACAGTCTTGATACACTCTAGCAGTAGTGGAGTTAAGTCATCGGCTTTTGTGCTGGCAGTTGTGAGCAGGTGTGACTGTTATCTCATGGCCTGTGACAGATTCAAGGCAAAGAGCCCAGTGCTGAAGGGATGGAACTTTCTGAGGAAATCAATGCTCAGGACCAGCTCTACTATGTCAGTGACATAGAACATCCAAGGACAATGTAACTCATCCACGAGTTGTACATGCTCAGCGTTGCCATGCACATGGATGTTGGCCTCATTTGCCTCATGGAGTTGTAACCTAGAGCCTTGTAGCAAAGTCTGAGTATGTGTCGTGGTGCTATACATATTTCTGAGCCTGTGTCTATCAGGAAATACAGCAGTATATATTGGTGGACGCACCCCTGACATACATAAGCCTCCAGTGTGTTTTGTTTCTGTGTAAGAGAAGAGAATTTTCAATGCTGGGAAGACCAGTGCACCTATATCGCCTCGCACTTGAAGTTTGGGTGCAAGCAGGGCTGTTGACAGTTGAGAGCAGCATTGCCATAACAGGTGAGGTACCAGTAGCGAGGAGGTGGCTGCTTGGCAGAATCAACTTTTCCTCCATTGTTAGTTGGTGGTGTCATGCCAGGCGCACCCCAAAGTGCCATTGCTCAGGCAGGGTATTGTGACATCAGTTTTACTTTTCATCAGACAGCATCAGCATTGTTAAGTGCACTGGCCAGTTGTACAGGAAGAGGGGGTAGGCTTGCTCACACTGATGCTTTTTGTAAGCAGCACAGCTGTAAAAAGTCTGTCTGCCCAGGTCAGTTTCCTGTCCAATGAATCATTTTTGTGGTAACCACCGTCAGCTGCAATTGCTAAGGGAGGTTCACATTACATAATGTTTAGAAGTCAGGGTCTGGCAACTGGATAGGACCCACTAATGACCTGAGATGCTGCCACATTTGAGGGGGTGTGCCATCCAATAAATGTTCATCTTACATCACTTGCCCCACATGTGGCTCCAGTGAGTAAGAAACACATTGCAAGAGTGCTGCCTTCATTATGTTGTATTTGTTACTAGTAGATAGGCCAAGTATTAGGTCACTGATTAACTCTGCATGCTCAGCCAGCTGGCATATTAGCTTCCACAATTCTGAATGTTGTAAATATGCACTTTGTCACTGCTAACTAAAAAGTCACCTGGTTGGGCTTTAACAGAGGGATTTTAAGTTGCATCATTGTGCAGTATAGTCCACTATTTGCTGCCCTGTGAGGCACAACCATGGCATCTGTTGGTAGACGCAGCTTAGTCATCCAACCAAACATAATGGTGCTATAGTCTCCAGGTTGTTGCTGCAGAACATTCATGTCAAAAGTTTCTAATTGCAGAACAGTAGGCACATAACACAATGGTTGTGAGTATATAGTGATTATACCGAAAGTCACTGTGCACAACACAGTAGCCGCAGAAGACCCAGAATGTGTAAAATCAGCCCATACACATGTAGGTTATGAGGGATCACCAGTATTCACTGTATTAAGTTTGAAGCATGGTTCACTGTTAAAGTGGCCCTAGTTGTGTTGCACTACTGTGTTCTGTGCAGCAATGTTAGCACTCACGTCCTGTTCTGATTTGAACACCATTTGTTGTTGCAATTACTGTGGGTACTGAGCAGCATTAATACCTGCTATAATCAGAGTCATCAGACCTCGTAAAATGGATGTGGGCACGAAGTTGTTTCTACTGGTTGCACTGTTGGCACTGTAAAACACACACTTTGATGCAGAATATCATTGTTCAGAGCCAAGATCACCAATGTGGGTTGTTCCCTACATAGTGTGTACAGCAAATGACCCAGTGATACACCGGGATGTAGAATCTCTACAGATATTATTTATTATTTTTTAAATATGTCTGCTTGTGTCTGTATGTGTGGATGGATATGTGCGTGTGTGCGAGTGTATACCTGTCCTTTTTTCCCCCTAAGGTAAGTCTTTCCGCTCCCAGGATTGGAATGACTCCTTACCCTCTCCCTTAAAACCCACTTCCTTTCGTCTTCCCCTCTCCTTCCCTCTTTCCTGATGAGGCAACAGTTTGTTGCGAAAGCTTGAATTTTGTGTGTATGTTTGTGTTTGTTTGTGTGTCTATCGACCTGCCAGCGCTTTTGTTCGGTAAGTCACCTCATCTTTGTTTTTATATATAATTTTACACAGTACAGTACACAGTATTACAATCACAGTCTTTTGGCCCAAACTAACTGTTCTGGGCATAGACACTTCACTTTGTGCTGTCATCACTGGTCAGTGATAGTCTTTAGGTCACTGTCCCCAACAGACTGTTTGAAAAGATAAGTAACACCTAAGGAAGAGAGCAACAAGTCGTAATTATTTACTTTATTTATATTATGTAAACAATGTTTTCAACATATCTATCTTCAGTTTCTGCAGCAGTAAACATTATTGTATGTTGAATAATTTTCAGAATCTGATTATTTACTATGAAGTAACTGCTCATACAAGTCACTTTTTGTAAATAATTTAATTACCTTTGCTAAATAAGTATCTTTATTAAAAATGCCTGGGTATAAAACCAGTAATAAAAATTGCATCATGCTACTATCATAAAATAATTCTTGTTTCCAACCTTTTTTTGCTAAATAATTATATTAATAATCCTATGACCATTAGATGTCAGTGATTAGCCTTTTTTAACTAGACAATTTACACAAGCATTTACTATAAAAATTAACAACCATGGATTCTGTCACAGAATCACCAGAAATGGAAATCATTACAAGAATGTTAGCATTCTTTTTTCATGGGTTATTGTACCACAACCAACATGAAGAGTGATAATGATGAGGTTTGGTACTGTGGTGACTGCCACTATGGCCCCACAATTTTGGAAAACGAGTATTTAACATGAAGCTATGAGCTGAATTGGTAGTTGTGCAGGAAAAGTTAGCCCAACTATGGGCTACAGTTTGCAGCATTAATATTAGAGCTAAATCTGAAGACTGGATTGTAGTCAAGTCACTGGAAAGAGAGATACTGCAGGTCTGGTAGCTTCAGCATTGACATCTTTAACAACTCCAATACTTTGTAGGCTGTGGACGTAAACTGTTCTTGGTGTACATGAATGATTTACTTGAGGCATTGGATAACTCTTTAATAACTGTGATATTTATCATATGTATTCACAACTGTGAATATTGACAACCATCAGCTATATAATGGAATGACAACAATGAAAATTTATGCCGGACCGTGACTCGAACCTGGATTTCCCACTTATTGCAATTGGTATTATCCAAGAACAACCCATGGGCAGATCCAAACTTCCATATATTGTCAAGCATGTGCTTACAAACTGCATGCATACATCCATTATTAAATTCCCATACAGGGGAGACATATTAACTGAAAGTTGTTTGCACAGTGTTGCAGTGCCTGCGTTGTTCAGAAGTGCGATGCAGTGTTCCCCTTCAGACATGCATGCAGTATCATTGGTTAAGTGACAGGCATTGGTTAAGTGACTTTCAAGTACAACGTCTCTCCTGTATGGGAATATGCATAAAGAAATATGAGAGCAAGCTGTTGATACATGGTTGACAACATGTGAAGTTCGGGTCTGCCCACATGTCATGCTCGGATAGCGTAATGGTAAGGTGACCACACATAGTTAGTGGGAAAACTGGGTTCTAAGCCCGGTCTGGCACAAATTTTCCTTGTCTTCATTCCATTGTGAATACATTTAATGTATTTCATAGTGGCTCTAGTTGCCGCAGTGCCTGTTTCTTCGAACATGCATACATGTATGAAGGAGCACTGCATACTACTTCTGAACCACACAGGCACAGCAATATCATACTGTGATGTTTGCTGATGTCACTATTGCACTGTTAGTGGGATGAAACCCATCTGTGTGAGACACAGCCAGGAGAATAATGGAATAGGCTTACAGCTGGTTTACAGCAAATAGTTTAATCCTTCATCTTACAGAAATTCATTTCCAAACAAATCAATGGGCATACATTGGATGAGACTCCGGGCTTCATGCGTGAAGTTTCTAGGCATCCAGATTGGTGCCTGCACGTGACAAGTTAACCAAAGGCTCCATTCTGCCTGCTCTGGACTTATATATCTCCTACTGTGTTGACTTACAGACAAGATTGATAGTCTATGTTCTGCACTTTCACACAGTACTGTTTTGTGGCATAATCTTCTGGAGAACTGCAGCTAACTAAAAAGGAAGTATTTATTCTGCAGAAGAGTGGAGTGGAGAACTGCAGCTACTTGGAAAGGAAGTATTTTTTCTGCAGAAGAGTGCACTAAAATTGGTAGCCAAAGATATTGCAGGAGCGTCTTCAGGGACCTAGAGTTTTTTGGACTTTTGTGCCAATACATACTTGCTGATGGTATTTGTGGTTAATAACAAGGGTGAATTTTCACAACACCAAAACTGGGAATAAAGGTAATTACCACAAAAACTCTGTATTTCTGTCTAGGACTCAGAAAGTAGTTTTATATTCTTGTGCAAATATTCACAACAGGGTACTGCAAGGTATCATACAGCATATCGAAAATTCCAAATTATTCAAAAACAAAGTAAAAGAACATCTCACTAAGCACATATTTTATCATCTATCAGAGTATTTGGATTCAGGAATGTAAACTCCATATAACTCTAATGTTAATATTAAACAGACCTTGACTTGGTCGGCATACAAGGTGAATCATCTAAAATTTTCACCCAAACACTTCCAAAGTGGAAGGCAACATCAATGTGCTGTTTTCACAGAAGTAAAATACAATGAAGGGCCCACAGACAGAGTTTAATAACCACCAAACTGCGTATTTCTTTTAGAAAGTCACATTTTTTGAAAAAAATGTAACAGAGCTCATTGACATCAACAAAATGAAAGTAGATTGAATTAGATCAAGTACATTTCATTCCAGATTTTAGTACAAGTGTCCCACAAGTAATTGCAGTTTGAAATTTGTAAACACCAGCAGCTGTCTGCTCAAACTATCAGCATTGGCTTAACAAAAAAATAGTGTATGAACAAATGCTTTTGATTCTGGAGAAAAAAGATAACTGGCCTTCATAGATGACATTCCACCAGGTCCAATACAAGTTTCTAGTTTCCCATGTGAAGATGGATCACACGTTCCAGCATTTCTGGTGAAGTCAGCAGTAATACATATTTTCGCATCGTGTAGCCAGTATGTCCTCATGAAGACTGACTTCCAACTTTTCCCACAGAAAAGATCATAAGGAGCTAAATATCATGAACAGGCTTGCCTGGTACAGGTCCCCTTGCTGGATGCAATGACTTGGAAACAATCAGTGAAGACATAGTATACTATGTGTTTGGCAGCCATCTCACAGCACAGACATCACATGTTCCTCCTAGTCTGCAGTGGAACATCCTCTAATATCTGTGGAAATTGGTCTGTTAAGGGGCTAAGACACTCTGCCAACTTAGTAGTCTTTCTGTGGAAACAGAGGACATGACCTTATGGTTCACTATTCCACACTATCTATTTGTACATGATGAATGCTAACATTCTATGAGGGGTATCCAGAAAATAAACTATGTTTTGCTCTTAAAAACAGAAGGAGGAGAGGGGGGGAGATAGAGAGAGTATAGGAAAAAATATTTTATTCATTTAAAAGTGATACTTGAATACTACTTTTCAACATAGTGTCCACACAAATTTAGGCACTTATACTGGTGAACAAGCTTTGAAATTCCATTCTCATAAAACTCTGCTGTCTGAGACTTTAACCAGTTAGTCATGACCTGCGGCAGTATCGTGTCCTCATCAAAGCGTACTTTATGAGCCAAGTCTTCATTGTTGGAAACAGATGGTAGTCACTGGGTGCAAGATCCAGACTGTATGGGGGATGAGGAAACATATCCCACTTGAAAGTATCAAGTACTTCTCAAGTGGAATTTGCTTTGTGTGTTTCAGCAATGTCATGCAAGAATAAAATTTTTGAGCTCAACTTCCCTCTATGCTTATTCTGAATTGCTCCTGTTAAGTTTTCCAAAGTTTGACAGTACCTTGCAGAGTTTATTGCTGTGTCACACTCCAAAAAATAAGTTGCTATAATCTTTCTTGCAGAGAATGTTTGCAAGTATTTTCTTGGCTTTTTAGCTGAGTTTGTGTACCCCCACTCCATAGATTGCAATGAGATCTTGCAATTCACATGTTTGATCCAAGTGTTCCAGTTCAGTCAAATAATTAGCCCTCATCTTTTTTTGTAAGAATCCACAAATGTCAATGATGCAACCATACACTGGTTCTTGTGGCTTCCTGTCAAAACTTTTTATATCCATATTGCACAAAATTTGTGATAGCATAGCATCTATTTAAAACATCTATTTAATGATTTGATGCAACAACATTGTGAAATTCATGGAAATCTAAAGAAGAGCTCTGTCATTGAGAATTGGCAGGTTTTTTTAATCTTATCATCAACTTTTGTGAGTGACTCATCAGTCATGATGGTTGGTAATCCACCTTGCTATTCATCGTTAACATTAGTTCAGCCCCTGTTAAGCCTGATGTACCATTGGTACAATCCAGCTTCAGTGAATATATTGTTTCCACACACTTCACACAGTTGCCAATAAATTTTGTTTGGTTTATGGTTTTCTGCCAACAAAAACCTTACTACTTTCCGCACTTCACACTCATCGAGTTTTCAGTTGTGGTGCACATTTAAAACTTTTACTGTGAAATAATGGGAAATGAAACACACCTCACCCTGATACAGATGGATGCTGACTGAACAGAGAAATGCTCAGATAGCATTTCTCTGTTCAGTCAGCCATGCTACCCCCACCAATTTTTGTTGCAGGCAGAAATGTAATCTACTTTCTGAACAGCCCATATATATATGAAGCCAAGGGGGATTGACAGAACAGTCTATGAGTGTAGTGCTGGTACTTCATATCCAGTGGGTACAATATTTAAATGAGCAGCACTGTTGCCATTGTCAGATGTGCAGACAAATTGAACTCTCGAGGCCATTTATGTGGCTTTTATCCTGTTCCTCTCCTGCCTCCAGAACAGCATTTTGTGTACCATCTGAACCTGAAGGAATGTGCCAACCAAGTTAGTGGTTGTGTTTGCAGCAGTGCCCCAGAAATATGTCAACACCATATCTGTTGGCAATCTCTAGTAGTGCCATAGTTTTAGTTGGTGGACAGAATACTGTCTTAACAAAGTGTTTTCTGAGGACTTGTAAATCTTTCCTCGTAAAGTGACACTGTATGGGAAAAATACTGTGGCTGCTTCTTTTTGCCATTTTTCTTCTGTCTCTGCAGATTATTGTGTCATCAAGGAGCATGGGACTTGTCATATTTGTCTTTCCAGGTAACTACAGACATGCGGAGTAGCTGTGCGGTCTAAGGCACCTCGTCTTGGTTCGCTCGACTCCCTCCATCGGGGCTTCGAGTCCTGCCTCAGGCATGGGTGTGTGTATTGTCCTTAGCGTAAGTTAGTTTAAGTTAGATTAAGTAATGTTTAAGCTTAGGGACTGAGGACTTCAGCAGTTTGGTCCCATAGGATCTTACTCCAAATTTCCAAAAAAATTCCAGGAACAAATTTTCTGGAATACCATTTTCAGATCTTCTGTTTCTCCTTGGCCAATAATCACATCATTTACTTTTACAGGCAGGAGCATTGCAGCATGAAAAAATATGACTAACAGTGCCTCTGAAAATACTGTTTGCTCTTTACCATGGTGATTACCATCAGATGCTGTGATGAACATATATGCTAAACTTCAGAAAGGTCACACACCACATTGATTCAGTGGCTGCTGGAAGAATTATGACACAAGCCAACCTAGTCATGATGTGGAAGATGGTACATTTTACCTAGCAGAGCCTGAATACAACCACTAGAAAATGTTAAAATTACTTCTACATTTGGACAATGTCTTGTCTTGGGAATGGATTATCAGAAATCCATTGCTGCAGATTTCACACAGAGAAAGGCAATGATTTGATTTGATTTGATTTGATTTTTATTGTTGTAGAGACCTCAGAGATCATCTGAGGCATTATGAAAGTCAATATTACACAGTATAAATGTTACACAAATAATTACGAAAACAAGAAAAAATTACACAATATAAATATTACACAAATATTTATAGTAGCTTCCCACGAATACAAAACAGAGAAACTTTTGGTGCATATTAATATTGCATAGTAAATTTAGCCAATTACAGACTTACTCAGATATAGAAGCATATACAAATTGATCTTATAAAGTGTAGTCATACTATATTCCTTGCCTCTCTTAAAAATTCACCAGTCTCATAAATGCTGAGCTCAAGAAGAAATTCTTTTATTTATTTAAAAAAAAAAATCCTGATATGTTGGGGTATGGCATTAAAAAATTTTATGGACTTGTATAGGAAGCACTTTTGTGTATTTTTATAATTACATTGGAAAGAAACTATGTTTATGTCGCATGTCCTACTGTTGATAACTGGAAATAGTTACTGTAGAAAACTGCATATAAGAGGTGGTGTGGCAATATATATTAATCAGTCATTCAGCTGCTCCATTGTTAAGTTGGACCTAGATTATTTATGTGAGGAACAGAACTTTGAAGCCACTGGTATAGTTATGGACAGTCTTAAGTTAGTAATAGTATCCCTTTACAGGTCACCTAAGGGTATCATCAATGTATTTCTAGAAAAATTGGACATGCTGTTAGATGTACTAAGAGGTACCAGATGGTTGCATTATGACATAGTAATTGGTGGAGATCTGAATGCAGATTTTGATATAACAACACATAAACGTACTGTGACTGAGTTGAAAAACCTTTTAAGACAGTGCAATTTGCACTCAATCAATAACAGGCCCACAAGAGATAAAGCATGTCTTGACAATATTTTTGTCAACTTTAAAACTACAGAAGAATCATGTGCTGTTACAGCGTTTCCATTTTCAGATCATGACTCTGTATCTTTAAACTATAGAAGTAGGTTCTGTATTGATAATAGTAATATTCCTAAGCCTGTCCCAAAAGTTATAATCACCAGGCCTGTCACAGATGACAAAATTGTTCAGCTCTGTAAGTCCCTTGCTGAGAGAGACTGGTTCAACCAATGTCATGGTGACACAAGTTATAGTCTTAGTGCTGATTTGTCAGGGAAACTATTATTTGAGAGATTTTTTAAAACATTTCTGACACAATTTAATGACAATATCCCCATAAAGAAATGCAAATTAACTGACAAAGGCTTTACAAACAGGGCTACAAACAGACAAAATTCATGGTTCACTAAACAATTATCAAGTATGAAAAACCAAGTTATGGTGTTGCACAATATATGTAGCAATCAGAAAACAGAACATGCCAGATTAGCCTATATAAAATGCAGGAATGAGTATAAAAAAGCCATCGTGGAAGCCAAAAAAGCACACAATTTCAATACCATTGATAATTCTACAAATAAGTGCAAAGCTGCATGGAAATTAATAAATGGTGTTGCTAAAGATGTAAGAAGCAAAAAAATTAATATAAGTCCCCAAAAATTCAATGATTTCTTTATTAAATCTGTTGAAAATATAGGAAATACTATAATCAAACCTGATATCAATTCATCAGAGCTACTTTCTAAAAATGTTTGCAGAACACCAACAGACACAGGTACGTTTATGTTCTCCGAGGTCTCACCTAGTCATGTCCTAAGCATTGTAAAACGGATGAAATCTTCATACAGTGTAGATATATACGACATATCCTGTAATTTACTAAAGAAAGTAATAGACTATATTGTGTACCCCTTAACATTCTGTATAAATAAATGCATATCTGAAGGATATTTTCCCGAAGAACTCAAAGTGGCTAGGGTAATTCCAATATATAAAAAGGGAGATATGGACTCACCTTGCAGTTACAGACCAATCTCCATAGTCCCAGCTTTTTCTAAAATACTGGAATGTGTAATTTACCAACAGCTATCTGTCTATTTTGAAAAATTAGGAATAATTAGTGAATCTCAGTATGGTTTTAGGAAAAAGTTGTCTACTGTGGATGCTATAGACTTTGTAGTCAAATACTTACATCAAGTGTTTGCGGATAAGGGCTATGCTCAACTCACATTTTGTGATCTAAGCAAAGCTTTTGACTGTGTAAAGCATAAGCCACTCCTAGAAAAACTGGAATTCTATGGCATTAGACATAACAGCCTCAAATTAATAAAATCATATCTTCAGAATCGTAAGCAAGTTGTTTGTGTAGGGAGAGAAATGTCGAGTATAGAGCAAGTCAAGGTAGGTGTTCCGCAGGGATCTGTGCTGGGCCCCTTTTTGTTCCTGATAATGATAAATGATCTGCCGTCATTTATCAAGTCCACCACTGTGTTGTATGCAGATGTTACAACATTTCTTCATGCTAGTGAGGATTTCAATAGCCTTAAAACTTGTGCAGCAAAGACAATTGACCAAGCATCCTATTGGTTCAAGGCAAATGGATTCCTGCTGAATGAAAACAAAACACAGCAGATGGTCTGTAGTCTTAGAGACAAGCTTCTGTCAGACGATCCAAGTTATGTCAAATTTTTGGGGGTATACATTGATGATAAATTATCTTGGGGTCAACATGTACAATATATTAGTGGTAAATTGTCTAGAGTTGTTTACCTGTTAAGGCGACTTATGGATTGTGTTCCCGAAAAATATGTTAGAACATCCTATTTTTCTTTCTTTCAGAGTATAATAACATATGGAATTATTTTGTGGGGGAACTCTAGCTGTGTACATGACATATTAATACTGCAAAAAAAAGCTATTAGGATAATTACTGGTTCTGCATATAAGGCACACTGTAAACCATTGTTCTGTGAACAGAAAATCATGACTGTTATAAACTTGTACATATACTATGTTCTAATTTATATGAAGAAGAAATTACCAGAAACAAAAACCAGAGAAAATGTACACAGCCACAATACAAGAAGGAATAGGTGCCTCTATATTCCTTACCACAGGTTGTCAAAGTCACTCAACAGCTACGAAATCATGGGGTACAAACTATTTAATAAACTTCCTCAATCTGTTCAAGAATTACCTGAACAATTATTGAAACAAACAATTCATGACTGGCTAGTCCTCCACCCATTCTATGACATAAGAGAATTTATCAACTGTAATATAATACTATAATGTTAACAAGAAACCTGTTGTTTCTTTCAAACTATTAATTGTATTTTAGTATGTATATGACGTTGTCTATTGCTGTAATGGCCGAATGACAATAAAATTATTATTATTATTATTATTATTATTATTATTAATAGTATTCCTTAATATGCATTACATGCTGTAGTATAAATATTGATGGTAGGGTCATAATCTGTAATTTTTTAAAGCTTGGCATACAGTGAGCTATGGGTGCCAAGCTACATATCAATCTTATTGCCTTCTTTTGTAGTTTGAAGTCATTAGCTGCCTTGCTTTGATGCCCCACAATATTGTGCCATAGGAAATGTGACTGTGTATTAAAGCAAAATAAACCACTTTAAGTATTGGCACATTTAGACAAAGACAAAGCTTCCTTAGAGCAAATATTCCTTTGCTAAAGTTGCTTCCCACTTTTTCTATACGGTTGCCCCAGGATAATTTTGAATCAATTAAGATTCCAAGAAAATTAACAGCATTTGAGCTCTGCTCAAATTCAGTGTTATTATTCCACAATACATACAGGTCTTGTATTTTTTTGGTTAACACAAAGGGAATTAGGTTTACACCAATTTTCAACTTTGACAGTTCACTGGTCTGCTTCACATTTCACCTTCTGTGCTGTTTCTGCAGCTATACAGACTGCAAGATCATCTGCAAATAAGTAGGTCCTAGTTGATGGCCCAACTATGTTACATGGTAAGTCATTTATACAGGGTGTTACAAAAAGGTACGGCCAAACTTTCAGGAAACATTCGTCACACACAAAGAAAGAAAATATGTTATGTGGACATGTGTCTGGAAATGCTTACTTTCCATGTTAGAGCTCATTTTATTACTTCTCTTCAAATCACATTAATCATGGAATGGAAACACACAGCAACATAACGTACCAGCATGACTTCAAACACTTTGTTACAGGAAATGTTCAAAATGTCCTCCGTTAGCGAGGATACATGCATCCACCCTCTGTCGCATGGAATCCCTGATGCGCTGATGCAGCCCTGGAGAATGGCGTATTGTATCACAGCCGTCCACAATACAAGCATGAAGAGTCTCTACATTTGGTACCGGGGTTGCGTAGACAAGAGCTTTCAAATGCCCCCATAAATGAAAGTCAAGATGGTTGAGGTCAGGAGAGCATGGAGGCCATGGAATTGGTCTGCCTCTACCAATCCATCGGTCACCGAATCTGTTGTTGAGAAGCGTACGAACACTTCGACTGAAATGTGCAGGAGCTCCATCTTGCATGAATCACATGTTGTGCTGTTCTAGCAGCACAGGTAGAGTATCCCGTATGAATTCATGATAACGTGCTCCATTGAGCGTAGGTGGAAGAACGAAACTAAAATGAGTTCTAACATGGAAATTAAGCATTTCCGGACACATGTCCACATAACATCTTTTCTTTATTTGTGTGTGAGGAATGTTTCCTGAAAGTTTGGCTGTACCTTTTTGTAACACCCTGTATGAATAATGAATAGAATTGGACCAAGTACAGTACCATGTGGGACACCCATGCCCACAGGTAAGTAACCTGATTCTGCACCATTAAAAACCGCCATGGGACATCAAACTCCAATGTTTGAACATCTCAAAAACAAACTATCCTGCAGTTGTCTTATCTCACAATGAGGCAACTGGATGGTTTTTGAGAATGGACTTAACTTTTCACACTATAACATTGTGCCCTGCCCGTGACGTAATAACACACCATTTTCTTTTTCTATCAAAGTATTATGATTTAATGATATAATTTAAGCACTAAGTCAATGAACTTCGCTGGAAGTCTGCGAACATGTACGCCCAGAATAATGTGAGTGGTGTATATATATTTTCCTTACTCCCATTTCTTGTTAACAATATTAGCTTATTTCCAAGAATAAGCAACTTTCACTCAGCAGAAATCACTTAGAAGAAGTCAACCCTGCATTTGAATCAGACTTCCTTAACTCTTGTGCAGTATACTGCTGCATCCATTTTCAATAAGCTACCACAAGAATTGAAAAATCTTAGCCATAATCCACGCGCTTTCAAATCAAAACTGAAGAGTTTCCTTATTCATCACGTTCTCTATTGAGCATGTTGCAGCCATGACTACCAGTATAAGTTAATGTTTGCTTGTTGACAATACTCTGGAGACCAGTAGTCGTTGTGGTGCAAGTCAGCCAGGATGGAGTGAGCCGAGGTTGGATAGTGCATTCATTGGAACTGCTTGTTAGCAGTCTTAATGGTTTTATAATGTGTCCATGCTGTGACTGATCATCACTTAGGTTTCAGTATGGAAGCAATTGATAGTGAATTGTGGCATGTAGACTGAAATGATGAATCTTATCAAAAGTGTTAATGTTTGCTGAATGTTTGAATAAATTATAATTCATGACCCATTAACAATAGATGTTCTCACTTGAAACTCTCATCGTAGTATCCATAGAGGAATTATTTAATGACATTGTGTGTATGGAAAGTTTGTTGGAAAAGTAAGGACAGACTGCGACCTACTGTAGCAGGCCACGAGGAATAACAACAGGATCGTTACACATGGAGAACAATGAAGAATATGTCGCATTATGCAATAACCTTCGGGTACAGAGCCTGATTGCCAGTGTCTATGTATGATGAGTGAATTAGATATTTCTAGCAGTGCCTCAACTTCCAAGCAACGTTTGACAGGAAAAATATGATAGGCTGTGAATAATCTCATTTAAATTACAATTTGCGTGTACAGTATACAATTGAAAAACTATGTCTAATCAACAGAGAGGACAGTGTTAATCAGGACAGTGGAGGTATGGATCTTGTTAACGAATCAGAACAATGTGGTAGAATGCAACATGTAGATACTCTGGAAAGTGAAAGTACAAACTTGAATGTAATTGTTGAACCATGTAAGGCAGTAACAGATAACAATAGGGTTGAGGTTGTAGGAAGAGAAGACATACTGATGCAGTTTTTACAAAAAAAATGAACGTTGATTTGAACAAAAAACTTCATGATAATGAAAGAAAAATTCGAACAATAAATTAAAAAATTGGAGAAAATGTTATATCAAAAGATAGTGGGTTTTTGTAATGAATTTCAGAGCCAGTTTGATAATTTTGCTCAGGAATGTAGCAAATCACTTGATGAGAAAGAATCAGAGTACATGTAAAAGGTTTCAACACAGCATCAAAATGAACATAAACAGTCTTGACCTCAGGTAACCTTAAAATTGTGGTTACTGGTTTCAGTCAGTTACTGGCCATCTTCAGATCTCATACCATGATGGTAGTTGGTGACAGAAAATGGAGCAAGCATTACAAACTCCACGAACGCCAACATTAGAAGCTGTATGAAATTTTGCCATGGTAGCATATAAGAAACAACTTCAATTTTTTCTTGGGCTCTGTGTGTATTATCATTGATTTCTGAAAGATCATCTTTTGTCATTGATCAAGAAGAATTCTGTTTGGAACAGGGGGACCAAACAACAAGAAGCATTTGATGAAATAAAGAAACTTTTGGAAGCTCCACTGTTACACCTGTCTGAGCTCAATGAACCATTTTGTCTTGGAACAGATGCCAGTTATTTTGGACTTGGTGCTCATCTATATCAATAATCAATGAAGATAATCAAGAACAGCGTGTACAGTTGCATTTGCAAATCATGTTTTGACAGCATGGGAGAGAAAATATACAGTGACAGAAAGAGAAGCACTTTTCTTCTGGGATGGCATACTATTGTACGAGTGGATCATAAGGCATTATCTTTCCTTCAGCAGTGTAAATTATTTCATAACCATCTTGCCAGATGGGCTCTCACTCTGCAGGAATACGGTTTCAAGATACAATGCATTCCTGGTGGAACAAATCTTGTACCTGGTGCTTTGTCATGTCTTTACCAAAATATGAAAAATGTTTGTACAGAAACAGCGCATGTGAAAGAGATCATATTGAATTTCATGAAAGAAGTCAAAGAAGAATCAAAAATTCATGCCTTTTTATGTAATATCAAAGCAGAACAAGAGGTGAATGAGATAGTAAAAGTGGTAAAGATAATGTATTCTAATGGAGCAGAAGATATAATTTGAAAATATTATCTAGTGCACAATGATATCTTGTACAGAAGAACTGATTGGAATTCCAAAGAATGGAGGCATTACATACCACAGCATATGATTGATGTTCTAATCAGATACATCCACAATAGTTTTGCATGTTTTGGTCCATGGAGATGCTTACAGAAACTTCAAAAACAAGTGATTTTCAACAACATTTCTCAGTGAATACAACAGATTATTAAGAAATGTGACTTATGTCAGTGTACCCAAGTACCTCCAATGCAACATAAAGGACTTATGCACAACATTTTGCTTCAGAAAATAGGTGAGATTATTGGATCAGACCTTCTTGAACCTCTTCCCAAGTCTTGCGAGAATTTCACACAAATATTAGTCATTGTTGAATTATTTTCAAAATTTGTTCACTTCTTCCCACTAAGAAGAGCTAACAGTAAGATTATCAGTAAGAAACTGAAAGAAGATTATTTTCTGACTACCAATTGATCTTGTTGTATTTTGACCAATACTGGATCGCAATTTCATTCTAAGGAAATCATTTATTGAAGAGGAAAGGACTCACCACATTGCTATGTTGACATATCGACCTGCTTTGAACCCTACAGAACATGCAATGCACACACTTGAATGAGTGTTTAGATAATATTGCAGAGGGAAATGCAAAAATTGGGTCTGACCTTGAGGAGGTAATGAATAACTTAACCTGTGGTAGTCTTTTATGCCACCTTGAACCATTTTGCATGGTAAAGGACCTGGCAGTATCTTTGATAAATGCATTGATTTTCTATCACAAAATCCACTGGCCACTGGAGGGGGGGGGAACCTTATAGCACTGAAGCAAATGGAGAAGATGGCACTGTCAAGAAAAGAAAGACATTACTGTTTAGTGATGCCTGTTGCGTAGTATAAGATCAGAGATTATTTATTAATATGATCCAATTTTAAATCATTAGCAGCAAAGCAAGAAATAAGAAGTTTTTACGTTACTATTTGGGACCATTTAGAATTCAGATAATAGTACAGTCCAACTATGATGAATTAGAAAAACTTGATGGTGAAAAATATTTTGGACTTCATGATGTCGAAAACATTAAACTGTATCACAAGAGGATGGAGGGAAATGAAGAAGAATAGTGTGATAGTGATCGAGATTTCTCTTGTGTCTTTTAAGATGAGAACAGACCGGTTGAGGATTTTTCCCAGTGAGTTAGGATAAGAAACTGGTTGAGATTTCTCCAGTGATCTGTTAGTAAGGTGTTAATAACAGCGAATTTATGAATAGTTTGATTTTTTGTAAGTGCTGTGAGGTGATATCTCTTGTGATAATTTTCAAAATTATTTTGTGTAGGAATTATTACAATCGAATGTACTTCAAGTTCATCATTTTGAATTGTTCTGTGTGCATGTGATGATTACACTTATTTTTTGTTGCGATCTGATCTGTTAAAGTGAAGTGATCCTGCCACATGTTTTCTTTCTGTGTTTATGGGGTACTGTAACCTGAGATCACTGCTACATCAGAGTGTGTAAGCCACTGGTTCATGGAAGGTAATCAACATCACAACATGTGACATCCAACAGTTTACGAATTCTCCACTGAGCAGCGTATGGTGACATTCAGGCATGCTACATTACTGGCACTACTGTACCATGGTGAGCAGCACAATCCTCATAGTCCCCCTTTCTCCCACTCCATCAGAGCATCACTGTGTTCAGTCGCCCTACCCAGCAGGCCATGGATGACAGGGTGTTTATCAACAAATCCATGTGAAGCGTAACAGAGACACTGTAGTGAATCCCTGTGAAGTATTTACTATGCTGGGTTAGGTATTTATCAAACAGGCATAATACCCATGAGTGTAGTGATTAAATGTGAGACAAAAGTGCAACGAAAAAATATTTTTGGATATTGCAAATATGTAAGACATTTATGAATTTCTTTCATGTAATGAATGCCAATAAAATAACATTTGCACCTTCTTCCTTTTATTTTATTTTTTAATCCATTAATTGCTACTGAAAGTGGATGTCACTTTGATTACTTATTTATTTGTGTGTGTGTGTGTGTGTGTGTGTGTGTGTGTGTGTGTGTGTGCATGCGTGCTTTGTAAATAGTGTGATTATTTCTCGTTTTGCTTTTTTATGAAATATTTCACCTTTGGTTAAGATGACAACAAGGACATTAAACTTTATTAATGATTATTACTGTCTAAATTATCAGTGCTTTATTGATTGATCTTATGAAACTGATTACTTCATTGACTAATTAAAAAGTTGATTACTTCATTAGCTACTTTAATGATGAACCTTAAAGTTGATTAATTCAGTTAGGAATTAAAAACAGAAGATTGTTAATTTGCATAACAGTGGCAGCTAAATTATGTATATTGTTCTTTACAGAGACTGACAGTTTATGACTGCGTGTTTTTATTTTTCTTTATTGATCTTTCATAGACACAAAGTGGATTGTTTTGATGATGTTAAAAATACTTTCTGTAGGTAATGTTATGATTTAGTAACACTCTTTGAATGTCAATAACTACAATAGTTCTATAATTAAGATTTATTTTACTCCCTTCTGTTTTCCTGTTTACTGGGGCCCTTCTTATATGATCAGTTTCACATTCAAACTATATGTCGCCATAAATTTCCTGGTGAAATTAATTCTGAGATCTCGGGATATGTGATGGTACAATGCCCTCACATGACAGTGTATTTGCCACGTGTTAATAATTTTTATATGTTATCAATGAAGTTCTCCATTGAGTGTGCTGTAGCCATGGCTAACAGTATAAGTTAATCTTTGCTTGTTGACAATATGCGGGAGAACAGTTATTGTTGTGGTGCAAGTTAGTGGCAGTTGGGCTCTCAGCCAGGATGGAGTGAGCTGAGCTTGGATAGTGCATTTTTCAGTACTGCTCAGTAGCCGTCTTAATGCTTTTATAGCATGTCCATGCCACAATCGGTCATTGCCTAAGTTTCAGTGTGGAAGCAATCGGAAGCAAATAGTGGCATTTAGATTGAAATGCTGAATGTTATCAAAAGTGTTAAAGTTTACTGACTGTTTGAATAAATTATAATTTGTGACCTCTTAACAATCAATGTTCTCATGTGAAAGAGTCATCATAGTATCCCTAGAGGAATTATTTAATGAAATTAGTTGTACAGATAGTTTGTTGTAAAATTAAAAAGAGACTGTGAGCTAATATTGTGGGCCTGGAGGAATACCAACAGGATTGTTACAACCTCAAAGGCTGAAAACACTAACGTTCTTGGGCATATAGTACTATCAATGTACTTTCTCTTTCTACTACTCCTCTCACCAATTGGACCATAAGCCGTCCAGTAGCTCACTTCTCCCCACCACTCTTACTGATTGTATTCCAGCTTAGCTTGCTGCTCCCCACCACTCGCATGGATGAGATTGCATGGCGCAGATCACATGGCAACTTGAGGCATCACTTTGTTCTCTGCACTTTGGGCACAGGGATACAGCTTATATATCACTTTCCTGACTGAACACCTCTCCATCTGAGTTCAGTTATTTTCAAACAATAACTGTATGTGTAATACAAATTATTTTAATATAATAGAAGGAAACATTCCACGTGGGAAAAATTATATATAAAAACAAAGATGAGGTGACTTACCGAACGAAAGCACTGGCAGGTCGATAGACACACAAACAAACACAAACATACACACTAAATTCAAGCTTTCGCAACACACTGTTGCCTCATCAGGAAAGAGGGAAGGAGAGGGGAAGACGAAAGGAAGTGGGTTTTAAGGGAGAAGGTAAGGAGTCATTCCAATCCCGGGAGCGGAAAGACTTACCTTTGGGGGAAAAAAGGACAGGTATACACTCGCACACACGCACATATCCATCCACACATACAGACACAAGCAGACATATTTTCATGGGATTTAAGTCGGGGCAACGAGCAGACCAGTCCATTCGCCGAATACCCTCTCGTTCCAAGAGATCCCGCAACTCCGCTGCTCGGTGCGGTCGTGCACTGTCGCCGTAAAAATGAAGGCAGGGCCGAATGCATCCCTAAAAAGACGTACATGAGGTACAGTGTTCCAAAACCATCAACTAGTAATGGTGCCATCTTCAAAAATTTGGAGGTCAGTACGTCGATGTAATATAATGCCTCCTTTTTTCCCCCAAAGGTAAGTCTTTCCGCTCCCGGGATTGGAATGACTCCTTACCCTCTCCCTTAAAACCCACTTCCTTTCGTCTTCCCCTCTCCTTCCCTCTTTCCTAATGAGGCAACAGTGTGTTGCGAAAGCTTGAATTTAGTGTGTATGTTTGTGTTTGTTTGTGTGTCTATCGACCTGCCAGCACTTTCGTTCGGTAAGTCACCACAAATTATTTTAACATATATGATAGTCCATGTATACAGGTTGTCTCAGGAGGAATGATCAATGTTCAGGGATATGACAGGAATGATAATTTGAAGCAAAAATCTATATATATAGACATGTGCCCTATTCCAAAGTGTTCCTGGGACAGAACACATTTAAAGTTACTGTTGTATATTTTTCTTGAATAACTCAAAATCCATGACTTGAAGTGAAAATGTGTCATAGTACAAAATTAAACTACGTTAAATTTCTTGTAAAAAGGTTGTATTCATTTTTTCTCTATAACTTATAGTTTGCGTGAAGAGAGTGCAAAAATAATGTAAATCTCACATGATGCATATGCACTGAGATGTAGGTAGGTTTTGTAAGCTAACATGTAGCAGTTTCCTGAATTTGATGGGCTAGGGATCCTATATCGAATTATTCATCTCAACTTCATCAACACTACTGTGGTATGTTGTGAACAATGAAAATGTACTGAATAATAAAGAAAATGCATAACAATGTACATTAAATATGTTCTATCTTGGAATACATTCAGAATAGTGCATATGTCCACATGAAGATCTTTGCTTCAAATGATCATTCCTGTCATCCCTTAATACTGACCATTTGTCCAGGGACAACCTGTATGTTGTGTTTAATTTTTTAATTATTCATTTGATCTGGACAGATTAATGCCTTATGGCCCCCTCTGACATCAGACCAGAGTTTTATATGTAATTACAAAACTTATAAAAATTACAATTATTTAAAAAATCTTAATATTTTTAATATGATATCTCTTCTTCTTCTCTCTGCATGTATTAGGCATTTGGTTGTCGTGCCCTCTTGGTTGAAATTGTTGATTTTTCTTTGTCTTTCTGAATATCTTCTGCCCACTGGGTAATAGTATCATCAAGAATGTACCCATCTACTCTTCTTAGCATTTGGATCTGTAGTTCTTGTATTCTGATGGGAACGAGTTTTTCTTCTGTATTGTATTCTGATGGGAACGAGTTTTTCTTCTGTATTGTCCAGGCAAGAGCTTGAAGATCTAGGGGGCGGTAGTTATTGTGAGCAGTAGTGGATCAACAATGAGCATAATCATTTGGGCCATGATGCTGTCCTGCACAGTAAATGCTGATCTGATGGAGTTTTTGACAGCGCTGTCACCTCAAGACAGAACTTTTTGTGACTACCGTCATTTACCTCCATGAAATAAGCAGTAAGCCTATTTTTTGTTTACAGTTCAATGATGGTTATCGTTAAAGTCAAGTACTGCCTATTTCATTCATTGGGACAAAGGCATCAGCTGGAGCTTCTACTTTGTCTCTACTTCTCTAGATCACAAAAGCTTTTCCATAGAGCATCTGGTCTGTATGTTTTAGATTAATGTATTGGCATGCCTTAGTTATAATTTCTCTCAGACTCACTGACTTTTAGCTTTTTACTTGTAATCAGTTTTATTTTCAGTGATAAGAGGCCATTTGTAAGTCCAATGTGCAGTGTCTCTGAGATTCATGAACTGTTTTAGCTCTTCTGTTAGCCAAGGAGCATGTTTTCCCTTTTCTGGTCTTTGGTGAGTACATTTATTGTGTAATCGAGTTAGTTTGGTAGTATATCCATGGAGTTTGTCTTTCAAGTCCAGGAATGGAATGAAAGTCATCTCCCAAATTATCTCTTGCACCTACAATGCAAGTTCAGGTACACTGATACACTCTCTGTATGCTGTAAGTTACAGTTTATTCCTTGGATATTTTAGAGAGTAAGTCATGAACACATTGTTGTGAGCTGATTCCAGGTAGAATTTCTTTGCTTGTGGGTTTCATGGCAAATATATGTATGAGAATGAGACTATAGGCTGCATTATGGGTAGGTGCAAGCTGTAATACTGTTACATTTGAAGAAGAAACTACACACGTAAAACGATGGGGCAGAATATTTATGTTTTACTAGCATTTTTTGTATGCTCCTAAGTAGAATCGAATTTTGAAAGGTCAGTTTTGAAACAGGTTATTCCTCCTACTTTCGGAGGTCTGTAGAGGATGCAAATTAGGGAAATTTTGTTAAGGGATTTCATATTTGCAAATGTACATTCGACTTGTTTGTCTTCATTACTACTGGATGTGAGTGACATGGGTGGTAATAAGTCAAAGTATTTGTACGCCACTACTCCACCTCCTCACCTGTTACTTCTGTGGTGTCTTAGGTCAATGGAGTGTATATTTATGGAACTGGAGAGTATACTTGGCTTAAGCCAGGTGTGCACATTCTTAAGAAGAAAGACATGGATATCGATGTTCTGAAATAAGTGGTGGAGTTTGTCAAAATAAGTTGAAAGTGATGCTGCATGAGTAGACAAGTTCGTAGCTCGTAAATCACGGGTTTTAGAGTTCAGTTGCACTGCTTTTTTCCAGTCTCTACCAGCACCATTATCCTGCCATCTCTTGTTCACACACTCTGTGGCCCAAGTTTGGAAATCACATTATTAAAAATTTTTATCTTTCAGCAGTGAAATCCTTGTGTATTGTCAGACTTATCTTTGTGAGTTCCTTAATCATTATGATAGTTACAGACCTTTTTGTATTTGATATAAACTCATGATTGTGGACCTAGGTTTTGGAGATCATAACGTCCTACATCCTACTCTAACTTTTGATTACAAAATGTGCTGCATGTATTTTGTTTTCCTTTAAACTTCTACAATTTAAAATATCCATGTTAGTAGTAAATATTTTAATTTTTGCAGCATACTTTTCAGTGCTGTACAACATTCTGTCAACCACATTGCCTTTGACTAAAAGAACTACGAGCAATGTACGGTACCATTTTACCAAAATGAGAGAAAAACAAAAATGCCACTACTGTCAGCAGATAATTTCCATGGCTTGTGGCTCATCATCAAACCTGAAGGGATATCTAAAACTGAAGCAGTCTACAGTACCTCTGGAATGAGGTGGCTCAGGAAGTTGATCAAGATCACCATCAATCGATGCAGAAATTTGAGAAATCATTTCTCGTGAACTGTCCTCTCTGACATCTGCTTCCACGTTGGGCAAATGTAACCTCTCAGAAAGGCAAATTGAGTGTCAAGCTGCATGCAGTCCATCAGTGTCATCAAGCTCTGTACCAAGTCCTGATTTATTACCTTTTGTGATGCCCCTCACCTCCAATTGCTTTTCATTTACAATAATGCAGAAATTTGAACACCTTATTTGTAAAAGATACAGACTGGGAGATAATGAAACAGGCTTTACAAATTTTGAAAGTTTTCAATGAAGTAACCAAAGAGGTATCTTGAGAGCAAACAGTCTGACATTCAAAAATGAAAATCGAACAGCAATTGAAATCTTTTAATCACAAAAAAATATGTCCCCAAGAAATAGAGTCATCAGTTTATAATTTCCTTAATGGGTTATCAGTGTGGTTTGGGGTTATCTCTACCAATGAATTAATTGTTCAGGCAACATTATCAGACCCCCAATTCAAAAGGCAAGGATTTTCAGCAGACCGACTGAAACTGAAACAAGATGTCCCAACTAGATGGAACTCTGCTTACAAAAGGTTTCAAAGATTTACTGTAAATAAAGATCCCATAATTTCTTGATTCACTATTTTAAGCAGAAAATTGATCATCTTAATCTTAAAAGATACAGACTGGGAGATAATGCAACAAGCTTTACAAATTTTGAAAGTTTTCAATGAAGTAACCAAAGAGGTATCTTGAGAGCAAACAGGCAAACAGTCTGACATTCAAAAATGAATATCTTGCCAAGATTAATTGGACAGCAACTGAAATCTTTCAGTGAAAAAAAAAAAGGAAATGTCCTCAAGAAATAGAGTCATCAGTTTATAATTTCCTTAAAGGGTTATCAATGTGCTTTGGGGTTATCTCTAGCAACGAATTAATTGTTCAGACAACATTATTGGACCCTCAATTCAAAAGGCAAGGATTTTCAGCAGACAAAACATTTCAGGATTGCTATATGCAGAAATGAAAGTGTTGGCTGTTCAACAAGAAGAAACACAGCTCAATTCTCAACCAGTTACCACCATAATGCATGACCCAGAAAGTGCAGCAGTTGTTGACTTGGATGAATATTTAGTGGAGAGATATTTGCCTAGAAACAACAGTCTCATAAACTGGTGGGATACAAGAAAATTGCTGTGACTGTCCCTGTATCAATTGGCACTAAAAGTGTTACGTATCACTGCAACATCAGTTCCTCGTGAGCGAATACTTTCAAAAGCGGGACAAATATGCACTGAGAAAATAAATGGACTCATATCAATTAAAATAGGTCAGATTTTATTTTAAATGACAATGTTGATAAATTTTTCCTTTTTGGGTAAATATATAGTAAAACCGACTGTAAATGAAGACTACAGATATACTTAAATTACAATTATGTTATAATTCTTACACTAAATTTTTTCCAATAAAAGTATCAAAATATAAGAAGAATGAGTTTTCATTCATAAAATTTTTCTGATTGATAAAAAAGATTTGGTATTTTAATGTAATATTAATAATTTTTTACATTAGACAATATTTAAAACTCTTATATCTCAAAATTACTAGGGAGAAAACACAAAACACCAATAATTCTCTAAGAAATAATCTTATTCGTGATCTGGATTCAACACTATCTCATTTGCTAAAGTTAGGAGTTTAAAAAATTGTCTGTGACTCTTGTTCAGTGTATTATGTAGAACAAACAGGGTGAACTATATCTGCAAGATTTAGAGATCATCTTTGAGGAAAAAAGGATTCTAATATTCATAATTCATTCTTTGCTAACCACTTATTGATCACAAGGCATAAACCAAAAGAAATACAAGATGTTAGTATGCTACACTCTGAGAAAAAAGGTCTCAGACTCGATATCCTTGAAGAATTGGAAATTTTCAAACACCTCTCGCTGAGACAGTTTTATTCTTAATGAACAATTAGATTTGCATAATAAAAACTTCTTTCGAGGTTTTGAGCTGTTACTTAGAATTGCCTGATTTTCAAATTTTTCCTCATAGTAGCGTTGGACATGTTGGTTTCTCTTATCCAAATGTCATTGTCAGTTTTTTACTCTATTTTAAACTACCTGTAAAAAGGCTGATTTACTATTTTTGCATACTTTCATATTGCCTATTATCTGGATACTATATGTTACTAGTGTATACATACACCCATGTAATTTTTCTCTTAACACATATGTTTATAAGTTTGCCATTTTGTTACTACATGGCACTACTAATCCTTGTGTCCATCTCATGGCAGTGTCAGCTTATATGCCATTTAATCTGGTGCCTCTTGCACTGTTATGTGCCGGTCGAGCCGGCTACAGCAATTAACTTGTACCGCTACTTGCAACCATGGTTTTATCATTCTGTGATAACTGTTTGTCTTTTTTATTATGATTTTATTCTTGACTCATGGACCACAAACATGTCATTTGACATGAGCACTATTGCTGAAATTTTAAAGTTATTATGTGATTTCATGTAAGTACAGTTTTCTGGTTTTGATTGAGGGTTTTCGCATATGTATCTATATTATCTATACCATCTGTATTTTTCTAGGTAACTTTTACCATTCTGTTCATGATAGTCTGAGAACAATCAAAATCTGGTCAATGTGTTTAAAAAAATGTTTGTAACCTGTTGGCTGACTGTTACATTTTATACAAACACAATATTATTATTCTTCCTCATATGTTCTTTTACAATAGGACCAAATTAGATACAAATACAGATTTAGTGACCTGAATTATAAAGGCAATGTTACTTATTTTGTGAGTGAATGGTGAGTCACGAAAAAGAACTAGTTCATTCCAGTGAGTGATCAGTTCTGACCCAATCTCTGAAAAGAACAGTTTTGCCCATCTCTACTTCAAATTGTGGCTCAGACCAGCATCAGTCACTTGTTGCTTATGTTCTGAGGCCATTCTCAGTTCATACGGGTGACTGGCAGAAATGAAGACTGCAGGCCTCACTCTCAGGATGCAAGCAGAGCTTACAATTTGCAGTCCTGTACCCAGAATTGATTGGGGTTGGTTGGTGTGAAGCTGAGTGGAGTGTCTCAACCAGATGCTCTGTTGATTCTGTGATGGTCTTGGCCACAGATATCAGGCCCTGAATTATTGTTTAAAAAAATGCAGGACTCCCCTTGACATATCAGGAATGCACTACACAGAGGAAGCAGCTAGTCAAGTAGCAGAATACTTGTGGAGTGCACTTTTTTTTTTTTATACCAGAGTAAAATCAGATACACTTTGTCCAAATTTAACAGTAAATTGATGAAGCATTCACAACAAAGTTCCTGAATTTACTGGCCTGTGAGGAAGTTGTTGGGCTCGAATTATACTCGGAATCAAGGGTTGGATGAAACCTGAAGTAGAAAGCTCTGAAATATTTAACAAGGCAAGGAGTTTATGTTGAAAAGACAGATTAGACAACATATTGTGTTTATCAAGACTGAAATTGAGTCTGACTGCAAAGTTATCTGGATGTGAGTAATTGGCCTAGGTTAACTCAAGTTCATCATTGGATGTTTTTACTGGTCACTCAGTTCTGATATAACAGTTGTAGAATCATTCAAAAAGAATTCACACTCAGAAGGGAAACTCTCTATTGCCCCCCCCCCCCCCTTTCAGATTTAGTAGCAAGATGGCCCAGTGGATAGCCCATCAAAAACTGAACACAGAACAAACATGAAAACAGGAAGAAGATGTACTGAACAGTGAAGAAAGGAGCAAAATAGAAACAAAGAATAGTCCAAGAATAAGACATGCAGCATCAAATCTGATGGTTATGTGGTCACGATGTTGGACTGTGGAGGGGGAGAATTGTGTTCAAATCTCACTCACACCCAATTTTATTTATTTATTTATTTATTTATTTTCACAAAATTACGAACTTTCCATCTGCTTGTTGACACATCTTTTCTCCTTCTGTACTCTTGGGAATTGTCATACTATACATTGGTTATAAAATATGTCATGTGGTAAGAATACATTACAGTCACAAGTAAATGTGATGAATAGTGAGAGAAGGCAAGATGCTGCATTGACTTTTCACAGAAATGAAAACAACAAATAAGTGGGTGTGAATTATGTTACAACAAAGGAATTCAAAAGTCAAAACTTCCAAAATGGAATGCAAGAGTCATAACATGTGTAGAACAAATAGGAGGTATACACATCTTGATGTCCCTTTCTTACACCTCGCTGTTGCAGGTGGACATTACACCACAACAAAGACACAAATCTGCATACAGCACACAGTCTTGTTAGTAACCAATGGACAATTCATAATTTTGTGAAAAAAAGTGCAAGAGTGGAATTTGATCATGGATCTCCCCTTTTGCAGGCCAGCATCGTAACTACATAACTGCAACACCGTGGCTATGCAAGTGCCCTTGCTGCTCATCATGAGCTTGGGCCATTCACTGTTTCTATTTTAATTCTTTTTTCACGGTTCAGTTCACCTTCTTCCTGTTTTTACACTTGATCTGTGTTCAGTTTCTGAAGGGCTAGCGACTGGGCCATCTTACGACTAACTCTGAGGCGAGTCTGATGGGGAGTTTCTCTTGTCATAAGCATAGAAGTACCCTGATCATGCAACATTAGCAGGAAGCATGTTTAATCTATCAAGTATAGACTGGGGCATCTATGGATTCATTACAGGTGGTATGAATAGTCTTGTGAAATATTTCTTAACAAATTTTCTGAAAACTGTCTTGAGAATCCAGTTTGGCACCTCACATCCAATGGAAATATTTTACACTTGCAATTATGAATAGACCTAACCTTATCATCATTGTCTGTATGGAGACAGAGATTATAGACTTTGATTTCATCATGGCAACAATCATTGCTAAAGTTAATAAATCCATTAAGAAGGCTAGGAGAATGTTTATGGTGGACAGAGCAGATAAGCAGTTGTCAGCATCCTTCTTAGGCAGTGAATGGACATAATTTAATTTGAATATGATGGGCATAGAGGCATTATGGACAAAGTTTGAACTGGTTATAAATTGTGTTATGGAGAAGTAGGTGTCAAGTAAGGGAATTAAGTGAGAAAAGATCCACTGTGATTTAATAACAAAATTTTGAGAAAGTGACTTCTGGTTCAAAACAGAACATGGAAACGTCAACAGGCAAAAGTTAGTAGAAATTCATGCATCTACAAAAATATTGATGCCTGAAGCATACTGATTCCACCATCATATCTTAGTAAGAGGTCTTGCTGAGAACCCAAGGAAATTCTGGTGCTATGTAAAATTCCTAAGCAGGTCAAAGATTTGTATCCAGTAAATCATTGACCAGTCTGGGATGATAGTCACTGAAGTTTTAAATTTCATGTTTAAGAAATCATTCACACAGGAGGATAATATAAGCATACCAACTGTCACACAGACGCCCATATGGAGAAAATAGTAATAAGCATCTCCAGCATTGAGAAGCAACTGAAAGAGTTGAAAACAAATAAATCATTAGGTCTGAATGGAATCCCAGTTTTACAGTACTTGGTTGCATTCATCACAAATCACTTCCCAGTGAAAAATGACAGGTGACTGGGCCTACAAAATTGCAGATCAATATCTTTAACATTGGTTTACTGCAGAATTCTTGAACATATTCTAAGTTCAAACGTAATGAACTTCCTAAGGCAGGAAAGCTCCTGCCATAAATCAACACAAAATTAGAAACTATTGCTCGTACAAAACTCAGCTTGCCATTTTATCACATGATATTCTGCAAACTGTGGATGAAGGGCAACAGGCAGATCACATTTTTCTAGATTTATGGCAAGCACTTGACAGAGTGCACCACTGCATATTGCTAATGAAAGTCTGTGTATATGGAATATGTCCCCTGATATTTGAGTGGCTCAAAGACTTCATGAGTAATAGAATCCAATATGTTGTCCTGGATCACGAATGTTCATCAGAGACAAGGGTATCACCAGGAATACTCCAGATAAGTGTGGTAGAACTGCCCTTCTTTTCTATATGCATAAATGATCTAATTGATAGAATGAGTAGCAATCTGTGACTGTTTGCTGATGATGCCGTAGTATACAGGAAAGTATAGTCATTAAGTGAATGTCGGAAGATACAGGATGAATCAGACAGAATTTCTATTTGGCGTGATGAATGGGAGCTTATTCTAACTGTAGAGAAATGTATGTTAATGCAGATGAATAGGAAAAACAACTCAGTAATATTTTAACACAGTATTAGTGGTACACTGCTTAATGCAATCACATAATTAAATATCTAGACATAACACTGAACCGATAGGAAATGAGATGAGTTTGTAAGGTTGACAGTAATGAAGATAAATGGTTGCCTCTGATTTATTGGGGGAATTTTGAAAAAGTGTAGCTTATCTATAAAGGAGACTGCTTACAGCAAGCTAGTGTGAGCCATTTTTGAGTGATGTTCAGCATCTGGGACCATCAGATTGGATTAAAGAATGACATCGAAGGAATTCAGAAACGTGCTGCTAGATTTGTCATTATTGGTAGGTTTGATCAACACACAAGTGTTTTGGAAATGCTTCATGAATTCCAACAGGAATCCCTGGCGGGACGATGACAGTTTTTGTGGAACATGGATGAGAAAATTTAAAGGACTGGTATTTGCAGCTGACAGCAGAATGATTCTACTGCTGTCAAAATACATCTTGTGTAAGGGCCATGAAGGTAAGATAACAGAAATTAGGGATCACAGGGAGGCATACAGACAGTTATTTTCCATTGCTCCATTTGTGAGTAGAACATGAAAGAGAATGACAAGTAGTTGTACATGATGTCCTCCACCATGCACCATGTGATGGCTTGTGGAGTATGTATGTAGATGTAGATACACAGAGATCATACCCTCTCATACATGAAAAGTCTCTCACAAGAAATAAAAAATCTGAAAATGGATTTCAGGAAACAGTTGCTTGTAATGGCAGCTTCAACAAGCTCTACACTCAATGTCAAGAGTGTTATGTACAAAGACAGAAGAAGAGTGAGAAAAAGAAATGTCCACAGCCTTTGTCCGATGAGTTGGTGGTTTATGAGGTGTGCTTTGACAGATCACACAAAATTCTGGGTGTAGACATTATTCTATACACAGACTAAAGTCAGGTCACTACTAGGGAGTGTAAAGGATGATCTTGAACTTCTAGGGCCAGCATACACCAAATCCACTGCCAAGGTGGAAAGAAGTATACTGAAGCACCAAAGAAACTGGTACACCTACCCAGTATCATGTAGGGCCCCACAAGCACACATAAGTGCTGCAGCATGATGTGATATGGACTCGACTAATGTCTGAAGTAGTGCTGGAGGGAACTGACACCATGAATTCTGCAGGACTGTCCATAAATCTGTAAGAGTACGAGGGGGTGGAGATCTCTCCTGTACAGCATGTTGCACATATGCTCAACACTGTTTATGTCTGGGTAGTTTGGTGGCCAGTGGAAGTGTTTAAACTCAGAAGAGTGTTAATGGAGCCACTCTGTAGCAATTCTGGATGTGTGGGGTGTTGCATTGTCATGCTTGAATTGCACAAGTCAGTTATGCCAACCGACAATGCACATGCACATGAATGGATGCAGGTGATCAGACAGGATGCTAACGTATGTGTCACCTGTCAGAGTTGTATCTAGATGTATCAGGGGTCCTGTCTCACTTCAACTGCACATGCCCTGCACCATTACAGAGCCTCCACCAGCTTGAAAATTCCCTTGCATATATACAGGATCCATGGATTCATGAGGTTGTCTCCATACACATACACATCCATCTGCTTGATACAATTTGAAATGAGACTCGTCTGACCAGGCAAATTGTTTCCAGTCATCAATAGTCCAATGTTGGTGTTGACGGGCCCAGGCAAGGTGTAAAGCTTTGTGTTGTGCAGTCATCAAGGGTACACGAGTGGGCCTTCAGATCCAAAAGCCCATATCGATGATGTTTTGTTGAATGGTTTGCATGCTGACACTTGTTGATGGCCTAGCACTGAAATCTTCAGGAATTTGTGGAAGGGTCGCACTTCTTTCATGATGAACGATTCTCTTCAGCCATCATTGGTCCCTTTCTTCTAGGATCTTTTTCCAGCCACAGCAATGTCAGAGATTTGATGTTTTACTGGATTCATTATATTCACATTACACTCATGAAATTGTTGTACAGGAAAATTCACACTTCATCGCCACCTCATAGATGTTGGGTCCCATCACTCGTGAGCCGGCTATAACACCACATTCAAACTCACTTAAATCTTGATAACTTGCCATTGTAGCAGCAGTAACTGTTCTAACAACTGCACCAGACACTTGTTGTCTTATATAGTTGTTGCTGAATGCAGTGCCGTATTCTGCCTGCTTACATATCTCTGTATTTGAATACGCATGCCTATACCAGTTTCTTTGCCACTTCACTGTATATTGGTCAAATGGTGTGCACCATTGAAAATTGCTACTGTGAACACCAGTGCCACACCTGGTTATTATAGCAAAACAATTTGGGCATTGCATAGCACTCTTTGTCTGAATTATACATCACAGGAATATGACTGCACCAGGATTTTGGCACAAACTTTAAAATATTGCGAATGGTTGGGCAACATTTACAAACACTCAGACTATGGCACTGGTGGGGAGAGCAGTGACAGATCTTAAAGAGAAAATATTTACTCAGAGTCCTGTCCTCTTGGGCTCCCATGACAATATTGGATTTCTTGGCACCCAACATCCAGCATGGTAGCCAGTCAGTTGTGGTGGGGCCGTCATGTACCCTCTTGGTGGTATCCCCCTGACAACAAAGGGATCGCACTGCTGATACCTGAGCTGTAAAACCCCTATGTATACCCACCTTCTTGGGGCATCAGGACTCCCAGTAACGGCCATCATGACCGGTGGCCTTTGCAGTGACTGGATGGTGCCCATGTGAAGAGCCCCTGATCAGAGTGTGTGGCATCAGAGCAGATGACCCACAATGAAGCAGACCAAGTTATCTTTTGCTGGGGACTGAATGGCCCCAGCAGTCTCTAAAAAAAAAAGGAAAGTTGACTTTACTGCTAAGAGATACGACCCAAAATTATTCCCCTCCCTAGCCACACTACTGGACAAATGTAGATCTATGGGCAGGAGAGAGCCTTATTCGCCAAGATATTTAGTCTACAGCAGAACAGACAGGGACTCCTTCCTAGCTATGAAGCCTCAATTTTTTGTTGAATATCTTGAGGATAAGTTTGAGGAAGTGGCTGCACTCTCAAAATGAGAAGTGGGGCAGTCGTCATACAGACAGCATCCCTGGCCCAGTCCCACGCGTTACTCACCTGTGACCACTTGGGTGGTATTCCCATTTCCATCACTCCCCATAAAAGCCTCAACGTGGTCTAGGAGATTATTTTCCATTGCAGCCTCCTCATGCAGTCTGATGATGAGCTCCATGCCAGTTTAGAATGGTGGGATGTTTGTTTCATTTGGTGCATCTACAAGGATCCCAAGGATAATAGAATTGCTACCGGTGCCTTCATCTTGGCCTTTGAGGGTGATTCACTGCCTGAAAAGTCACGGTGATGGTTTACTGCTGTGATGTCAAACACTATGTCCCTCCCCCTAAGTGCTGGAAATTCGGGCACATGTCTTCCCACTGCAAGTCCAGCGCCAGATGTAGAGACTATGGACATACACTGCATCCAAATACTCCATGTGCACCACCTCCCATTTGTGTCAACTGTGGAGAGCACCACTCCCCCTGCTCACCAGACTGCACAGTACTCCAAAAGCAGCAGAAAATTATAGAGTATAAGACCCTGGACTGGCTGACTTACCAAGAGACTAAATGTAAATTTGAACGATTGCACCTGACTCAGTTGACATCCACATATGCTGCAGCGATGTCAACATCACCCTCTCATGTGCTGGTAGTTCCACACTCCCTGCTGCATACAATGGGCCCTCCAATCCATCCGAATACATCTGCCCCCTTGGTGGTAGGGGGCACATCTTCTGTTGCTCCAAAAGCAACTACTTTGGGAGCAATACCCCCAAAACACCTGGGGCATTGGTTCCCTCCCCCCAGCCGGAGACGCAACAGCCTCCTCTGGCTCCTCTTGTGTGGAATGTACTAATGTCACAGCGGACACTTGCCAGTGGCTAAACGAGGCTAAAGGGCTTCACTATCTTCCTCCGTTCCTGAGGCTACTTCAGAGATGTACTCCGACTAAGCCCCTACAGAGAACTGAGAGAGCAAGCAAGTGAAGAAGAAGTCTACTAATAAACCGGACAGTCTGGTGTTCCCAACACCACCACTCCCTACCAGTTCTGCATCTGAGGGCAAGGTGAAGATTTTAGTGTCCCCCAAGGACCTGGCTCTCACCGAAGCTTCATCTGCAATGGCGATAGGTACAAATACTTAACCAGTGGCAGCAGGTGATGTTATGACATAACCTACCTCCTTGGCCACTTCCCCGATTCCAGAAAGTGTCATCCTCCAGTGAAACTGGGTGGTTTTTTCTCCAGCCTGGCTATTGGGGGTACTAAAGAAGCTATGGCTGTCAGGGTGAGGGCAACGTAGGAAATTATCATATGTAACATCTACCTCCCGCACTGCCCCATGTATTGGCTGCACTCATTTTGCAACTCCTCCCCCACCTTTTTTCCTTCTCATTGGTTTTAATAACCCTTTGTTACTGGCCCTGGAAAAGATCTTGAGGACCTGTTAACTCAACTCGACCTTTGCTTCCTAAATACAGGTGCCCCCACACATTTCAGTGTGGCACATGGCACATATTCAGCCACTGATCTCTCGATTTGCAGTCCTGGCATTCTCCCATCTATCCACTGGAGAGCACATGACGACTTGTGTGGTAGTGACCACTTTCCACTCTTCCTGTCCCTACCACAACATCCCTCATCTCACCACTTCCCAAGTGAGCTTTTCCCAAGGCTGACTGGGACACTTTCACATCTGCTACCACCATTGAATCTTCGTTGAATGCCACCATCGATGAGGTGATTCACACCATCACTAATACCATTTCAGAGCAGGAAACATCGCACACACAACGAAATGAAAATGTGAATAGTGAAACAAGGAGCTGTCAAATATGCAAGAAAACATAGGATATATAATGGACTTCATAACTAACAAGCTAAGTACAATTATAGAGGATAAAATAAACTAGATCCTGAACAGGCCTACACACAAAGAAAATGAGAGGGTATACAACACGAAAGATGGGGAAGAAAATTACTATAACTACTAAAGAACCAGAATGGAAACTGGTAACTAGAAACAGAAATAATCAGTCCATCAGGAGAACAAGGGTAGTAGAAGATGACCTGCAAGCTGGAAGCAAAATAGCCTGGCAGGGAAACACCATAATAGAGAAGGTTAAACAGTATTTACAGAGAAATGGAGTCAAAGACAACGTCCAATGTGAAGAACTACATGCACTAGGGGGAAAAAGGCCTCCAAAACAGAATTCCCATTCGAATTCCCCAAACATACAGAGTGACCAGAGTTCTGGCTGATAGGTATAGGCGTAAGATGTACCCATTTTTGGAGGTCACACTACAACGAAGGGGGAAAATTACAATAAACTCACAAGTGTTATCCTATGGAACATCGAAGGTTTGAAGGATGCCCTGCCTCTCTCCGCAATAGAAACACTAAGAAGCTATGATGTTATCATACTGACAGAAACTTTCCTAACAGAGGAATACTGTCCTAACAGAGGAAGCCAGACAGACTGCAGGAAGACCAGCAGGAGGGGTCTCAGATTGTCTCAAATCTTAGCAAACAGATTCATAAAAATGATAGACTCGCAAATACCAGAGAATCAACTCGGCTTCGGAAAAGGAAGAAGCACACTACATGCTGTAAGCTGCCTAATGGAGCAATCACAAGATACACTCAAACATCCAAGAAAGAAATACTTTGTAGTTGTCGTGGACTACTGCAAAGCCTTTGACCTCATCAACAGAGTGACACTAGTCCAAAGACTCAATCACCTGAAAGGAGCCACACAACCATTGGCAATCACAATCTCAAATATCCTCAGATACAACAATATCCAAATATCAGACAGCATAGCAATATCCATCAACATAATCCAGACAAATGGAGTTCTACAAGGAGATCCAATTAACCCAATGTTATTCAACATCATGACTGCAGACATTACAGACATAATAAGAGACACCTCAGCATCACTTATTCTCTATGCGAACGACATGGCAATAGGCTCAGAAAATGCTGATCAACTCCAAGGGGCCCTCAGCAGGCTCACATCATGGACAGAAAGAAATGGATTGCAAATAAACCACAGCAAAACCAAACAAATGACTTTAAAGAAGGAGAGAAACACACTCCCAGAAATACAATGACCCTGCACAATAGACCTTTAGAGGTAGTGCCAAAATTCAAGTATCTTGGAGTCATCCTGCAAATCACCTTCTCATCCTTCAGTATCCATGTCAAAGAAAGAGCTACCATAGCAATAAAAGCCATCTACCATATCAAACAGCCTCAATAAATACCACTGGATACAGCAATGTTAATGTTCAAGACAGCCATTTCCCCAATAGCTACCTATGGGATCAGCATCATGTGAGATAAACTCACCATAAGCGACCGATAACAATAGAAAAAGTCAAAGCTTGCTATATGAAAAGGATTCTAGGCATTGGGAAGTCAGCACCCTCAAGGCTAACATGTACTAACAAAGGAAAACTACTTCATCGATGACATCAAAATGCAGTATTGGCTGCCAAATACCAAACCCTACGAGAAAGCACGTCAAACCTTCACCTAGAAGTGCAGAGCCATCTGGCCCAATTTCTAATCCACAGACGCCATAATGATGGATGAATGGAAACAAGCAAACTACAAGCTATGACACATAATAATGCATTATGCCACACATGGATTTCACCATAGACTCTGCCGAAACAAGAGATTTCTCCAGCCGAACGAAGACTGTGTTCGTGATTTGTGTAAGAAACATTGTGAGGGATACCATGCTCAAAACTGTAAAATAAAGGAGACCTTGATTTTGAAAACGGCTCTGGAATAACTAATCATTTGTAATTTGCAATTTCTCTTTGCAAATTGTGTGCTTTTCAGTTAATAATAATACCATTATTGCCGCAGCTGAATTGGCAATTCTTTGTTCCTCCAGTTGCCTCCAGCAGATTTCAGTGCCTTGGTGGTCACCTGAAATCACTGCAGTCATTAGAGACCATAGGCAGGCTCTTCAGTGTCATAAGCACCACCCATCCCTTGAGAATCTCATTGCCTTCAAACAGCTCCATGGCCACTTTCATCTACTCATCAAATGAAGGAAGCAGGAGTGTTGGAAACGCTATGTCTCCATCATTGGAACACGAACCTCCCCTTCCCAGGTTTGCAGAAAGCTCTGCCAACTTTACAGCTATCAGACCTCTGAAAAGGCAGAAATAATTGCAGAGCATCTTACTGAGCATTATTCTCACATATCTGTGTCTGAGATTATCACCCTATCTTTCGTCTCCTCAAACAAGAGGGTGGAACAACAACGCCTATATTTTGCTCCATATCACCCTGAGCCATATAATGCTCCATTCAGTGCATGGGAATTTCACAGTGCCCTTGCTGACTGTCCTGACACTTTCCCTTGCCCAGACCGCATCCGTTCGCAAATGCTGAAACATCTGTCAGCAGATTCCCAGCACCACCTCCTTGCTGTCTTCACCCACATTTGGAGCAATGGCGAATTCCCTTTGCAATGGTGGAAAAATATCATCATCCCAGTGCTAACGCTTGGTAAGAACCAACTAGATGTTGATAGCTACCGTCCTATCAGCCTAACCGACGTTCTGCGCAAGCTACTTGAATATATGGTGAGCTGGTGGCTGTGTTGGCTCCTTGAGTCTGGGGGCCTTCTGGCTCTGTCCCAGGGAGGTTTTCGCCTAGGCCACTCCACCATCAACAATTTGGTGTACCTAGAGTCTGCCATTTGATCAGTCATTTCCCGGTGACAAACATGTTATTGTCGTCTTTTTTGATCTGTTGAAGGCCTATGATACCACTTGGTCACACCACATCCTCACTACTCTGCATGAGTGGGGTCTCCGGGGCCTGTTCCCAATTTTTATACAGAACTTTTTGTCACTCCTCACTTTCAGAGTTTGTGTTGGTGCATCCCACAGTGCACCCCATATACAAAAAAAAAAAGGGTTCCCACAGGGCTCTGTCCAGAGTGTCCCACTCTTTTTAATTGTCGTCTATGGTCTTACATTAGCAGTAGCATCATCAGTCTCTCCCCTTCTAAATGCTGACGATTTTTGTATTTCCTTCTGCTACTCTTCTATTATTGTGTCTGAATGCCAGCTGCAGGGACCTATATGGAATGTGCAGACATGGGCCCTCATTCACGGCTTTCAGTTTTCAGCCGCCAAAACTTGCGTCATGCACTTCTGTCGTTGTCGTACTGTCCATCCCCATCCAGAACTTTACCTTGATGACCCACTACTAGATGTAGTGGAGACTTACCACTTTTTGGGACTGGTTTTCGATGCGTGCTTAACTTGACTTCCCCATCTTTGTCCATTTAAGGGCAAGGGCTAGTGGCATCTTAATGTTATCTGATGCCTGAGCCACACCGACTAGGGTGCTAAGTGTCCTACACTGCTGCAGCTGTACAAGTCACTCGTAAAATCCCGTATTGACTATGGAAGTGTGGTGAATGCTTCAGCATCACCCTCTGCACTGCGTCTGCTGGGCCCTATCCACCACTGTGGAGTTTGGCTCATGACACGAGCTTTCCGAATGAGCCCCTTGAACAGCCTCCTTGTGGAAGCTGGTGTTCCTCCATTTCAGCTCTGGCAGCAACTGTTGCTTGCAGATTATACTGCCCACATTCACAGTTCACCTCATCATTCAAATTACCATCTCCTTTTTCCTAACAGGCCGATCCATCTCCCACAGTGGTGGCCCAGCACTGGGAATCACCTCGCCGTCCATGTCTGGTCGCGTCTTAATGAACTTGATGCTTTCCCCCTACCACATTTCCTGTGGGTCTACTTCCATACACCTCAGCCACAGCTTTGCCTGGACCTATCACATGGCCCAAAAGGCTCCGTTCCACTGATATCCTGTGCCAGCAATTTTACTCTCTTCTCAGCGGGTTCCAGGGCTCAGAAATAGTCTACACCAATGGATCAATGGTCGACAGTCTTGTTGGCTTTGCTTACATTCATTTTGGACATACTGAACAGTGCTCCTTGCCAGATTGCTGCAGTTTTTTCACTGGAGAGTTGGTAGCCATTTATCGTGCCTTTCAGCATATCCACCGGTGAGTCCTTCGTCATCTATAGTGAGTCATTAAGCAGCCTACAAGCTCTCGACCAGTGCTGCCCTCAACATACTTTGGCAATGACCATCCATGAGTCTCTTTATGCCCTTGAGAACAGTGGACATTCAGTGGCCTTCATTTGAACCCCAGGACATGTCGGGATATTGGGCAATGTACTTGCTGACCACCTGGCCAAACAGGCTACCAGTAAACCATCTTTGGAGAGTGGCCTGTCAGAGAGCGATTTGCAGTTGGTCTTCTGTCACAAAGTTTTCATGATCTGAGACACTGAATGGTGCATCCTCAGTACACCAAATAAACTCCGTGTTATCAAGGAGACAACAAATGTGTGGTGGCCTTCCATGCTAGCCACTCATACGGAATCTGTAGTCCTTTGCTGGCTCTGCATCGACCATATGTGGCTAACATATCCTCACCTCCTCTGTCGTTAGGACCCACCTCGGTGTTGCTGTGACTCTCCTATGACTGTTGCCCACATCTTGTTGGACTGCCCAATTTTAGCTGCTCTTCAGAGGGCTTTTAACCTTCCCAGCACCCTGCCTATGCCATTGGCAACAATGCCTTAAGAGCAGATTTAGTTTTATGTTTTATTCGTGAGGGAGGTTTTTCTCATACCATCTAAGGATGGGCATCTGGTCTTCTCTCCGAGGCCTCCATCCTCCCTCTGATTTCACTCTCTGTCATCATTTCTGTGCATTTTGTTTGACTTGTTGTTCATCTTTTCCATATGTTTGTTCATCTTGCCTTGTCTTTTTGGGCTGGAGATTTTTGTGTGTTGCAGAGTGGCTGGCGCATCCTCTTTTATTCTTGTAGTCAGACAGCCCAGACCATCTGCCCTATGGTTTTAATACCTTCCTCTACTTATCCTTGTGGTGTACATTTTCCCCCTTTTTGTTTGTTTCTTTCATTTTCTCTTTCAGTGTGGTTCCCCATTTCTTTTACCCCCCCAAATTAAATTTGTGTGTTGTTTTACCTTGAGCCTCATTTGCGTCAGGAAAAATGGACTGCTGACCTAGTAGTTTGGTCCCTTTATATCCTATACCAACCAACCAACTATAAGTATTCTTTGGCTGCTGCTTACAGAAGAAATAGCCATAAAAGAACATTGTGAAAACAACAGAAATCTCTTGGATAGGAAGCATACTACTGTGCTCAGACTACATAATTCTAGTACTCAGTCATGCAAGTAGCCTCTTACCAGAAGCACTCAGGTATAGACCAGCCTGCATGTAACTTGACCTTGTAAGGAGTAATGCATCAGTCATACTCATTTGTAAACTCTCCCTGATCCTGAGTGACTTTCCAGGCTCTGAACCAACACTTTCCATAAAATGAATCATTTAAAGCTTGTTGTATCACTCAAAGAGTAAAAAATGTTCATGCTAGTGTGAGACCCACTGTCAGTTATGTGCCTGATGTCATCCTAAATTGTATTATGAGACTGTGATGTAACCTGTTGCTTGCACCCTCAATTATAACTGCCTGATTTTCTTTATCAAGATCTTTTGTCAAAGAGCTGAAATCACAATTGCCGGCCGGAGTGGCTGAGCAGTTCTAGGCACTACAGTCTGGAACCGTGTGACCCCTATGGTTGCAGGTTCGATGTCCTTAGGTTAGTTAGGTTTAAGTAGGTCTAAGTTCTAGGGGACTGATGACCTCAGAAGTTGAGTCCCATAGTGCTCAGAGCCATTTTTTTTTTTAATCACAATTGCCATGATTGAACTCTGTTTAAAAATGCTGGTTACTAGATAACCATCTCACAGGAAGTTGTATAAAAAATCTGACATTATCCTCCATACATGCCATATATTAACAAGATATTGATTATTGGTCTCTATAACAAGTTTTTTCCTGGCAATGACTTGCATGATGAAGGAGAGCATTCAGGGATGTGGAAAAAGCTGTACATTAATGAGCAAAGGCAGTTGTTGCAGGCTACTTCTGTAACATATTATGACTAATGCTAAACTATTCATATTGATAATTATGAGGATAGCTTCTAAGTTATGTCATATACAGGGTGAAGCGAAATTTGTGCACTCAGGCTTCACAGTGCGACTTCTAATTTCCTAGTGATAAAAAAAATGTCTCTCACAAAATTCCGTCCAGTGAGTACATCCAGCAGAAAAAAGACATTAAAGAGCAGCAACCTGGCAATACTGTAACCACATGTATGTTAACTACCTCTGTCAGCACATATAATGTGCCCGAGTCCCACTCACTTGAAAAACCAGTGTATTCACACAAAAAGTCAAAATTTTGTGTTTTCTTCCAGAATATGTTAAGCATAAGGAACAAAAGTTTAGAACTACAAATATTTTTAGAAAGCTTTAGAGACACTATAGATGTGCTTTGTATAGCTGAGAATTGGCTTAAAGATATTGAAGCTGCCTATTTTTCCCTTCCAGGCTTTCAAATGGTTAACAATTTTTGCAGAACTAATAAAAAGGGAGGTGGCTGTGTAATACTTGCGCGAAATAATGTAGAATGTAATCCATTACTTAAAACCAAGCATATGAACTGTGAAAAGCATTTTGAACACATCACAGTAGAAGTTAAATCTATTAAGCTTTTAGTTATATGTATCTACAGACCACCTGATGGTAACATACAAATATTCACCTCCAAACTAGATATACTACTACAACAGTACAGTTTAAAATATCCCAGTATTATGTTATGTGGAGACTTTAATATAGATTTCCTAGTAGAATCCACTGCTTCCTGGAAAATAGTGAATATATTGCAATGTTATAACATGATAAACTTAAACAAAAAACCTACTAGAACAACTAATACCAGTCCCTCTGCAATAGATGCTGTTTTGGTTAACACTGACATGTCATCTGTCTGCAAACTAGACAACATCTCCAACGGTATATCAGATCACAACTGCTTGATACTGAATATGACCATGCAAGATCCAAATAGACAGACTTAACCTCCCCAACAGACTTACAAAAGATCAACTGTCAATAAAAATAATATAGCACATTTCTCACTTCTGCTCCATAAAGCTGACTGGAAAGGTGTCTATTGTGCCAGTAATGTTGACAGAAAGGCTAATGAATTTATGAGTATCTTGCAACACTGCTATAAAGTGGCATTCCCAATCAAACTTACAGCTAAAAAATACACATCTCAACTGTCCAATAATAAATGGTTAACACCAGGAATAAAAACCTCTTGCAGAAATAGGAGACTGCTATATGCCTACAGTAAAACTATAGACAGTGAGGTATTATGTAACTATTTCAAGCAGTATAAAAGAATTCTAAACAAGGTAATTCATGAAGCAAAGAAAATGTATAATAGGCAATTCATTATCAACTCAAGTAATAAATCAAAAGCCGTGTGGAGATTGGTAAATGAAACAGTTGGCAAAAAAGACAAGACACACTCAATAACCTGCACTAACGATCAGGATGGTGTTATCACTGGCCCTAAGCAATTATGTGAAATATTTAATGACCATTTCACAAATATTGGTGACAAGTTTTCTTCTTTAATCAAGACTCCTGCACTCACTCATCATTCAGATCCAGCAGTATTCCTACAATCAATTTTCTTTGACCCAGTCATACCAAATGAAATCTGCAATATTATAAGTCAGAGAACAAGCAAACATTCCTGTGGTCTTGATGGTATATCTGATTGCCTTTTAAAATGAGTCTGCCATCATGTGTGTGAACCACTGTCAGATATAATAAACTGCTCGTTATCATCAGGTCAATTTCCTAGAATTTTTAAAGCAGCAAAAGTTATTCCTCTGCTTAAAAAAGGGGAAAGGAGTGATATAAACAACTACAGACCCATCTCAGTCTTATCAAGCTCATCAAAAGTCCTCGAAAAATCAGTATATGACCATGTTATAAATTTCTTGGAAAGTAACTGCATACTAAGTCCTCACCAGTTTGGGTTTAGGAAAGGGAGATCAATAAATGGAGCATTATACTCATTTTTAAATGAATTCTATAGGGCACTCAATGATAGAAAACACACAACATGTGTGTTTCTTGATCTCACTAAAGCTTTTGATCTTGTTGATCATGAATTACTTTTGGAGAAACTACTACGTTATGGGATTAGGGGAAATTTCAATGACCGGTTTAGGTCATATCTCTCAGACAGAGTACAGAAAGTAGTGATTACATCAAAAATTGGTGAAAATGCTCAATCAGAGGAGCAAGTTGTAAGACAAGGTATTCCTCAAGGCTCTATACTTGGTCCCCTTTTATTTCTAATACTCATCAGTGATCTGCCCCAAAGCATTCAGGAAGGTCTACCGGTAATGTTTGCTGATGACACTAATATACTGTTTTCAAATCACTGTCCTCATCAACTGAACTCCACAATTGCTGATACAAATTGTAGTCTGCTAAACTGGTTGAACAAAAACAAACTTCTCCTAAATAAATATAAAACAGCGTATATAAATTTCCACTCGACACAAAAGGTATCGTCTGTGATAGATATCAGGATTGAGAATGTGCCAATAGAGCGAGAAAGAGCCACAAAACTCCTGGGAGTGTGGATAGATGACACACTACAGTGGGACATACATAAAGATAAATTATTAAGTAAAATGAACAGTTTGTGCTACGCTTTTAGTATTTATGTAAAATCTGTTATATCGAAACACTAAAATGTGCCTATTTTGCATTAGTACACTCAATAATTACATACTGCGTTCCTTTTTGGGGCTTCTCCCATTAGAATGTATTTATTATGCAGAAGCGAATAATTAAGACAACGAAACAAGTACCTCTGCCTTCCACCACTAAATATTTCTTTAAGGAGCTCAGTATTTTGCCAGTGCCTTGTATCTATATTCATGAAACAGTGTGTTTTATTCATGAAAATTTCCATATATTTACAAAAAATTGAGATGTTCACTGTCATAATACTCGTCATTCCAATGACATATTTATAGCTGATCAACGGCTACATAAAGGGCACAGTAATGTAAGGCACAGGGGAGTACTTCTGTACAAGAAGCTACCTGAAAATGTCAGGTCTTGCCAGAAAGGATTCAGATCCAAAATAAAGTCAATCCTACAGAAGCACAGCTTCTATTCTGTGGAAGAATTTATGAATAGTAATCTAAAACAATTTTTGCAATGTATTTTACTGCATGCGTTAAAATATTACTTTCAACTGACTTATTTGACTCTATTCACAGATATAACTGTTCCTTGTTATGGCTCATCTGCACTTATGATAACAAAATGGTTCAAATGGCTCTGAGCACTATGGGACAGATCTGTGGTCATCAGTCCCCTAGAACTTAGAACTGCTTAAACCTAACTAACCTAAAAAGTTATGATTCACTATGTATATCTTAAGAATGTCTATACTTATGCATGTAACTGAATACCTACAAAATAACTATATTTATGTATCAAAGCATGTCAAATGTAACTTATCCTACATCTATGTGTAATAACACAACAAGATTTCTGGACGAATAAATAAATGAAATGAAATGAAAATGAGATGAAATATTACTTGTTCCGTCAGTTGGTGCAGTGCATAGTTTTGGGTTAGCATGCAAGAGGTTGAAGGTTCAATCCTTGATTGGGGTGCATTTTTTTGTATTTGCTAATTTCATTCTGACATTTCATACTGTAATATACACCATTTCTTAGATCACGTGTATCCTAAATTTACAGCGCCATTCTGTAACGATGAACATAATAAATATGTGGTTAGACAAATAAGAAATAGACAGTTGAGACAAATGACCTGTTATAGGACAGAATAATTACAAAAACAATATCAATTATGAGATGCTAAAGACTATAGCACAGTACAATAATACAACATTTACTTGTCATTTATACTACATGTAATATGAGCACTCAGATGTTGCACATTAGCAACTAGTGACAATAATAATGTCCATATTAATGACTGCAACACCTTTACAACAGAACACGTTGTCCTCAGAACAACAGATGCTCAAAGCGACCTCCCTGTACGTCCAAACATTGCACAACCTGCTGGATCATACAGCTCTGGACTCTTCGCAGCAAAGCTGCATCCACAGTAACAAGAGCAACATGACCACGTGCTACCAATTCTTCCACATTCATAGGTGGAGTAGAGTACATGTGCTCCTTCAGGTGTCCCACAGGAAGAAATCCAGGGGATTTAGGTCAGGTGAACACAGTGGCCATACAAATGGACCTCCATATTGGAGCCATTTCGCTGGAAATGTTCTGTGCAAATACTGTCACACATTAATTCCAGAGTGTGGAGGTGCACCATCATGTTGGAAACATATCCTCTGCTGAACATGTAGTGGAACATCTTCCAGTGCATCAGGCAGATAGTTTGAGAGGAATGCATGATATCTTCATGCAGTCAGCCGGTCAGGCGACATGTAGGGGCCCAAACACCTGTTGCCTAATATTCCAGACCAGATGTTGATACCAAGGTTGCAGGTGACATGCGGGTTAACCTCACACCAATGGTGGTGCATATTGAAGACACTCTCATGAGTGAATGTTGCTTCATCTGGTCATATTACGGTGTTCACGAAGTCATCGTTGGCTTCCTATTTTTGTTGGAACCATTCACAGAAAGGCATCCCCTGATGGTGATCTGCAGGATGCAGGTGTTGTGTGGAAGCATTATGATAGGGGGCGCAGCTCATGCTCGTGCAGCATGTTAATGACCATGTGTTACGAGACACATAGCTGCCTTGCTATGCTACGTGTACTTCACTGGACCTCCAGAATAGCTTCCTCAATAGTTGGAGTATGGCGAGTCCATGGAGAACCTCTGTCACACGATGGTGGAAGGAGAGAACCTGGCTTCCAAAGGCGCAGTGCCAGATGACAAAACACATTTTTATCTGGGTGGCGTCGATGAGGCTATCTAGCAGCACATTCATGGGCAGAAACACCAGCCTGGTTATCAGATGCACCAAGGACCAGAAGCATATCCACATGTTCATCGTTTGTGTATGCCATACATCTGTCACACTGGTTTGGAGGTTTACAATGAGAAAATTCGATACATGTACGCATGTACATTGGAGCCTGTCATGGGCACATTACTCCACTCGCAACTAGTCCCTGTCTGGTGAACAGCGCATTACACCTCTGATGGATATTGTTCTGTATGATACATCCTGACACCGCTAATTGTGATATGTTCGATTTCGAATTACACTGCTTCCCTAACGATGATAGACATGATGTTTCCACAATCCCATCGATAGAATAATAATAATAATAATAATAATAATAACAATGCATTGAGATACATACTAAACACATGCAGTTACCAGACTCAATGTTGAAAGGCATAATTAGTGAAACCATGGTGATAATACATACAGATAGTAACTGAATTTGGACATTATTAGCAAAGTGCATTGCTAGTACTACTGGTAATGTAAGGTCCAAACTAAATGTAATGGAACTCAATGAGGCAAGAATAATAGTTGGTACTAATCTATGGGTCTATTGGATGAGGATGCAAAGGAAACAGGTTTCGCATCTAGTAGATGAAGTAGTGCGAATAAATTCACACCCACGATGTGGAAAGGACTTCTTTCAAAGCTGACCAATCTTCCATTTCTACGATTGTAGTATGTAAGTGCAAATATTTTCTAGAGGATCTGCTGCAATCACTGTTGATGATTAAGATACCAGGTACCGTACCACCTGGACTACATTTACCAAATAAAAATCATATGCCTCAACCCAGGATCGAACCAATGACCTGCATACTAACCCAAAACTCTAGACACTGCACCAACTGCACAGAATGACTAATATGTAGCGAGAGAGGTAGTTACCATACATGTGGTTACAGTGTTGCCAGACTGCAGCTCTTTAACATCCTTTTCCTGCTGGATGTACTCACTGGACAAAATTTTGTGAAAGACATTTCTTTATCAGTGGCATGCGAGGAGTCGCACTGTGAAGCCTGAGTGTGTGAATTTCGCTTCACCTGTATGTTTATAACAATGAAAATAATCAATTTTTTGACAATATAACTGAATAGATAAAAAAATCTACTCACCAAGCAGTGGCAAAACACACTCATAAAAGATTGTGATAATTAGGCATGCTTTTGGAGCCAGAGGCTTCTTCTTCAGGTAGAAGGGTTGAAAAGGAAGGAAGAGGGGTGAAGGAAAAGGACTGGAGAGATCTAGGAAAAGGGATAGATTTCAGAAAAGTCACCTAGAACCACAGGTGAAGGGAGACTTACCAGATGGGATGAGAAGGAGAGTCTTTCCTCTCATCAGATTTAGTGAACAACAAGAAAGACTTCCGTATGTCCTTAAGGTGCCACTGAAAACTTTACCAGTCTTGGAACTTTTTCACTAGAACACTGAGCTGGAAATACCCAATACACATTACATACTAGCACCTGTGGGACAGTTGTAGTTTTAGTTCAGATCCAGGAACACGCTGCAAGAGTGATTGCTTATGCCTCCTGAGTACACTCAAAGTCTGTGAAGGATTACACAATCAATAAGTTCTGAGGCTATGCATTAGGCTCCCCATTCATAGTTGTGACTGACCAGCATTCTTTTCACTAGTTGGCATGTCTGAGGTATCCATCAGAATGATTGGCAGGATGGGCACTGAGAGCAAGGCATACCAAAATAAATGTATCTCACTAACAGTACAACTCTTGTCAATTTTTGTTACATTCCCATCACCAAGCCTCTTGCTTGGACATAGTGCATGGGTGCAGCAGTAAATCCAGTTCACTGCATGTCTAGGACTGTAAGTGGTGATAACATCATGTCTCATCATATTGTTTCGCATACCTCAATGATCTCCTGATGTTATCAAAGTCACCCACTGCCATCACTTACTGACTGTCTTCCAGCTCCTGGCTGAAGCCAGAATCATCATCAGTGAAATACTTCCATCCATCGTTAGAAGCCTGACAGTTTGTAATTTTCACCAATCACAAACCAATAAGTCACGCAATTCGAAATAATCACTGCAAGTGTTCACCACACCAACTCCAGCAATTAGAATATGTGTCACAATGTACAACAGACATAATCCAGATTTCCAGGATAGACAATATAGTGCCCGATTGCTTGTCCCAAGCTTATGCCATTATCTCGCCCCCTGTGAACTTCGAGGATGCTGCCCAAGTACAGGAGGTAATGAAGAGCTGCACAATTTCCACCATGACACCTCCAGTGGTCTGCAACGGGAAATAGTGCGTATCCCTGGCCCTATACAGAAGATTTGGTGTGATACTTGCAGCAGCACACACCAACAATTCCTTCCAGAGGAATTCCAGTTCACTGCCTTCAATTGAGTCCACAGACTCTCACACCCTGGCACACTCATGGCTGTGCCTTTCATCTGGCTAGGACTCCAGAAGGATTTGTGCATCTCCACATGGACTTGCCAGCCTGTTCCCTTATCTGCTAATTATGGTGGGCTGCTTCACTCACTGGTTGGAGGCAATGCCCATTGCTGACCTCATCACTGAAACCATCAGCACTGACTTCATTGACATCTGTGTGGCATGCTCTGGATGGCCAAGTCACATGACAACAGACTGTGGCTGCCTCTTTGATTCTGCATTGTTCAAGTAGATAAGCAGAACAACAAGCAACCACCCAGTGATGAATGGCATGGTCAAGTGGCTCCAAAGGACTCTAAAGGCTGCCCACACGTGCTATGACACCGCCCTGATGGAGGCACTTCCACTGGTGCTACTGGGTCTGCAAGTAATGCCGAAGGATGAGGTCGATGTGTCACCTGCCAACCTTATTTACAGTCAGTCTCTTACAATCCCAGGAGATTTTGCAGAGGAAGTACCACTCCCTCACGACGCCATGGCCCCACCCTGGCAGAATGTCTGTGCACTCTCATATCCAGTCTCCATGTACATGCAACAAACTGCCACAGCACTGGGAAAGTATTCACGCACACCAACCTGCAGCGCTGCACACACATATCATGTTGTGTACCAACACAGTACAGCGACCTCTCTGGCTGACCCACTCTGGACCACACCATGTGATCTGTGGAGAAAAAACGCATTGAGTGGAATGGGAAGCTGTCTAGAGTCTCAATTGACTGCATCAAGCCAACTTACATCTTGTCTGTTCCAGCAGCCACCCACTTCTTCAACCCGGTGGAAGATATGACAACAGATGACATGCCTTCCACTGTTGGTCAGACAGAGCATGCAACTACAGCCACAGGTGATGCACAGTTGCAGCCAGCTGTCATTGCACCACCATGTGCACTTCCCACCAACCCACCCTGGCACCCGGTGCTGCTGCCCAGACAGGTTCATGGGTCACCTCCAATACAGCCGCCAGTCACACACGCTATCCACCATGTCCACTTCAAGCACCAATGCTGTGTCATCAGAACACCACACTGTGCAACGCAGCAAGCATGCACCCCAGCCACCATACTTTGTTAGAATTGGGTGCCCCTCCAGCCACCATCTGCTGTAGAGTCCCTGTCTCCAGCTGACCATGCCTGCAGCCAATATATCCAGTTGAGCTGTGGACACCACCCATGTCAATGGCTGCTTGTTCTTCATAGCTGCTGGACTTGCATTCACATTCCTGGGCCTCTGCTGCATTGAGGATTGAGACCAGATTGACGTCTGCATGGCTTTTGTACTTGCATTCACGTTGAGATCTGAACACTGCCTTTGTGCTGCCAGGCTCATCCATCGCAGCTCCAGGACCCACATTTGAGTTGTGGTGACACCATACTCACGCAAGTTTTTTCTTACCATGCAATCTCTGTACCACTGCTGTCTCGAGCATTGAGGCCAGATCAAGTGCCATGCTGTGCCTCTACGACTGAGTCTGTCGGTGAAAGGATAGTGTAACTCATGAATCTTGGAATTGTCATTCTGAATATAGTTCTGTACAATTAAAAGAATGAACTTCATTCTATTGTAGTGCATTAACTGTAGCACTGGTGAATGCTCTGCGTCATTATTAAACTACCAGTGCATCAAATTTCGAGATGTCTTTCCAAGTTACTCACAGCTGTGCACCTAATGCTGTGCATTGCTACAGACAGTGTGTAGCCAGCACCAGCTGCCACTGCTGTCATTAGCCAACCATACAAGGACACGCCCACCACGTGATCATCAGCCATGCGAGCAGACATCACAGGCTGCCCCTCTTCCACCTCTGACTGATCCACCATCATCATGCTTACAGTGATGTCATCATGCAATGCGTTAACTCTAAACATGACATCCCACAGACTGATCATCGAGCTATCTTACAGCTACAGAGCTCTGCTCACCGAGAGGGGGCTCTGTGTGGCAGCCATGTTGCAAAAAGGTGCAAACGGCAGAACTGAGGTCACAGCTGACACAAGCAAACAGCGCCTGGCATTCACCAGCCCAAGGTCACAGATTTACCATTATGCCAAATTTTGGCCTTGGTGTGACGTGCACTGCCCCGCACAAGACAAAGCAGGCAGGCAATGTGAGCTGGACAATGCGATGTGACACCTGTCTCCCATCTTTCTCAACACTGACCACATGGGATGAGGTAACGTAACTCCCCACAAACTTATACACGAAGTCTTGCCAATTTATTCACTTTGTGATGTCTTTCATCTATCTGTGAAAGACATGATGCTCCGTGGCCTGTGCCGGAAACCAACTGTTTGGCAATGTGACCTATGTTTCCTGTGGTTCACATGGCCATGCAACATGCTTATCACTGGAGTGTGTAGCCTCCAGGATCTGTGATTGAGTCATACCACCAGTGCAATGTGCCAGTATCAATATTAAAGACATGTTTGTTTGTAACACCTAGCAAGGTATGCCAAAATAAATATATATCACTAACAGAACAGTTCTTCTCAATTTCTGTCCTGTTCCCATCACCAAACCTCTTCCTTGAACATAGTGCATGGGTGCGGCAGTAGAGCCAGTTCACTGCAGGTCTAGGATCATAAGTGGTGATAACACTACACCCCTGCTTCAAGGTTATAGATTACTATGCAGAAGCAATCACTGTTAGCTACTTCAGTGAAGAATACTAACAACAAAGTACAGCTTGTGCCAATCTACTCATGTGTGATTTAAAGAAAAAAACTAAAGCAACCTAGCAAATTATAAGAAGAGAAACAGGTGCAGGGTCTGTTAATCACAGTAATATAGAGCTAATTATGAATAACAAGGAACTAATTGACCCCACACAAGTGGCTAGTGCTTGCAACTATTATTTCTCAGGTGTATGACAGCAGTTGACAAATACACATCATGTAAATGCACAAGGTACTGTTGATCAGCATCTGTTGCCAGGGCTTGGGGGAGATGTGTGTCAACACGGAGCAAAAGAGGCTGGTGGGGGTAAGAGCTTGTAGGCGGCTGCAGATGTCACGCTTGGCACTGTTGGCAGCACGTCATGCACCCTGTCTGCCAGGTCCACTGTGGTGTTTAGCTGTATGTTGATCTGTGTGGACATCACTGCTTGCACCTCAGCGGGGAGGCTTCACACCCAGATAGCACACAACAGTGAATCTGGAACCATGACAGACCGTGCAAGACTCCGCAGGTGGCGCAGGAACTGCAAAGGCCTCCAGCTCCTGATTTCCTGTTGGCTTTGCACACACTCCGTTGTCACCATTGTGCTATTGCAGTAAGTTCTCACACAAAAGGGACACATTAAAAGTACCAAGATGCGGGCAAAGAAAATACACACAAAAAGAATAAATGTTCGAGGTCCAAATATTATACAAGTGAGACTATGGGTGAGCACAGAAACATTCAAAAGTGAGTCCGCTCACAATTCCTGGTTACTCACTCTGATTGATTCCGTCAACACATGTTTTTGGCTACAAACGATCACGTTGGGTCATAACTGAAGTGATCAACATGTGGTTCTTTGCCACTTTCAAACCTGTCATACTGTGGGCCAGCTTACTGCTGTGTCCACATACCAAGTCCAAGCTGTATGTATGGGTGACAGTAATTAAATACACATGGTCATGCACAACACATTTGTTCACAGCATTATACATACACCAGAAAGTTATAATAATTACATTGGAAATGTCCATGTGGATGACCATGTGACCATGATGAATGGTTCTACCACTGGTTTTGGAGGGTGTTTGATGCTTTCATGAGTAGTCGATGCTCTCAGTAGTTGGGTTTCGACTTCTTGATTATTTGGTAGTGCTCCACCTTAGTTCAGCATCGTGATATGCAATGTACTGCAAAAGATGCATTTCAGGAGTGGTGTGACCTCTTATTTAGCTTGTCATATTGTACTCAATTGTTTACCTGCAGAAAGAGTCTTCTGGTCCTATAATTATAATTAGTGTGTGCACTTTCAAAACTTAAATTTGTAAATATATAATGTACATAGTAGTGTAACTTCAGTAAATATTTCATAGTTTAGGATCCCTCTCTGTGTGTATAATCCCTTAGCTTATCTTTGTTTGTGTGTATTGTGTAGATAGTCATAGTTGTAGTATACACTCTCCCTTAACTTTCTATGTCCAGTTTATACAATAGGCTTTACAAATGCTTGTGCTGGCTGTAGCTCATAGAGTTTGTTTGTTTTGGGTGCTCCAACACTTTTAGCTGTGTCTGACATGCACGTGCCTGTGGTTTGTTGGATACCTTTTGCCCCCAATGCGCATGCGCTGCAATTCCTTATTACCACTAATGTCGCAGCGAGTTGTGTATAGCAGTGCACGCTCCTGTGTGTTTCACAAGTTCATCTATTCATTTACAACTGGGCTACATGCAAGGCAAAGCATTGTGTTTAAAGTATCGTTGTCTCTAGACACATAAAAGTAAAGTTCTTCCTTGTTACATCCACTCACCTTATCATTTATACATTTGACGTATAAGGGGGGGAAAAAAATCCTTATCAACTAACAACATAAATTCTGGAATGTGATTTTCAAGCACCCTAAATCTAATAATATTATACATATGTACAACTTAGAGGGTATACAGCCCTTCTTCAATATACAAACGTTCTCAAGTCTTTGTGTGGGTAAAGGCCCTTGTCTCTACCCGCATTCGTGTGTGCCAATCTATATGCTCCTGGGTAGGGGATTTTGGTAATTATGTATGTTCTGGTTTATAGTAATTGCCACTTATGGTTCAGTATTCCAATTTTTGTGGATTTGGGGTGTGTTCTAAGTAATACCTTTTGTCCTATGTAAAACTGTTTTGTATGTTTCAGCTTTCTGTTGTAAATTCCTTTCCTATATTTAGCCCAGGTTTCAAGGTTGATTACTGCTTTTTGTATTTTATCATCCAGTGATAATTCCAGTATCAGTATTTTGGGTAAAGGTTTTTCCCATTCATCTACCTGTTTGCAATTGAACATCAGCTCATTTGGTGTAAATCCAGTTGATGTATTGGGAAGGTTGTTAACAACTTGTAAGAAAGAAGTGACATATTCAATCCACTTGGTATGTTTTGATGTATATAGGTCCTCACAGACATGTTGGATTCCTTAAACACCCTTTCTATGGGGGATGCTTCAGGATGAAATTTGGATACTAAAATGTGTTAGACTCAGTTGGAATCTACAAACTCTTTCCATTTACATCCCACAAAATATGAGGCATTATCTGTTAACATGACTTCTGGTTTTCCTACTCTTGCAAAATAATCCTCTTTAATTTGTTTTATAATTGAACTGAGAATGCTTCACTGAGGTTTTGTAACTCACCTGCATGTTGTTCCTTTTTGCAGTCTACAGATGTTACCTTTTCCGTTAACGTATTTATATTGCGAGACATGTTGGTAATTGTTTCTTGTTTTAGTTGTTTACTGAACTTACTGGATAATTCGTCAGATAATTCAGTAAGTATAGTTTTGCTTACTTCACTAAACTGGGATAAGATGTAATATATGTTGGAAAACTGATTGAAAATTTGCTGCTTAAATAATTAAAAAGGAAATTTTGAAAGAATAATTGAAAGAAATTGGAAGGCACACATATCCTGAGAGGTTCTTAACTGGCACTAATATCAACAGACCTTCAATATTCAATACATATATTCAGCATTTAACTTTACATACATCTTTTTCTTGTTACAGGTGTTGGGCATAGAGCTCGGTATAACAATAATGGTTCCAGATCACCCCTCCTCTGCTCACGCAAATTCTTCTTGTCTCCTCTTGATGCAGGATTCTTGGCGCCAGCAAAATGAGGAACAGATGGTTTTTTAATAAACTTCATCTTTCAAATAATGTTTATAACACTTCTTTAATGTCCAATTAGAATACATATTTTTGAACAATATTAATGTGGCGGAACTCTTCATACATCTGCCCGCTACCACTTATAGAGACACACAGATGAATATAAAGAAATTAAAAAATGTAGGAGCATATCTCTACTTGTTTTGTTTCTATGCCAATGTTGTTTATGGTACAAAATTATGAAATATGGTACGTTACAACATGTTGACTATTTTTTTGAAACTGTACAGCTAAAAAAAGTAGTTACTTTGAACCTAGGTGATTTAATATCCGTGTTTTACTCTATAAACATCACAGAAAAATCAGGTATAATTGAACTAGGTATGGATAGGATTGGAAATTTTACCTGTCTCTTGCTGTTCAACTTAAACAATTACTTTGAGCTAATGTAATCAGTAACTGCAATCTTCAGCTTCAGATGTTTTAGCTGTAGTAACTTAGGTTACATGCAAACACTTTTGCCTATTTGTCATTTCTTGCTTGTCATATTATGGCTGTAGTGCATCAGTGTATTTCTGATCTGCAGTTATTTGGCAAATTCTGCTTGATTCCTTGTTATTTCACATACGATGAGGCTATGTAATATCTCAACATCAGCATCTGAAGTGTAGTAATATGGTCAGTACAAGTAATTATTTTAATTGCTTTCTTTTCTTTTTGTGACACTTGGTAATGATAATCTAGGCATAATTTTATGTTCTTTAGTTTGTTTGTGTGTGTGTGTGTGTGTCTGTGTGGTGTATGTGTGTTTATACATATTCTTCTGACAACTATTACTCACTCTGTAAATGAAATAAATTAGTTTCAATTTACATTTTTTTTTTACTTTCAGGGCCATTTCATTAAAGAGCTGTGGAATCAACATAAAATATAAGCTCATCAATTTCTAATTGATTTATTATTCATCTTGATTGCAATAATTTTTTAAATGACTGGGTTTGGTTCAACATGAACCATCATCAGATCTGTAAACAACAGTAAAATAACTAATTAGCAATATAAAATATGAAATATAAAATCTTACCATTTAATACCTACATCCAACATCAAATGTATGAGGATATATCTGAATATATTGCCTACAAGAGTAACTTGTCCAATTATCAACAAATTTACAGACTATGTCATGTAACAAAATAATGGTGAGGTAGAATTCATGTTATTAAAATTTCCTGTGAGGCTACTGCCAACAGGTGGTGCCTGGTACATTTGTCACATGTGAATAAAAGGTAACCCCCATACTGGATTAATAATAATATATGTCTCTGTTGGGAGAATACTGTTCTATGAGATAATTAATTTAATTCAGTAGTTTGGCAAGGTTGAAATATATTGTTAACCCCTTAATATAAAGTTCTGAGTTGCTTGGTTTTTATCAACCAAAGGGAAATTCAAGATGGAATGTAACAATATTATGAAAAGAAAAGTTGCTGCTCACCATATAGCGGAGATACTGAGTCATAGATATTCACAACAAAAAGACCTCACAAATAATCTTTCGGCCAAAGAGGCCTTTATCAGAGTAGACGACACACACACACACACACACACACACACACACACACACACACACACACACACACACAAATGCAACTCACACACACATGACTGTAGTCTCTGGTAGCTGAAGCCACACAGTTTTTATTATTTTCACAGAAACTTAAAATCCCCAGTATACTCAGACAACCTCAGAACAGACCATTGAAAAAATAAAACCTCAGTTATATCCTTTTCAGCAATAACAGTTAAGTGTTTCGCTGCTAAAGGGCATCAGTCCTACATTAGTAGCCTGGTTATCATCTTTTAGTTGAGGTGGTTGCCACTATATATTGTCTTTACTGTGTGCAGCTTTAGATTCTTGAAAACAAAATGTGAGCCCCTTTAGACTCTGTTCTTTATTGTTATTTACATCTACATCTACATGATTACTCTGCTATCCACAATAAATTGCCTGGCAGAGGGTTCAATGAGCCACCTTCAAGCTGTCTCTCTACCGTTCCACTCTCAAATGGCCTGTGGGAAAAACGAGCACTTAAATTTTTCTGTGTGAGCACTGGTTTCACTGATTTTATTGTGATGATCATTTCTCGCTATGTAGGTGGGTGCCAACAGAATGTTTTCACAATCGGAGGGATTGACCTGAGGGAAAACGCCTTTGTTTTAATGACTGCCACTCCAATTCACATGTCATGTCTGTGACAGTATCTCCCCTATTTCATGATAATACAAAACGAGCCACCATTCTTTGAACTTTTTTGATGTAATTCATCAATCCAACCTGATGCGGTTTCCACACCACACAGCAATACTCCAGAATAGGGCAGACAAGTGTGGTGTAAGCAGTCTCTTTAGTAGACCTGTTACACCTTCTAAGTTTTCTGCCAATGAATTGCAGTCTTTGGTTTGCTCTACCCACAACATTATCTTTGTGATTGTTCCAATTTAGGTTATTTGTAATCGTAATACCTAAGAATTTAGTTGAATTTACAGCCTTAAGAATTGTGTGACTTATCGCATAATCGAAATTTAGCAGATTTCTTTTAGTTCTCATGTGAATAAACTCACCCTTTTCCTTGTTCAGGGTCATTTGCCACCTTTCGCACCATACAGATATCTTATCTAAATCATTCTGCAATTTGTTCTGGTCATCTGATGACTTTACAAGATGGCAAATGACAGTGTCATCTGCAAACAATCTAATAGAGCTACTCAGATTGTCTCCTATACCTTTAATATATATCAGGAACAGTAGAGGGCCTATAACACTTCCTTGGAGAATGCCGGATATTACTTCTGTTTTACTTGATGACTTTTCATCTATTACTATGAACTGTGACCTTTCTCACAGGAAATCATGAATCCAATTGCATAATTGAGGCGATATTCCATAGGCACGCAGTTTGGTTAGAAGACGTTTGTGAGGAACAGTGTCGAAAGCCTTCTGGAAATCTAAAAGTATGGGATCAATTTGTCATCCCCTGTTGATAGCACTCATTACTTCATGAGTATAAAGAGCTACTTGTGTTTCACAACAACAATGTTTTCTGAATCTGTGCTGACTAAGTGTCAATAAATCATTTTATTCGAGGTAATTCATAATCTTCGAACGCAGTATATGTTCCAAAACCCTACTGCAACACAGTATATGTTCCAAAACCCTACTGCAAATTGCTGTTAGTGATATGGGCCTGTAATGTAGCGGATTACTCCTATTTTCCTTTTTGGGTTTGGTGTGACCTGAGCAATTTTCCAGTCTTTAGGTAAGAAACTTTCTGTGAGTGAGCAGTTGTATGTAATTGCTAAAAATGGTGCTATTATATCAGCATACTCTGAAATTAACCTGACTGGTATACAATCTGGATTGGAAGCCTTGCCTTTATTAAGCGATTTAAGCTGCTTTGATACACTGAGGATATCTATTTATATGTTTCTCATCTTAGCACTTGTTATTTACTGGAATTCAGGAATATTTACTTTGTCTTCTTTGGTGAAGGAGTTTGGAAAACTGTGTTTAATAACTCTGCTTTAGTGGCACTGTCATAAGTGACTTCACCATTGTTATCATGCAGTGAAGGTATTGATTGTGCCTTGTCACTGGTGTGCTTTACGTATGACCAGAATCTCTTTGGGTTTTCTGCCAGATTCTGATACAGAGTTTCATTCTGGAAATTATTAGAAGCATCTCGCATTGAAGTATGCACTATATTTTGAACTTCTGCAAAACTTTGTCAATCTTGGGGATTTTTCATTCTTTTAAATTTGGCTTGCTTTTTTTCATTGCTTCTGCAACAGTGATCTAGCCCGTTTTGTGTATTATGGGGGATCAGTACCATCACTTATTAATTTATGTGGTATATATATCTCAATTGCCATTGATACAACCTCTTTGAAATCATTCCACACCTTTTCTACACTTATGTTATCAGATCGGGAGGAGTGGGGACTGTCTCTTAAAATGGTGTTAAGAGCATTATCAGCTTTTTTAAATAGATGTACTTTGTGTTTCTTTTTGACGGTTATGGGTGTTACAGTACTCAGCCTAGCAGCAACTGCCTTGTGGTTGCTAATCCCTGTATTCATCATGATACTCCCTATTTGTCCAGGATTATTTGTTGCTAAGAGGTCAAGTATGCTTTCGCAACCATTTATGCTTTGAGTGGGCTTATGAATTAATTGTTCAAAATAGTTTTCTGAGAATGCATTCAATACAATTTCAGATGACATTTCATACGTACTGCCAGCTTTAAATGTATAATTTTTCCAGCATATCGAGGGTAGATTGAAGACACCACCAACTATAATTGTATGAGTGGGGTACCTATTTGAAATGAGACTCAAATTCTCTTTGAACTGTTCAGCAACTATATCTTCTGAGTCAGGGGGTGGGGGGTCAGTAAAACGATCCAATTTCCAATTAATAGTTTAGTCCGATTGTCAAGTATAATGTCTACCCATACTATTTTGCAGGAACTATCTACTTCAATTTCACTACAAGGTAAACTACTTCTGACAGCAATAAATACTCCACCACCAAGTGTGTTTAATCTATCCTTTCTGAACATTGTTAGGTCGTTTGAAAAAATTTCCTCTGAACTTATTTCTGACTGTTGCCAGCTTTCCATAGCTATAACTACACTCCTGGAAATGGAAAAAAGAACACATTGACACCGGTGTGTCAGATCCACCATACTTGCTCCGGACACTGCGAGAGGGCTGTACAAGCAATGATCACACGCACGGCACAGCGGACACACCAGGAACCGCGGTGTTGGCCGTCGAATGGCGCTAGCTGCGCAGCATTTGTGCACCGACGCCGTCAGTGTCAGCCAGTTTACCGTGGCATACGGAGCTGCATCGCAGTCTTTAACACTGGTAGCATGCCGCGACAGCGTGGACGTGAACCGTATGTGCAGTTGACGGACTTTGAGCGAGGGCGTATAGTGGGCATGCGGGAGGCCGGGTGGACGTACCGCCGAATTGCTCAACACGTGGGGCGTGAGGTCTCCACAGTACATCGATGTTGTCGCCAGTGGTCGGCGGAAGGTGCACGTGCCCGTCGACCTGGGACCGGACCGCAGGGACGCACGGATGCACGCCAAGACCGTAGGATCCTACGCAGTGCCTTAGGGGACCGCACCGCCACTTCCCAGCAAATTAGGGACACTGTTGCTCCTGGGGTATCGGCGAGGACCATTCGCAACCGTCTCCATGAAGCTGGGCTACGGTCCCGCACACCGTTAGGCCGTCTTCCGCTCACATCCCAACATCGTGCAGCCCGCCTCCAGTGGTGTCGCGACAGGCGTGAATGGAGGGACGAATGGAGACGTGTCGTCTTCAGCGATGAGAGTCGCTTCTGCCTTGGTTCCAATGATGGTTGTATGCGTGTTTGGTGCCGTGCAGGTGAGCGCCACAATCAGGACTGCATACGACCGAGGCACACAGGGCCAACACCCGGCATCATGGTGTGGGGAGCGATCTCCTACACTGGCCGTACACCACTGGTGATCGTCGAGGGGACACTGAATAGTGCACGGTACATCCAAACCATCATCGAACCCATCGTTCTACCATTCCTAGACCGGCAAGGGAACTTGCTGTTCCAACAGGACAATGCATGTCCGCATGTATCCCGTGCCACCCAATGTGCTCTAGAAGGTGTAAGTCAACTACCCTGGCCAGCAAGATCTCCGGATCTGTCCCCCATTGAGCATGTTTGGGACTGGATGAAGCGTCGTCTCACGCGGTCTGCACGTCCAGCACGAACGCTGGTCCAACTGAGGCGCCAGGTGGAAATGGCATGGCAAGCCGTTCCACAGGACTACATCCAGCATCTCTACGATCGTCTCCATGGGAGAATAGCAGCCTGCATTGCTGCGAAAGGTGGATATACACTGTACTAGTGCCGACATTGTGCATGCTCTGTTGCCTGTGTCTATGTGCCTGTGGTTCTGTCAGTGTGATCATGTGATGTATCTGACCACAGGAATGTGTCAATAAAGTTTCTCCTTCCTGGGACAATGAATTCACGGTGTTCTTATTTCAATTTCCAGGAGTGTATTTGAGCTTCAATGCTTTCTATTAGGGCTTGGAGCTCTGGTTCTTTCCCAACACAGCTATGACAATTTACAACTACAATACCGATTGTTTCTACAACTGCCTTATGGTGTTTTACCTGCCGCCTTTAAGATGGATGCCCTTTCTGTGGTTTCCTGAGACCCTTTAACCTAAACAACTGCCCAGTCCCTTCCACACAGCCGCCGCTGTAGCTGCTTCCTGTGTGTAGTGGGCTCCTGACCTATTAAGCGGAACCCAGAAACCCACCATCCGATGGTGCAAGTCAAGGACTCTGCAACCCACACAGTCACAGAACTGCCTGAGCCTCTGATTCAGACCCTCCACTCAGTTCTGCACCAAAGGACCACAGTTGGTTCTGTCAACAATGCTACAAATGGTGAACTTCATCTTATTCTTGCAAGCAAGACTGGCATTCTTGACCATTTCTGCTAGCAGCCCAAAACCAGAGAGAATCTCCTCCGATACAAAGTGACACACGTCATTGATACCGACATGGGTCACCACCTGCAGCTGGCTGCACCCCGTACTCTTCATGACATCTGGAAGCACCCTTTCCACATCCAGAATGACTCTCCCCGGCATGCATGTGGAATGCACACTGGCTTCCTTCCCCTCCTTGGCAGCCATGTTTCTAAGGGGCCTCATTATGTGCCTAACATTGGGGCTCCCAACTACCAGCAAACTCACCCTCCGTGAATGCCCAGACCTTGCAGGCCAAGAAGCTTCCTCTGGAACAGGGTGGACAAGTGCATCTGGCTTAGGGACTTCCTCAGCTACAGATAATGCCCAAAACCTATTCATCAAATGAACTGGGGAGGCCCTATGATCAACCTCTTGGAAAGTCTTTCACTGCCTACCAGACTTTGGAATGATCTCCCACTTGACCACGGGTGAGGGGTCAACCTCATTGCAGGCAGTACCCAGGGTGGCCACAGCACTGGACCGATCGGGGGACATGTGGAAAATGCTCTACGTCACTTGCATCCCCATGTCCGACCCCCCACAGTGATGCCCCTTGGCAGCAGCCTCAAGCTGTGTGATGGAAGCCAATACTGCCTGGAGCTGTAAGCGAAGGGTCAGAAACTCAGCTCACATCTGTACACAGCAATCACAGTTCCTATCCATTACTGAAGTCGCTCCTGTTTGAAGCTTGTAAAAATATGTAATAAACGAATGGTATATTCGCCTTTTTAGCTGCAGTAACTCGCGATACTCTCTCACTGATGGTCTAACTGACACTGAGCTGTTCTAACCAAAACAAACAAAAGCCTGTATGATATGAGATTCGATACAAGGGTCAATAACAAGGGCAGTACTATAAACTACACTGTTATTAAAATAAAAGGTTGTGCCCAGTAAGCTCTCAAACACGCAAGAAATTGCAAAAATAAACTAGTAATACACAGATAACTGAAACTTGTTTAGGTAGTGCTTCCAAAAATGGGTGGCTACAGCAGTCCTGAGCTTGATACTGAATTTAGGGGCTCAGAAAGCAAAGAAAAATTAGACATTATTTCAATAGATTGAAAATGATGATAGTTTGTCACACAAGTGACAGGTGCTCACCAGTGGTACAAGATAAATATGTCCACTGTGCTCCACCCAGTTCTGCCAAGATTTCTGTGTACAGGAAACCATTGTGAAATACATGGTTCAACTTCTTACATACAAAGAAACTAAAATATTACTAAGTTTCAGGATATTTTAGTCAAGGCCCAGTATGCAACTGCACATGGGATTTTATTAATGGTGAACTTCAAAAATTTGTAGCTCAATAGTTTGAACTTTAAAGTCTGACTTTAATTGTTTACATGTAATATTATTCATTGCAGGGCATTTTTCATTAATAAAAAAATACTATTTCTGGGAACACAATTTGTAAAAAAACTAATATGTTAAGGGGTTAAAACCATTACAAAACATTTGTAATTTAAAAGACTGACAGTGTCCACATCTATGGCATTGCTGTAGGCTTGTCTGTGTCATGGGTTACTTCCTCATGTGATCATTGTTTTGCTGTTGTGCAATGAGCCAAACAATCATCTGCTGACTGCTACCACAAGCAGGGGGCCATGCAGGAGAGCCCCTTCACCAATGTCAGGTGCAGCATACACATTAAGCTGTCCTACAGCACACTCTCTCTCATCTATTGCCTTGGAAATCAATATGCGACAATCATCACTTTAAGTTATCATACATGTTAAAAATAGAGATTACAATAGAATTTGCTTTGTTCATTCAGTATTAGATAAGGATCTTGCTCTTTGTAAGCATAAATTTGAAGTTCCTCCAAGACAAGGAATTTTCCTATTGAGCCTTGTGTAGAATGTCCAAATTTTTCTCAGTGTTCGCGACTGAGTGCTTTAAGGTTGTGTATATCCCGCAAATGCTGTTTTGGTCTGACAGTATGTGTGCTATATGAATCTAGTTTCAATGTTCCTTCTCATTTGTCCTTTGTACTGTCTACTGCAGTCACTGCATTTGCACACACCTGAATTCTGAAACTTATTCTGGCTGTTACAGATTTTATGGCACAGTTTGATTTTCAACATCTTATCTGTATGGAAACCAATTCAAATATTTGATTTGCAAATATTTTATAATGATTTTTATAATGTCTTTTAACTTGGACAAACCACAGATTTTAATTGTAATTAATTGCTTTCAAAAACAGTAATCTCACCAAACAAACACAAATTATTATTACTTTAGTATGGATGTTACGTTTTATTCAAATGTGGCAAATGTACAAGATGCCACCTGTCAGCAGTGGCCTTACGGGCTGTATTAAAACTGTGGGTTCTACCACACCCCTATATTAATTATTAAGTGATGTAGCATGTGAATTTTCTAGTACTTGGACAGATTACTCTTGTATCCAATACATTCAGGTTCATTCTTGTGCATTTGATGTTGGATGTAGACGTAGTCTGGTAACATTTTGTATTTTGTAGAGTATGTACATCTATAGAACATTTGCACTCCACAAATCACTGTTAAGGGCAAGGCAGAGAGTATGCCACATTGTATCAGTTATCAGGGTTTCTTCCATTCCACTTATGTATGGGGTGCAGGAAGAATGATTGTTTAAATGCTGCCATGCATACTTTAATTAATCTAATCTTCTCCTCATGATCCCTATGGGAGCGACACAAAGGAGATTGTAGTATATTCCTAGAATCATCATTTAAAGCTGGTTCTTGAAACTTTGTAAGGACACATTCTTGGGATAGTTTACATTTAGCTTGAAGAGTTTGTCAGTTCAGTTTCTTCAGCATCCTTGTAACACACTTTCCATGGGCCAATAAACCTGTGTCCATTTGTGCAGCCCTTCTCTGTATATGTTCAATATTCCCGTAAGTCCTATTTGGTATGGGTTCTATACGCTTGAGCAATATTCAAGGATGGGATGTATGATGTTTGGTAAGCAATCTCCTTTGTAGACTGATTGCATTTCCCCTGTATTCTAACAGTACACTGAAGTATGTCATGATGACTGAGCCTATGTGACTGCTAGTATTTGTATTTGTTAATAAGTTATTTCACTGCTGTCTACAAATCTAAGGATGGTTCATGTTGAAATGAAAAAAAAAAGTAATCAAGAAAAATAATAAATCTTTTCGAATACCAGTGAGCGTGGGACATTACACCAATTTTAACATCAATTTCTGTGTAAACTTTATCTTCTATATTTTATCTGGCATGTTCCATAACCACAAAGATCTCCTCCCTTTGAGGCTATGAAACAAACAACATATGCAATCTAACAGAGGATTGGTGACTAACTTAATGTATGTTCAATTCCAAATTCTTTCAACTATATACTACCAAGAACTGAGAAACAGGGTCCTTTATTTTTATATGTGTATGAAACAACAAATACTCATAGTTACTAATAGACTGCTTTATTACATACAATTTTGATCAAGTACAAAGGCATTTCATTGTTTTTCCTTTCAATGGATAACAAACTCAGTAAACACAAAATTGTTTTTGCCTCTATTTATAATTATGACAGTAAAGGCAGTAATTATGCCAGTGATGATGTATTGACTTACTTTGACCTGCTGAACTGTCCTCTCTGATCTCTTTCCCATTTCCTATGTTATGAGTTACTTTTGTATTCCTGTTCCAATGTTTCAGTCACTTGCTTCAAGTTATGTAGCTGTCTCATTTTTGTTTTCCTGTTACCCATTCTGTTTCTGTCATCAGGTCTACCAGCAAACCTCAAAGATCCATTCTCTTTCTCTGATAAACCTTTTGGTTTTGAAATATACCAAGATTATTTGGACTTCTTTTCCAAGGTTAATCTGCCCATTATGTCTTACATTAAATTATAATTACCATAACTTCATACACTTTGCAGTTTGTACCCTGATCAGATTCTTTCAAAACAGGTTCATCTTACAAGTCTTCAAGTTTCTTCTAGCCATACTTCCTCACTGTCTGTTTCATGAGACAGTGATAAAATTTCCATTTCCATTAAATGAAGACAACTTTTCAATTGAACTCATGTTATTACTCGAAACTAAAGGCCAGTAGAGATTATAGTTTGTATCATCGGCAAATTCTGGTGAGCTATTTGAGATTGGCCCATGCAGTTCTTCATGGGTGTAGTAATGCGCCACATAATAACGTCGATAAAGCCCAGCAGCAATGACCATTAGTGCTAAAAAAAAATGTTCTGTTATGTACTCTTTAAGTATTTCTCAACAGAGTTGACAAAAATGTAAAATGATAAGAGAGTACAGATTCATTTTTGATAGAATTTACAATTTAGTTTAGAATGTAATGTATTTCTGTGAGATCTTATTATAAGAGAAAATGATTTATGGTATCTTTAAAATATTTTCACATCTTCCCTTATGAAGATAAAGCAAATACATGCAAAAATGTGCAACCTACTGAAGAGAAAGATAGTTTACATTTATCTTTTACAAAATACAGCTCCTTTCCACCATTTTCATGAAAGCTAAATAAAAAAAATGTATATTAACAAGAGAAAGGAAATATAATGTTTGTTAGAGATAAAAACTACAAGTAATTTAATTTTCATTAACCCATAGATGTTTCAGCACTTGATGTGTGATCTTCATTTATCTTTCTTATTATTCTTACTGAATAGTTTTTGTGAAATCATAGCATCTTTTCAATGTTCATATGACTTTGGTTTAAGGGTGTTTCTCCAGTGATTCTCCGCCCAGCCCAAATATTGATATCGAAGACAGGTCAGAGATACTTGACGTTCATACTGCTGCAACAGTTTGCTGCAAGGGGCACAGCCACTTCCGGAAGCATGTCATGTGGATGCATCCACAGATATGAGACTGTCTATAAATGCAACGGTTCATATTTGCCAGTTAGTCTCTCATCAGCCTTTAAACCCTTTAGTTATGCACTACTGAACAGTAGAGTTCTGACCTTGACTGTATTACATTTGTGGTACGGGTTGCTCACTCGACCATTGTATATGCTTCCAACAGCTTTTCTGTACTCTGCTCTTGTGTTTGGTTAGCCATTCATTTTGTGAACTCCATCATCATTGACCTTAGGAACTGCACGTTTATTTCACAATCAGTGTGAGGATCATAAAATGTATTCCACCCACGCAGAGCAGGTTAGAAAAGTAGCAAACAGGACTTTCTCACCATGCAATTATTCCAGTGAAGCAAAGACCCTGAGTTTCTACAATTGTAGCAGCAGCAGTTGTAGTTGCAACAGCAAGAGCAAGAAAAACAGGGAGAATTCCACCAGAAACAGCAGAAATTGCTGTTACAACTGCTAAAAAACCAATAGCAGTTGTCAAATGCAGTTTACTCATCTCTTCCTCCACCATTCAGTTGCTTCAACTGAGCACACAGCAGTTGGGAGGTCTATTTACATTATTTTGTTCTTCACTGAAAGGTAATTTAATAACTGACACTGAAAATCAGTGTGCACTCTTGCTGTCTTCTAATAATAAACTGTAGGAAGGGCTACGGAAACTAAGCCCACACTAGAACCCCTGTAGTTTGAGATTTTCTTATGTTTGTGTTTTGCTGACTGACTATTACTGCCAACAGACCCCCGTCATTGCAGCTAGGCTCAAGTTTAATCAATGCATTGAGCAATGTAAGCAATCCTACACAACATGGGCTGCTGACTTATAAGTGATGCAAGGGTGATTTTTCCTGTAAATAGTGTGGTGCATTGTATGTAGAATTGTTAATCCATGATGTTATTATACATCTTGCAACTGACAGACATTATTGTGAAGGCTTTAGAATCATCTGATCCAATCCTGACCAATATTCTAACAATTGCTAAAACCCACCAATTACAGTGTCTACAAGTTATATTCCAAGATTCTTCTAGTGTCAACTTTCTTGGTGTTAGTAGTGGCTATTGTGTTCTTTGATCAACTGGTGACATCCAGTCAATGTCATTATCTGACTTACTCAGCAGCTGTTTGCTCAGTAGTCCAGAGACAGGGGATTCATTTGTTAGTGCAGTAGGTAGTGATCCACTGCTCTTGTCATTGATAGGCACCCAAAACAGAAGCTCGTTGTTTGCTCCCAGATTTTCCCAAAGCGAGCAGAGGCTCATGCACCAGTTTCCTCCCCATCATTGTTGAAGGGTCCCTGAAAAGTTCATTCCATCAAATTAAGTTCAGATTGGAGCCCATGACATCAATGGCATCAGTGCCCTGTCTGTGACATCATCTGTTTTGCATGCCACAAACCAAGATACCTTGCATGTTTCTGCAGCTGTTGGCATGCAACAAGTGCAATAATGGCTGTCAGTGCACTGCACCCTATCTTTACGATGATCATAGTAGCAGTAGACGGGATGCATAAGATCATATTGCAGCTGGAAATTAATAGAGCAACAGCAAAGCTCCAGCTAGACACAGGCATGACTGTCCCTGATTGATGCAGACATGTACCAGCACACTGGCTTTCCACATCTGTGGCACTCTCAATGCTGAGTGTGATGCACAATGGCCAGTTAATCCCATTGTGGGAGCAGATTGTGGCTGAAGATAAGTACAAAAAATGTAGCTTGGCAACTAACCAGCTGGTAGTCAACTCTTGAATGACAATTAACATTTTTGGGTTAGATGCTTTTGTGCTTTTTGGTTTCCAGAATCAAGTCATAGTGATTCTCACTTCAGTGGGATACCATTCACAGCACTTGATACATTATGTGCATAATACAAGCAACTGCGTGAACCTACAATAGGTTGTGCAACAGGTTTCCAAGCCTACATACTCCTTTGAAGCAATCAGCAGTGCTTAAGTTTTACAGAACAAGTCCAGTGCCTTTTGCTACGTGCTATCAAGTTAACGTGGAACAGGCTAGATTGCAAAATATGGGAGCCATATCCCCAGTGTCATCTAGCCAGTGGGCAATGCCAATGGTTGGAGATAAGAAGCCAAATGTCTCACTAGAATTTATGATTATTTTCAGTCTACCATTAATGCTCAAGATTCTGCCTCCGTATCTGAGTGGTCAGAATAGATGGCTGCCATTTGAAGGACCCAAGTTTGATTCCCAGGGATATTTTCTGGATGGTACGGGGTGCTCTCAGCTTCACAATGACAATTGAGGAGCTACCTGACCAAGCAGTAGTTGTTTCACAGCCTGGAAAGTCTGCAAAATAACTGGGAGTGCTGTGTGCTGACTACATGATCCCCCCTGCTGCATCCGCATGATGCAGAAAGGTGGAGGATGACACAAAAGCGAGTCAACATGCCTCGGCTTCACTGGCTGGACAAGGAACTCATTTTATCAATGCTCAAACAAATGTTGATCTGTATCCAGTTCCTAAGTTGGAGACATTGTAGCCAAAATAGGCTGGGGGGGGGGGGGGCATTATTTTCTAAGGTAGATCTCACTGTCACTTGTTTCTGGTTACCTGTAGATAATCAGACAAGACAGTTTTTAGTGAGTGACACACAATTCAGCACGCATCATTAGAACAGGTTGCCATTTTGGGTTGCATGCACTCTCATGGTATTTCAGAAATACCTTGAACAACTCATCCAAGGTATCCCCAACTGTAATTATTTAGATGACTGATAACTATGGGGACACCCTGGAGAAGTACCTGCACGTCCTACAGAAGCTGTCCGAGCAGCATCTGGCCTATTGAGCTGTGTCAAGTATCTGGGACATATATTACGCAATGAAGTGCTCACACCTACACAGGATCATATGGATGCAGTCACTAACTTACCAGCTCCTGGGAACCACAATGAACTACAGTTGTTCCTTGGCAAAGTAAATTATTGCACAAAATTTATTTTCAATGCGGCCCAGATTTCATATCTGATTAATCAATTGTGTAACAAAAGTGTGTGGTCTGAGGCATGCCAAATGACTTTCTCCCCACTTAAAAAAATGCCTCAGGATGGTCCCTTGCTTACAAATGTCCCATGCTGGCAAATGTTTAATATTTGTCAGTGTTGTATCAGTTGTGGGTCTGGTGCTGCGCTATCACACAAATATACCAACAGTACTGAACAGCCCATTGTATTTACATATAAAACATTAAATGGAACACAGAGAAAATATTCACACATTGAGAAAGAGGTGTCAGTTATTATATAGGGAGTCATGAAATTTAAAGTGAATCTGTATGGTATTAAGGTTCACCTAATCTCCAATCACAAGCCCATCATTCCGCTGTTCAGACCCCATTTGAAACTTCTCAATAAGATAGTGCACCAGCTACAATGCCGAGTGGTGTTCCTGAGAAATTATACCTATGACATCCATTATTGGTCCGCCATGCAGCACTCAACCACTGATTCATTTTCCCACTTGCTGTGCGGCTCAGATGCAGAGTCTGGCAGGTAAAAAATAAGGAGTTTCACCATAAACATAAATCAACAATACACTTATGATGAATTTCTTTTTATGGCACATGAGGTAGCAAAAAAAAGGGGGGAATGCCCCACTACTCTGCAGGGTGTTGTCTGCTGTATGGTGGGGTTGGCCTGAACAACTGCCAATTAGGAATGGTGCACCTATTTTTCATGACAGCAGAGGCTTAATGTCAATAAGCGTGTCACTTCCTGAGCTATGGAAGTTTCAGGTGGTTTCAGGTTGTAGTTCCCCCCACACTCCGCCCCTGCATACTGAAGTTCCTACACCCTGCACATTGGAGAACATGCAGAATGAAGGCAATAGCTTGGCATCATGTGTATTGGCTTGGCACTGACGCCACCACAGAACACACCATCCAGAAATGCCAAGCCTCCTCCCAAAAGCACCCAGCCCCTGCACATCATTTCAACCTTGGTCATGCCCTGACCACCCTCAGCAAAGAGTGCATGTCAATTTTGCTGGACCATTCCAGGGAGCAATGTAGCTGCTACTTGTTGATGCCCTTTCTAACTTACCACATGTAGCACAGATGGTTACCACTACTGCAACAAATACTATCTGTGCCCTGTTCATAATATTTGCAAAAGAGGGTGCACCTTCACCCTGAATTATGACAAATGCCCTCAGCTCATGGTATATGCAAAACTAGACTTCTGTAAAACAATTACATTGAGTAACTGACAACTGCCCCTTCCAACCTGTGTCCAGTTTGGAAGCTACGAGGATAGTCAGGAGCTCCACACAAAGATGCACAAGATGATGATGACAGCCAGTCCAGGGAAGCACTCACCAGCTTCCTCGGTGCATTCTGGTCCACATCCATGAATGGATGTAGTCTGGCCATAGTTTTACATGGACTCAGACCCACACCTTCAACCTGCTGTGCCTAACTCAGCAAGCCCACTACCCATGGTCCCACATTTGAGCTCACTTTTGGCTCAGACCCCTGGTGAACTCAAGGCATTTTTGTTGGCAACATGTGGTAACAAACATTTGAGGTTGTTGGACACTGGGAGCACTTACTCATGCATCAAAATCAGCTCTGGCTGCATTGAGGGATACCATACCCCCACCCCTTCCACACAGCTGCCTGCTGGGCATGACCTACATAATAATGCCAGGGGCAAGCATGTGCCACAGCCTGCCACCTGCTGCTACAGCCTCCACTAATACATTAGTCATCAATAGGGGGTAGATAATGACCAAAAATGGGAACAGACTGAAGTGGCCCCACTTCCAGATCTCACTGGTTTCACAGGTAGCCCTGCCTTTGACAGATTAGGTGATGTTTGTGACTGGGCTAGAGTAGGTGGTCATGGGAGGATGTATGGGACAGGTCTTGCATCTTGGTCTATTACAGGAGTATGAACCATCAGGCCATTTTCATAAAACTAAATCAGTCATTTTAAGGAATTAATTTTCCCCAGAACACATGTATCACCGAATGATTGTTTACATGGAGGACCATCAAATGGAAGGGGCAGAGTAATTTATGTTTTCCACATGCTTCACGAAGAAAATGCTCAAAATAGTGAATTTCTTTTGCAGTTCCTCACCATTACATTTGAATGTAAGGTCAAGCCTAGCATAGACATACCCAGTTTTCCCTAGTTCGAAGAATTTGCAGCCAAGCAGGTTTCCCAACCAGAGAGGCAAAGAGGCCCCTCTGTGGTGAGGCTGCACCAATGGTTTGTTCCCTCCACCTGTTACGCTGGCTGTTGGGACCTACTTGTGAACTGCAGACACATACAACGGTGTGACACCTGAGTTTACAAATGGGACCAAGAGCCACATTCCACCCCTTCAGTTGCTGATCTTGGTTGGCCTCACTTCACAGACAGTGTTGTGGAAAGCACTGTCATTTTGTTACTGAAGTGTTATCTCTCATCCCTTTGTAAATTAGTATGATTCACCTTCAGAAGCTTGCAGAAGTCATGTTGTTGCTAGCGAACAATTATGCTGTTTGTACAGCGAGCACCCAGTACTGTGATCTCACAAACTGTAATGATGTAAGTTTTGTTATCTGACTCCAGTGCCTGTTTTCATTACACAGATCTCATATCTAGCATCTTATCATTCTCTCATTCAACCATTCCTAACTCTCTAGGGAATGGACATAATCTCATTTAACTTCAATGTGTTTTGATGTACTTTCTTTCTTTAATTCCTTCTCCCACAGGAAGACGGCTTCAAGCCAAGTCACTCAAATTTGTGAGTGCATATATAAAATTTGTCACTTTCGTGTCTTTTACTGCAATATCTACACCTACTTTAATAATATTTATTGTCTATCACCACCCTCCACAACTCCCTCCCACCACAACACAGAATCCAGAACCTAAACAGACTTGCAACACAGTCATGAACCTTTCCTCCAGAAGCCTTAGCCCCACAGAAATATCAGTCCTTTCCAAAGCCCTCACCTTTTGCCCTTCTCCCAAATTTAATCATGCAGGACTTGTTAAAGGCCTTCTCTCCTTCTCCTGGTCCCTACAGTGGAAAAACATTTTCGCCAATAACTCTACCAATCAGACTCAACCAAAGGCAAATACTGAACCTTGCCTAACTCAGTTCACTCCTCCATCGAACCGTGAACCACACCCACTGCGCCCAAACCTTACCCTGTTAAATTTCCAGAATTTCTTAACCTCACACCTTGCCTCACCATCATTCCCCAAATCCCTCAACATACAGACTAACCTTACATCCACAGAAAGAACCACAGTCCACCATCTAAAAACTGATTGCAACTTCACTATCTGACTCGCGGACGAATGCCCCGCCACTGTTGTTGTGAACCACAAGGATTACCTGGTGGAAGGACTCTGTCAGCTGTCAGACACTTCAACCTACAAACCCTGCCACACTGACACCATCCCAGTAATCCAGCAGGATCTCCAGTCACAACTTAAATCCTTAGGCCCATCCCAGAACCCCTCCCCTGGAGTCACCCCTACCAATCCCCGCACTCCTACCTTCTACATGCTTCCTAATGTCCGTAAACCTAACCACTCAGGATGCCACATTGTGGCTGGTTACTGTGCCCCCACTGAGAGAATCTCTGCTCTGGTAGACCAACACCTTCAATCTATTACCCGGAACCTACCCTCCTATATAAAAGATACCAACCATTTCCTCCACTAGCTCTGTCCCTTTACCACATGGTGCCCTGCTCGTCACTACTGATGCCACCTTCATGTACACTAACATTCCTAATGCATGTGGCCTTACTGCTATTGAACACTACCTTTCCCAATGCCTGATGGATCCCAAACCAACAACCTACTTCCTGGTCGCCATCACCAACTACCCTCACCCACAATTACTTCTCCTTTGATGGTATTACCTAGAAACAAATCCGGGATACAACTATGGGCATCTGCATGCCACCACTCTATGAAAAACCTACTCATGGGCCATCTAGAGGAATCCTTCCTAAAAACCCAGACTCCTAAACCCCTCACCTGGTTCAGATTCTTTGATGACATCTTTGCTATCTGGATCGAAGGTGAGGGCACCCTATCCACATTCCTCCAGAACCTCAAGAACTTCCCCTTGTTTCACCTGGTCCTACTCAACCCAGCAAGCCACCTTCCTAGATGTTGACCTTCACCTTAAAGTTGGATACATCAGTACCTCCACCTATACCAAACCTACTAACCACTAGCAATACCTCCACTTTGACAGCTGCCACCCATTCCATACCAAGAAGTCCCTTCTGTACAGTCTGGCCACCCATGGTCGCTGCATCTGCAGTGTCTGTGATGAGTAGTCACTCTCAAAATATACTGAGGGTCTCACTGAAGCCTTCACTGTCTATAATTATCCTCCCAACCTTGTACAAAAAAATATCTCCCGTGCCTTATCTTTCCAGTCTCCAACCACCTCCCAAAGTCTCACCGTCCGGCCACAGAGGAGCATTCCCCTCGTAACTCAGTACCTCCCAGGACTGGACAACTGAATTACATTCTCCACCAGGGTTTTGATTACCTCTCATCGTGCCGTGAAATGAGAAATGTCTTGCCCACTATCCTTCCCATCCCTCCCACAGTGGCATTCCGCTGTCCACTGAACCTACACAACCAACCCATCCATGCTTACACAACTCCTGTTCGCAATCCCTCACCACGTGGCTCATACCCCTGTAATAGACCTAGATGCAAGATCTGTCCCATTCATACTCCCACCATCACCTACTCCAGTCTGGTCACAAACATCACCTATCCAATCAAAGGCAGGGCTACCTGTGAAACCAAGTCATGTGGTCTACAAGCTAAGCTGCAAGCACTGTGCTGCATTCTATATAGGCACGACAACCAACAAGCTGTCTGTCCACATGAACGGCCACCAAAAAACTGTGGCCAAGAACCAAGTGGACCACCCTGTTGCTGAACACACTGCCAAACATGATATCCTTCATTTCAATGACTGCCTCACAGCTTGTGCCATATGGATCTTTCCCACCAACACCAGCTATTTTGAATTGCGCAGGTAGGAACGTTCCCTGCAGTACATCCTATGTTCCTGTAACCCTCCCGGCCTCAACCTTCGTTAATCGCTCTCCTCACCCATCCATCCCCTTCCCTTCTCCCATTCTAGCACTCCACAGCTGTCATTCCACCACCACACCCAGTATTTTTATTTATTTATTTATTTATTTCTCTCTATTTCTCTCCTTTTCTGCTACTTCCCCCCCCCCCCCCTTCCCCAGCTCTCCCCTGCCCTCCGCCTAACCTGCAACACTTCACTGTCCACCATCCCCACCATACTATCCCTCCCCCTCCCTGACCCAGCCTCCTCCTTACCCCCACCTAGTCGCCACTACCATCATGCACTGGTCTGCTGCTCACAGTGTGGCTTCAACTACCTGAGACTGCAATCATATGTGTGAGTTGCATTTGCAAGAGTTTGTGTGTGGGCGTATGTGTGTCTATTGTTGACGAAGGCCATTGGCCGAAATTCTTTTTGTTGTGCCTATCTGCGACTCAGCATCTCCGCTATATGGTAAGTACCAACTTTCCTTCTCAGAATATTGTTATTGTCTATTGTATTTTATAAGTTTTCCTCTATCTCTTTGTCATTAAATGAAGCTATCAACAGGGTGATGAAACAGCTGCAGAGAGAAGAAGGCCATCGCCTTTATGGTCCAGGGATCATAAATCAGCAGGTGAATGTAACTTCCCATCTGACAGGGAAAGTCGTTTTGCAGAAGAACATCATATCACATCAGTCACTCAGTTCAGACAACAGACCAACATTTACAAGCACCACCATCTGGCCCAGCTGATCACTTCCAGGAACAACTGCAGGAGCCTTTGTTGGGGATTCTGGCACTTCTCTCTCCTGTTCCTTGACAAAGTTAGCACAGGTTGGGCCATTTCTGGTCCTAAGTGCCAATTAAAGGGGGAAGGGTTTAGTATCCAACAGTGATTCGGATTCCTCATGCAGCCCTATTATCATTATGGAAGACAAGTCAGAGATACTAGGGCTTCTTAGTCCAGCTGTAGCTTTCTCCCCTGAGTGGTGCAATTGCTGCCACAAGATGCCACGTGAAGCCGTCCACTGACATGAGACAGCCTATAAACACTGTAGCCCATATTTGCCACTAGTACACTGAACTTTGATTCAGGAGGACAACAATTCAATCCTGCATCCGGCCATCCTGATTTAGGTTTTCCGTGATTTCCCTAAATCATTCCAGGCAAATGCTGGGATGGTTCCTTTGAAAGGGCATGGCCAATTTCCTTCTGCAGCCTTCCCTAATCCTATGAGACCAATGACCTTGCTGTTTGGTCTCATCCCCCATCCCCCAAACAACCCCCCCCCCCCCCAACCCCTATTTACCAATCAGTCTCTCAATAATCTTTGAAGGCTTTAGTTACTCACCATTGGACAGTAGAGTTCTGACTTTGCTTGTATTAAGCTTGTGATTTGGATTGCTCCCTGAACTATTGTATACACTTAAGACAACTTTGCTACACCCTGGACTTGTTTTTGGTTAGACATTCACTCTGCTGTCATTGACATCAGGAAACACCTATTCATCCCATTGGTCTCTGCATTACCACCAGTGTGAGAGAAAAAAAATTGTGTTCTATCTATGCAGAGTAGGACACAAAAAAAAAATAGTGATAATATAACATTAATTTATGTTAATATACATAATTAGCTAAATGATGTGACACACACTACACAATTGAGAACCAAAACATTATGTGTCTGTTATTTATCCTGTGCTGAAAATTCAGGTCCATAATACTCTTTTGAAAAATAAGGTAATCATTGTGTTACGTATTCCTGTACATTGCATAACATTATTGGTTATTTTGTGCTGGTGCTGAAATATTTTACACAGCTTGTCACCTGCAAAGAACAAAACATTATTCTATTTTTCTCTTTTTGTTTCATTTCAGATTGAAAACTGCTGTATCATATTGAAGTTTTCAATCTGATATGAAAGAATGATGGAAAATTGGCTCTTCATTTCAGAGTAGCACTTGCACCCTATGCCCTTGATTATTGGCTGGATGTAATCCAATCTCTGTCTTCCCTACAATTTTATCCTCTACAGTTCTCTCTAGTACCAAGGAGGTCATTCGTGGGTATCTTAACACATATTCTATTGCACTGTCCCTTCTTCTTGTCAGTGTTTTCCATATGTTCCTTTCTTCACTGATTCTGTGAAGAATCTCCTTGTTGTTTATCTTTCAGTCCACCTAATTCTTCTGTAGCACTACATCTAAAATGCTTAATTCACTTCTGGTTTTCCCACTGTCCATGATACACTACCATATAACACTGTGCTCCAAATGTACATTCTCAGACATTTCTTTCTCAAATTAGGGCTCAATTTTGATACAAACAGCCTTCTCTTGACCAGGAATTCCCTCTTCAGCTGTGACAGTCTGCTTTTTATATCATTCTTGCTTTGTCCATCATGGATTATTTTGCCGTCAAGGTAGCAGAATGCCTTAACTTTGTCTACTTCATGACCGACAATTTTGATCTTTAGCTTCTCACTATTCTTGTCACTGCTACTTCTCATTACTTTTTTTCTTTTTATGGTTAACTTTCATTTCATGTTCTGTTCTTGTTCCATTTATAAGATCTTGTAATTCATCACTTTCACTGAGGATAGCAATATCATCAGTGAATCTTATGACTGATAGCCTTTCACCTTGAATTTTAATACTATTCTTGAACCTTCCTTTTATTTCTGTTGTTGCATCTTCAGTTTATAGACTGAACAGCAGGAACAAAAGAATGCTTCCCTGTCTTACAGCTATTTTAATCTGAGCACTTCATTCTTAGTCATCCAATCTTATTGTTCCTCCTTGGTTCTTGTACACCTTTCACATCACCCATCTTTCCCTGTAGCTTACTCCCATTTTTCACAGAATTTTGAACATTTTGCACAGTATCACAATGTTGAAGGCATTCTCTAGATCTAGAAAACCTGTGAGCATATATTGATTTTTCTTCAGTCTTGTTTCCATTATCAAGTGCAAAGTCAGAACTGCCTCTCTAGTGCCTTTATCTTTCCATCTTCATCTAACAGATCTTCAGTTTTCTTTCCCATTTTTCTGTATAATATTCTTGCCATCAGCTTGGATGTATAAGATGTTATGCTGATAGTGTGATAGTTTTTGCATGTATCTGCCCTTGCTGTCTTTGGAATTATGTGGATGATATTTCTTTGAGAGTCTCGTGGCACGTCATCAGTCTCATAAATTCTACACACCAACTTGGATAGTCATTTGGTTGCCATTTTCCCCAATGGTATTAGAAATTTCAATTAATTTTATCCACATCTTCTGCTTTTATTCGATATTAAGCCTACCAAAGGACTTTTCAATTCAATCTCTTCTTCTATCAAATCATCAGGTAAGTCTTCCCCCTCTCTCTGACTGTACTAGCACAAAATAATTGATGGCATTATGTTAGGTAAATATAACAGTGTAACTCCTACTTTCCAAAGAGTATTGTGGACTTAATTTTCAACACAAAAGAAATAACTGATATATAGTATTTCATGGTTCAACTGTAACATTTGTGTCGCATCCTCAAGCAGTATATTGTAAAGCAACAGGGTAATGGCTAAATTTCATATGTGAAGTATTCAATATCGGATTTCATGTACACTTTATATTACATGTTTAAATCTGACTTACTTGATACTTTTGGGCAAATAAAATAAAAGTTACATTCAGAATTAATAGCAATTATTTCTTTCAGACATTGTTTCCCACAGTATGTAAGTTTCCACAATATGTCCTTCATCCTAGCAATTCTTTTTGAAATATGATGTATGTAGTTGTAAATTTGTGATGTGTATACTAATGTAATGTAAATTGACATTGATTCATCACTAATTTTCTCAAAGCTTTAAGCAGAGTTAATACGAACCTCACAGGAAGTTATCATATCACAAAAACTTTTCAGGAAGATCAACAAAAAAAATATTGAAGACAGCCCAAAAGGTGCTGCAGTACATCTAGGCAAAAGAAACATAAACTGACTATATTGAATTAGTTGGAAATTCTCTCCAATTTTTCTTTGTAAGCATGAAATTAAGAATAGCTACAATACCGGTATCCAAAAGGCAACTGTGAAATTAATAATAAAGTTGATTTCTCCTTTATGTTATTTAATGCATGTAGGTGAACTGTATTTTTTCACTTTGGTATTAGACACTATTTTAACTAAGTTACTCTAACTTCACACCTCCTCAGTAATATGATCAAGAGACACTATTGATGGAGTTGATAGTGTTAGTTCAAATCAAAAATCAACCTTGACCAAGAATGCAAAGAACCTGATCAGGTATTCATCTTCATAACAGAATCCAAGATAACTACAAAATATATGAATAGGTGATTCACAACAAACAAAGTAATTATAAATCTTTCAGCAATAAATCTTATGCAATTATTGGTGGCAGATATAACCTAAAGACTACTGGAACTACAACTAAGCATTTAAAATTAATGAAACTGCACAGATAATTAACACACACATTTTCAGAGTATGGTGCCACATCATAAGGCAAATTAAAGTCACTGAATAAAATTATGTTGAAGCCATGGTTGCAGCAGTACTGGTAGACTTAGAAGGCCATTGCAACCATGGCTAAAATTTCAGTTTCATTCAGTGATTGTGATTTTACAAGATGAAGTGACACAAACCCAGAAACTTTTATGTCAATGGACATACAGCTGCAGAAGTTTGCACATTTATGTGTAAGTGAACAGACATTTGAGATGGAGTGAGCATACACACCAACTGCTCAAGAAATTAAGTTCACTACATTTCATTTATTTCTATACTGAAGGACAAGAAGAAAATATTGTTACACATTTAATCCTATGGCATTTTATGGTCAAATATTGTGAGAATAAACTATCTATAATGTAGAAGGTATCTATGAAAACAGTTGATAGATTTAGTAACTGACACTTTCACAAGGGTTGTTGAAAAAATATCTGACTTTAATTTATAAAATCAGTCTTTATTCAGATACAGTTGCTTGACACTAGTCACCTTCAAAGTAGTCCCCTTCAGCTTCTACATAGCTATCCTAAGGTGAATGCCTCTGCTGGAACCATTGCTGGAGAGCCTCTTTCGATATGTTGCACAGCTACTCCATCAAATTCTGCATGTCTTCCCTGTTCTGAAATCTGCTGCCTTTCAGAGTCTGTTTCAGCTTAGGGGAAAGCCAGAAGTCACTCAGTACTAGGTCAATGGAACAGGAAAGCTGACAAACCACAACTATTTTGTGTTTGGCCAAAAAACTCTGAATTTTCTAAGAATGGTGAGAGGGTGCATTACTACGGTGAAGGTGGCAACTGCCCACTGTCCAAAGTCCAGTTGTTTGCAACTCATTGCCTCATGGAGGCAATGCAGAATCTCTTGGTAGTACTCCTTATTGATGACAGAACCGTTTGGGGCACACACATGATAGACTACACCACTGTAGTCAAAAAAGACTTACAGCATGACTTTCACATTGTTATGGATTTGCCTCACTTTTTTGGGTCTCAGGGATGATGGATGCTTCCATTGTGATGATTGGAACTTTGTTTCAGGGTCATACCCATAAAACAAGAACTCATCACCAGTGATCTATGGGTTAATAAAGTTGGGGTTACTGCTCAGTTGTTAGCAACCTTGGCACAAATTTTGCTAAGATCCTCCTGAGGTCCAAATGTTCCTTTAAAATGGAATGAATGGATCAAGTACTAATTTGAACCTCATCCACAAGTTCTCTGATCATGATTCATCTATTCTGCATCATCAGGGTCCACACATGATCAATAAGAACCTCATCTGCAGATGTTGAGGGCCTAACTGGACATGCTTCACTTTCCACTAATGAGCAGCCACCTTTGAAGCAGTTGCACCACTTCTTTATCTGTGTGATTTTGTCTACAAACACTTGTCAAATCTTGTGGATTGTTTCAACTTGAGAATCACCAATTGTTTCAACTTGAGAATCACCAAGCTTAAAACGAAATCTGATGCAGTTAAATTTTTCAACTTTTCTTTCATCTTGTCCACAGTACAAAACCTGAAGTCTACCACTTACACATGGATAGTGAGTTACTGGTTGTTTCTGCAGTCACGAAAAAAATCAGGTGTACACACTATGTATGTCTACAAACAAAGAGACTGCAAATGTCCTGATACCATTGTTGGTTTCCAAAAAAATAAGGTCTGATACTTTTTGAACAGTCCTCATATAAGGCCTGTACAAGAATCAAGAGGAAAACGAAAAGTTTTGCAACAGAATACCTATTTATTTCATAAATCTAGAAACATCCATCTAACTTCACCAAGTCACGTACATCACACACATACAAAGTGGAACATAGCAGATACAATATACTGCCAACAATTAATTCAAAACGTGTGTCTGCCAATGAAGAGCATGATGTTCAAAAATGTCTTGAGGTTTTTTTTGTGTTTGTAGTACTTTCTGTTATAAAGATGAATTTGCCTAAATTGTGAGTCATCGACAGTAGTACGTAACACTGCAAAACAGAAGCCATTATTCACAGTAGCTTTGAGCTTTTGCTCCTTTTCTAGTAAATGCATAAACATCCAAATACATGCAACTACAAGGTAATGTAAGTTAAATAACTGGTTGTAGCTTCATCATAAGTTGCATGGAGAAGTATCTATTTTTTATTCCTTGATTGTGACCAGTTTTCATTGGACACCTGTGTCCACTTGCAGACCATCCATGCTGTTAGTGTGACAAATACAGGTAATAGCCCATGTACAGAAACTGCCCTTTCAGTAAGTAAAGTGATATAAGGCTGGCTTAACAACAGAAGTGGTATAAGGCTGGCTTAACAACAGCAAATTACACCATATAAGATGAACATTTTTCACCTGCAGCATGTAAATAAATTAAATCAATGTAGTAGAATACTGCATTAGGACAACATAGAAGGGAAGAATACCTATTTGTATGTTAAGAGAGTCAACCAAAGAAATGAGGAATGGATAGCCAGGATTAAGGGACAGTAAAAAGTGTATCAGTGATTGGATTTAACAACTTTTGCTATGTGTTCAGAAAATACTTTATACTAGACTGTTACACTTTGTGAGGATCTCAACAAACTTTTGAATAGTTTCAAAGGAAAACAGAATGACTCTCACCTACTGCCAGTATTAGCAGAGAAACCCCCATTACTGCAGCAAATGTTTCACTGTCCCCAAATATCCCACCATTTTTATTAATCCTGTACACTTCACATGGAGGAAGCTGCTCTATTCTCAAACTGGAAAGTACAAGTCCATCAGTACTTGAAGGCCAGTGGCATGTAGGCCAGTGAATGGTGACGAAAGTGCAATCCGCATTCTCTGCAAACACCAAAATAATTTTCAGAAAAATAATTCACTTGTTCGCAACGTTAAATTAAAATGAAATAGTAATAAATATTTATACAACAATAAAAATAAAATTTATCATTTATGATCTGATGACCACATGATGCAATATTTCATATCATAAAGCAGCAGTTACAGAAGCCTCTTCAATGACTGTACCTCACTATGTTTTTCTATTGTATTGCAATCATTAATTTATGATAAAATTGTTGAGCCATGCCAATTTCATGTAGACTTAGATCAGTTTCTTAGTAAAATATGTTATCTGACTTGTATGTCACTGAACTTACATTGCAGGATTGGAATAAATATAGTTACACTTTTATTTAAGTTTTCATTTTTGATAGGGATAATCCATCATTTACAAAAATGTGAAATGCACTTTTATAGGAAACATAAGACATAGATTCCAGAAGTAACATGAACTATACCTGAATGGATTGGGGATAGAATACCTATCTTTTGAACCAGATTATCAAGGAAATTAAAATATGGTAATATATTTCCAAACAAAAAAAAAAAAAAAAAAAAGAGAGACATGGTGTCTACAGATGAAACAGTTGACAATGAAGTAAATGGTACAACTTTTTAGTCAAAGACAAAAGAATGAGAAGGCTCCAAGAAGAACATTATTATCACACACAGCAGGAGCGCTAGAACCAAAAAAACAGGCAGTATCAGAAGCAGCAGTTAAAAAAACATCATCACCACATGAAGCAGGAACAAGAGCAAAAGAATGAGAAGGCTCCAAGTAGAACATTACTATCACACACAGCAGGAACACTAGAACCACAAACACAGGCAGTATCAGAAGCAGCAGTTAAAAAAACATCGTCACCACATGAAGCAGGAACAAGAGCACAACACAGACAGTTCCATTAAGACCAGTAGACAGTCCATAGTCAGCAGGAACATCAGTACAAGTTAATAGAAGAATCACTAGAAGCGGAAGACCAATTAGCCTTAAGGAGTTCTGGTACTCTGACTGAACAAGAATCCAAATTTAACAAATGTAAGAGCACAAATAAATCTCTCTTGCAATGATTTAAAATTTATGAGTGACTCACTCCCCATTAAAAGTGACTGCAAGCAGGAGAAGCATAGAATAAATGCAGTGTACTGCAGTGCACTCGTACAAAATACCAGATTTTTGTGTTTTCTTCCAGAATCTGAAATACACAAGAAACAAACCTACAAATATTTTTAAAAAATTACTAAGAAACTGTACATTTCTTCTCAGTAGCTGAGAACTAGCTCAAAGATGATTAAGTAGCTTATTTTTCTCTTCCACATTACCACTATGTTAGTAATTTCTGGACAACTGACAAAATGGGAAGTGTCTGTTTAATACTTGCCAGAGACAGCATTTGAGTGTAATCCCATACTTCAAACCAAATGACTGAACTATGAAAAACATTTTTAACATGCAACAATGGAGATCAAATTCTGGAAGCTTTTAGTTATATACTTCTACCAATCACTTGATGGTAGCATACCAATATTTACTTCAAAACTATACACGTAGTGTCAGAAATCTGTAGCTCAAAGTACGCTAATACTTTACTGTGTCATGATCTTAACATATATGTTCTAAGAAAATCCTCAGCTTGGCAAAAAACTAGTGAATGTGTTAAGATGGTACAACATGGAAAGCATGACACACAGACCTACAACAGTAACAACTACTAGTTCCTCTACTATTAGCAGCTTTTGTGTTAGTAAAAACATATCATCACTATGCACAGTAAATGGTATTTTTAATAGTATATACAATCATAACTGTTTAACATTGAATATGGCTTTGTTAGAAACACAGACAGAAACCTACAAAAACGTTTCCAAATGGTCATTACTGTGCATAATGATGATATGTTGGTATTAATGCAAAAACTGCCAATAGCAGAGGAACTAGTAGTTGTTACTGTTGTAGGTCTATGTGTTACACTTTTCATGTTATGTAACAAAAATAATGTAGTAGCTCTCACACATTTTCTCCATAAAGCTGATTGAAGGAGTGTTTATAGTGATGCTCACAATACGGTACACAAATTCATAGGTACTCTATAATATTGCTATGATGTGGTATTTCCCATCAGATTTACATATAATCAAATTGAAGACATAAAGACTGTTACAGCACTTTCTTTAATGTCACATAAAATGTACAATTCACAATTACTGTTTCTTGTCATTACCATCTTCAGGTCTGCTACAAACAGAAAAACAGTGGAATAACAAGATAAATTCAGAATGAGATTTTCACTCCGCAGCGGAGTGTGCGCTGATATGAAACTTCCTGGCAGATTAAAACTGTGTGCCCGACCGAGACTCGAACTCGGGTCCCGAGTTCGAGTCTCAGTCGGGCACACAGTTTTAATCTGCCAGGAAGTTTCAAGATAAATTCAGTTAACTGATGCAATTTCTACAACAGGCTCAGCAATCTACGAGGGTTGTTTTTTAAGTAAGGGCCGTTCGCGCGTATAGTACCGTAGTTCGCGCGGACGCCGCAACAAGCCACCGCGCCACTTGCCAGCATCCTTCCCGTTCACACTGATGCAAGTTGCAGCTCTGTAGCTGATGTGTACGCATCGCTGTGCTACTTTATAATGTTTACGATTATTGAATCGCCCGCCACATGTGAGATACGGTCAGTGATATGTTTTTTGACCGCGAGAAGCCTATCAGCTGCAGAAATTCATCGTCAGTTAACAGAAGTTTATGGCTTGAATGCAATGAGTGAAGGTAAAGTGCATCAATGGGTTAGAGAGTTTAAAAATGGCCGTCAAAACGTCCATGACGAAGAACGCTCAGGCCGACCCTCTGTGATCACTGATGATTTGGTGGCTGCAGTCAAAACAAAGATTCGTGAGGACAGAAGATTCACAATTTCCACTCTTTCTTTGGAATTTCCACAAGTTTCAAGATCAGTTTTGCACAAAATTGTGTCTGAAAACCTAAACTTTAAGAAACTGTGTTCTCAGTGGGTACTCAGAATCCTCACAGAGGACCACAAAGGGAAGAGATTTGCCACTTCATTGGACTTTTTGATTCGTTATGAGGAAGAAGGGGATGACATGTCGAGTCAAATTGTCACTGGAGATGAAACATGGGTATCCGATATCACTCCCGAAAGCAAGCGACAATCGATGGAATGGCGACACACAACCTCACCCGTCAAGGTCAACGCCAAACAGACGCTGTCAAAGTGCAAGATTATGGCAGCTGTGTTCTGGGACCGGCGCGGTGTTTTGCTAGTGGCCTTTATGCCACGAGGAACGACAATCAACTCAGATGCCTACTGTGCAACTCTAAAGAAGCTCCGCAGAGCAATTCGAAACAAAAGGCGCGACATGCTGACAAAAGGAGTTTTGCTCCTGCACGTTAACGCTAGGCCTCACACCTCTCAAAAGACTCGGGATTTGATTGACTCTTTTTGCTGGGAAGTTTTGGACCAAGCACCATACAGCCCCGACCTTGCTCCTAGCGATTTTCACCTTTTCCGGTACCTGAAACACCATCTTGGCGGGCAGCGCTTCAATGACGATGATGAAGTGAAAGCAGCCGTGAACTCTTGGCTGTCGGAGCAGGAGGCCGAATTCTTTGAAGAGGGAATTAAAAACTTAGTTGTATGGTATGACAAGTGCTTAAATAAACAAGGCAACTATGTAGAAAAATAGGTAAAAGTGTGTAGAATCAGAAAATAAAATTTTTTTTACAAAAGTATTTGTATCTTTTTATAAAAATAAAAACGGCCCTTACTTAAAAAACAACCCTCGTATACAAAAATAAAAAAAGATGACATTATTAACAGCCATGCACACAAGCCATAAACACCATAAAAATATCCTGATGTACTTATCAATGTCAATATCCATAAATCTAGGTACATAATGAGTGTTGATATTAGCCTGGGTGCATCCTGTATTTATATAATTAACTGAAGCCGGTAGAGGACACTAATGCTATGGTGCATATGTAACCAGTAACATAAATTCAATAGTTAAAATGCAGTATGCGTGGTCACCAATGAAAATTATTTCATATGACTAAAGAGGGCATCTGACAGTAATACTTGGACTGACATACAATATGTGGAAATAAAATCCATACCAGTACTTAAAATCCACATAAAACATGCAAAGAGCAACAATAGAAAGCTCTTGGGCTGACAAAGTAAATAACACTTAATTGTGTAAAAGTCAGAATTGAATGAAAAGTTTAAAAGCGACATCACATCTATAAATCAAAACCATTTGGCATGACCATAAATGTAAGACAATTAACAAGATAATGACTATTAATTAAAATAGTTATAGTTTATAAAGTATTTGAAGTGGTATCTCAGAGGTGTCACCTCATAGCTTCTCTGTAAAAAGCTTCTTTTTTTCCTGTGGCACAGCTTGCAAAAGAAGGACCAGTCTCCTCGCTGCTGGTGGCTGGTACCACCAACCACACGCCAAGCTGCTTCAGTGTGTGATGCTGCTCAAACTAGTAGGTGTCTGAATACACCAAAATAAATGTTCAACTTAAACCCATTCTGTTCATTTAGCAGTAATCCTGGTTGCCATTTTCTGTGTACATAAATTTCTATTTCTTCTAATAGGTTCAATAATTGTACTTTGGGTCCATTATGCAATAATTTCATATTATCCTCTATATTTCCTGTCACATGTTTTTCTTTATCTGAATGTGTACCAAATGCACTCTTATTTGGCTATATGTTTACTCTCTAAAATGAGTCTTGAAATTCCTTCCCATCTGAAAAATAATTTTCAGTCTTGGCAGTTGATCCTGTAGACATCACATTCTAAATATTTGTTGAACCAACTGTACCCCTCATTTGAAATATATTTCTAATTTTTTTTATTCTGAAGGCTTGTGTAATTCTGTCACAATATGCACCATTGTGTGAGTTAGAAACAAACAACTCACCCTCTGGATCTGTTGTCTCCTTCTTGTAACATATTTGTGACTGTAACATGTTATACAGTTTTGTTGCGTCATAGTCCTTACATATATTTGCCCTGACTACCTGTTTAATCACATGTCATTCTTCCACTTCGTTGTTAAGCATGAGTGGTAGTTTTAGCATCCTGTCGATCATCGATCTAAAGTAAACCCATTTATACTTTTTTGGGTGGCAGGATTTCACATTTATAATTGTGTCAATAGCTGTTGACAATCTAAGCGCACTCACCTTATGTCTTCCATCCCTTTTAGTTAACCTGAGGTCCACAAAATTTATACCTCCTTCTTCTTCCAGTTCCACAGTGAATTTAATTTTTAGTGCATCCCACTCATTCTTTCTGCTACCACAAGTTTCATTTTATCAGTACATCATTTCTGTCACCTCTGTACAGTAGTACGATGTCCTCTATGTAACTTCTGTAACAGATAATTTTTTTGCGTACATCAGGATTATGTCCAAAAAACTTATTTTCTAGTTCACTTATGAAGATCCCAGCCAAAGTACCTGACAAACAGTTGCCCACTGTCAGTCATCCTTTTGATAAACAAAAAATTATCTTTAAATTTACAATAATTAAATGACAACAGAAGTTCTATTGTTTCCCCTTGACTAAACTTTCTGTATAATAGCAAGTTCTTTCTCATAATCTCTGATGTGTTGCTTACTGGGATACTAGTATATAGGTTAACAATGTCAAAAGAAGCCAATGTAGATCCAGTTGGGATTGGTAAATCCTTAATATCACTTACAAATTCATTTAAATAGTTTTGAGTTTGTACAATCTTTTATAGGTATGTGCTGCTCTCAGTCTCTGGCTGCATTCTTGATTAACTTTGTAATTGGAACATGACATATTGCTAATAACTGGCCTAACCGGTTCCCCTCTTTTGTGTAATTTAATTTGTAAACTAATCATTGAAATGGATGGATTTGCCATTTTAATCTACATTTCTCTTCCTCATCTGTTTTCAACTTTTTGTGACTGAAATTTCACAGTGTTTCTCTTAATTTTGACTGTTTTATTATCTGCAAGAAATTTTCCAGTTTTATGAATGTAGTCATAGCCATAAATTACAACAGTAGCATTCCCTTTGTCAGCACTTTCTATTTCTAATTTATGATTTAAAAATTTAAGTGTTTTGATATGTTTTGCATTATTATGCTTGTAACAACCTAGTTTGGGTACACAATTGTTAGTTCTTACTGCTATGTCCATTTGTTCAAATTTATTGAGTTTGGATATGTCATAAGTAACTCTTGCTCCTGCAATAACATTTTTTATTATACCTGGGATCAGGTTCAGGTTAACACTAAAATGCAGACTCTTATTCAGAAGATCAGTTTCATTATATGTTGCTTTATGTTCAAGAGATTGACTATCCTGTCCTAAAATGGATATTTGACTTCCTGCTTTCTGTCCGCTATTCCACTATATTCTGTCTGTACATTCAAGGTTTTCTTTCTATGTCTCATTTTGATATTTTTCTGTTCATTGTCTACCATATTGTTAACAGATTTCCACATTGTTAACAGCCTTACAGACATGAAAAATTTGTAATGGCAACAGTAAAGTACCTAAAAGTAACTGAAGTCTGAATGTTTCCTGATTACACTTTTTCTTATTGTTGTACGCTTCCCCAATTTCAGTCTTTATCCATAAAATTTCATTTTTGTGTTTCACACATACATGAATGATAATTAATCCTCTGATTAACATATTTAGGAATAGTCCCCTCATCTAAAGAGAATTTATGAAACCTGATTTTCATTATAGCTTTCATAGTGCTTCATTCACAAATTAAATTACACAAGATGGAGGAACCGGTTAGACCAATTATTAACAATATGTCATGTCCCAATTACAAAGTTAACTGAAAATGCAACTAAAGATTGAGAGCAGCTTATGTGTATAAAAGTATATACAATGTCATAAATAGTTATGAATTTGTGAGATAATAAGGAAGCACTAATCCTAGCTGGAGCTACACTGGGTTCCTCTGATATTATTAACTATATACTAATGTCCCAGTAAATGATACATTGGAGATTATAGGGAAGAACGTACTAACATACAAGAAGATTAGTCAAGGAGAAACAGCAGAACTCATGAAAATTTTAGAATTCGTGTTGTCGTTACTCTAAAATTAACCACAAGATTTTTTATCAAAAAGACAGACTCGCAATGGGCAACTGTTTTACAGGTATTTCATCTAAGATCTTCATAAATGAACTAGAAAATAAGTTTTTCGAACAAAATCCTAACGTATGCAAAAAATTATCTATTACAGACATGATAGAATCTTCTCGGGTTGACAGCTGAGTCAATGCGTCGTTCTCCAGCAACATTTCAGCAAGTTTCTTACTAGTCGTCTTCAGGTGAAGTGTCGGGTTCATGTTTCATACAGGTCTTTATAGCCACTGGACCATGGGCTTTTGTGCATCCTCGATGCTGATCAGGCCAATCAGGCATGAGCGGAAGTGGCGCAGCAGTGCATGTTGCGGGGGGGGGGGGGGGGGGGGGGGAGCTGCAAGCACCGGGTCCTGATGTCTCATTTTGGTGTGGCCTGTTTATTTCATTCGCTGCCACAAACGAGCCTCCATCAGTGTGCTCTCGATGTATTCTTGCTAATGTTGTATCCAGATCATCACACAAGAATTCCAAAGGGCATCAGGATCCACTGGAAGTACTATACAGTTAGGCAGGAGGTGAGAAAACTTGGATTTCATGGTTGAGCGGCTGGTCATAAGCCACACATCACACCAGTAAATGCCAAACGATGCCTCCCTTGGTGTAAGGAGTGTGAACATTAGACTATTGAACAGTGGAAAAATGTTGTGTGGAGTGATGAATCACGGTACACAATGTGGCAATCCGATGACATGGTGTGGATATGGCGAATGCCTGGTGAACATTATCTGCCAATGTGTGTAGTGCCAACAGTAAAATTCAGAGGGCCGGCCGCTGTGGCGGTTCTAGGCGCTTCAGTCTGGAACCCCGCAGCTGCTGCAGTCGCAGGTTCAAATCCTGCCTCAAGCATGGATATGTGTGATGTCCTTAGGTTAGTTAGGTTTACTTAGTTCTAAGTCTAGGGGAGTGATGACCTCAGATGTTAAGTCCCATAGTGCTTAGAGCCATTTGAACCATATGAAAATTTGGAGTTGCTGGTGTGGTGTGGTGGTGTTTTTCATGGAGGGGGCTTGCACCCCTTGTTGTCTTGCATGGCACTATCACAGCACAGGCCTACATTGATGTTTTAAGGACCTTCTTGCTTCCCACAGCAATTCAGGGATGGCGATTGCATCTTTCAACACAATCGAACACCTGTTCATAATGCACAGCCTGTAGCGGAGTGGTTACACGACAATAACATCTCTGTAATGGAGTAGCCTGCACAGAGTCCTGACTTGAATCCTACAGAACACCTTTGGGATGTTTTGGAACACCGATTTCATGCCAGGCCTCACGGCTAACATTGACACCTCTCCTCAGTGTAGCAATCCATGAAGAATGGGTTGCCATTCCCCAAGAAACCTTCCAGCACCTGACTGAATGTATACCTCCGAGAGTGAAAGCTGTCATCAAGGCTAAGGGTGAGCCAACACCATAGTGAATTTCAGAATTACCGATGGAGGTGCCATGAACTTTTAAGTCATTTTCAGCCAGGTGTCCTGATACTTTTGACCACATAGTGTATCTCCATTGCCTCTTTAATAACAGAGTCCCCGAAACCTTTCACTTTACACAGCATTTTGGTTTGCTCAGACTGAAACGTGTGTTCTTCACTGAGGTTCTGCTCTGTTACCACCAATTTATCCTTTTGACTGAGGCAAACGCTTCTCACATGTTCAGAGATGCATTGTGTGATGCTGTGCTGTGTCTGTCCGATATATTGTTTTCCACATTCACAGGAAACCTGGTGTTCTTAGACCCAAGTTGTCATTCATTGAGCCCAGCATATTCCTGATTTTTGTTGGAGGATGTAAGATGGTTTTTATCTTGTTCTTCTCCATATCCTGGCAGTCTTTGCTGTGGGTGGCCCTGCGTATGGGAGGCCTGGCATTCCTCGCAAATGCATAGCTGCCCATGTCAAAGGTTGCCAGCATATTGGAGAAGAATGAGATAAAAACCTTCAGTCCTCCAACAAAAATCAGGAATATGCTCAGCTCAATGATGGACGACTTGGGTCTAAGAACACCTGGTGTCTACAGCATTTCCTGTGAATGTGGAAAACAGTATATCAGACAGACGCAGCGTTGCATCATACAATGCATCTCTGGACATTTGAGAAGTGCTCACCTTGGACAAGAGGATAAATCAGCAGTAGCGGAGCACAGCCTCAGTAAGAATGCATGTTTCAATTTGAGCAAACCAAGATGCTGTGAAGAGGAAAAGGTTTCTGGGACTCTATTATGAAGAAGCAGTGGAAATATGAGTCAGTGCTAAGCTGGTCAACTGGGATAGCAGCTTCCAACTTAGCACTACGTGGAACACAGCATAAGCAAGAATATGTTGAGAGGCAGGTCGGTGGCTGCGGATGGAATAAACAGGCCACACCGAGATGAGATGATGGCGGGACCCGGCGCCCATGTCTCCCCCCCCCCCCCCTCCCCACCACCACCACATGCCGCTGTGCTGACTCCAATCACACCTGATTGGCCCTACCAGCAACAAGGATGCAGAGAAGCCCGTGATCCAGCGGCTATAAAGACCTGGACGGGACGTGAACCTGACACTTTGCCTGAAGATGGCAAGTAAGAAACTTGCTGAAACGTTGCCAGAGAATGATGTATTGAATCGGTTGTCAACCTGAGAAGGTTTTATCATCAAGGTTCTCCAAGAAAGCCTGCATTCTTATATATTACACACATTATGTAGATGACAGAATGCTAAGACTACCACTCACCCATAATGACAAAGCAGAAGAATTAAATGTGGATAAACAAGTACCCAGGACAAACAGATATTAGGACTGTCATGTAACAAAACTATATAACAAGCCAAAGTAAACAATATGTGACAAGGACACAATAAATATGGATGCATGAGGTTTGTTGCAATGTCATACAAAGTCACATTTTGTGGCTGAGTTGCACAAACCTTCAGAAAAACTTAGGTATAAATTGGATTTCAAATGAAAGGTACAGTTGGTTCCAGGCTGATCCATGAAACTGACAGCAACAGCAACAAATACTTAGAAACTGGTGGCTACAGGATCAGCTGACAAGACTATGAAAAGTTTTGTATTGATCACACAGAAAGGAATTTCAAGGCTCATTTTAGAGAACATAGTGTTCAAAAGAAATAAATTGATAAACCTTTAACTCTACTAACCAGTAAAAATGTTATTCCCTGTAACCAGAACACACAGGACCAAGTCCCAGCAGAAATAACATTAATATAAAACAGAATGATACAATCAAACAGGAACTATTAACCTACAGTGATGCTTTAAAAGAGAACAATTTCATTCGACTCCTTGTACATCAAACAATATAAGACATTGCAACACCAAAACAAATCTCAATGCCTGTAACTGAGGTTATGAAAGAAATTTCTAAAGTATTCATGAATAAAATTTTTTTAAATTGTTAACATATTCTAATAGGTGACCACATAATGTCAGCTTTAACTATCTTTCAGTAGTATATTACAAGAGATAACAGAATCACATAACTTCCCGCCTAAGAACGATATGCTGTCATCATAAAATAACTACTGATCATTGGTAACTGTTGGCAGTAACACTATGTAAGAGCAAAGCAGTAAAATAAAGTAAGCTTAAGCCCAGAAAATTCTTGTACCACCACACCAGGATATCCAGTTCAATTAAACATTACAAGACCAGAGCCAGAATAGACAAACCCACTGCAAGTTGCTTGCAATTACAAAAAAATCCTGTGGTAGCACAGAAAACTAATGCACAGAGTATTATCAGCCTTCTACAACTATCAGAGAAGTGAAATTAGTTAATTCAAATAAAATACACTTTCATGTGTTTGCCTTATTATCAGCTGCACCATGCACAATTGACAAAACACAGTAAGCCAAAAACAGTTCTTTCACAAATGTGAAATTGGTGATATATCAACCCTCCCAAAACATTTTCTTCTGCAATTTCAACTTTAATGGAGGAATATGCAAGCAGCCACCTGAACAGAACATGAGACTCAAAATGATATGCCACATGACCCCCTTCCCATTTGAAACAAGTAACTCAAACACAAGAAGGTGGATCTCAAGATAACCGCCGTTATTGCCACAGCTCCTGTAAGTTGCATTCTGACCTACAGACACTCCATACCAGATGCCACTATGATTGCTCAAGCCGTTAGACTTTCATAGGGGTGTATCCGGACTTTTGCCTCACCCTGTATATAATCCAAAATGGGGGTTCCAGGTGGATTCGTCCCATCTGTTATGTAATGTTTTTATACTCCCAAAAATAACCAGAGCTTTTTGTTAATTTTCATCTTATTTTCAACAGGAAAGTGGTGATAATATAAAACACTTTTTTGTTTAAAGCAAAATACTGAATTTGAAATGTGGCTGTTCCATCAAAAATGTCACCAGTGTTAGTCTGTACATCTGTTATAAAGGATCAATAACAATTCTGATGAAAAATGAACATGTGCAATAATTAAAATAAATCTTTTAACTTCCTGCAAATTATGGGCATTTTGAAGTGGGGTGGTAATATGAAACACACATTGCCAGTTTACATTTTTATTAAATTATATTTCGACCTCACATGGAAGAAAATCATTTATTACGATGTAAATTTGTAGTAAAGCTGTTTTCATGAGCTACAAACCACAATTACAATTTAAAATTTCTTCATGAACAAAAATCACAAATGAACATTCCAGTCTCACGTGCTCTGCACAACCATATTAGCCCATTACTGACACATGGTACACTGAACACAAAGTTTCCAGATTTTGATTTCTTTAAATGCCTTGTCATAAAGTAGACAGTATGGATCATCATTTTCAGGAACCTCTTTCCCAACAGGTTCCATCGTGTTTGAACCTCCAGAAGATAGGCTTTCTATTTCCTCTTCCTAGACAGAACTTCCATCTTCATTTCTTTTTCTTGTCAAAAAGTCTTTGTTTCTTAAGAACAATCTTCTCTTTTGTAGAACTATTTGATGTCTTGCTCATTCCTGGTTGATCGTGGTGACCTTTCTTAGTCCTATAAGAGGAAGTTATCTGAGCTGATGCCTTCCTCTGCAGTAGATTTGTTCACTTTGTTTCTTGTCTATGCAACACTTTAACACATACGTATAAAGTGAACTGGTTAGGACAATACCCAAAAGTGCTTTCTGATCTCTGTTTGATGTCTTCTGTTTTGCACTTGGGACTGGGGAGATGTGTTATGGCTTGACATAACCTACATATGTTAATGGGCACACTGTCTGCTCTTCCACTTGCCCATTATCACCTTTCTTTGAATCACACCCCGATTTCAGTTTCAGAAGTTTCACAATGTCAGCAACCCATTCTGCTTCATGTTCAGCTGCAGTGAAATCTGATTCGGTAAAAACAGCTTTGTTTAGTGGTTACATGCTGGTACACCTGAATCTACTGACTGTTAATGCATCACTTTGGACACTGAGGTGCCTTTCCAAACTTCTCTGTGATATCATCCTACCTCTTCTTAGAGTCTGTCTGATCTCTTCATTATAATATGCTTTCAGGTGCCATGGAAGTCCCATTGAGGGGTTGCAGTCTATGTGTAGTATGAGGTGACAAGCAGAGGATGGTCACATGATTATTTTTGCTTTTATTATGACACCTATATTCCTGGTATGAGATAAGATCCATCCAATTTGAGCAATACTGGGAGTTAAGTTGTATGTTTTTTATGTTAAACGAAATGGGTATTCAGTGAATAGATAGGACTGTACCCTGCCTGAAGATGATATTTTCTATGGCTCCATGAGGTGCACCTTTCATCAATCTGCCTATCCCACTGATGCATTGGAAAATCATCATAGGAGGCATGAAGTTGCCACCTACACTCATGCACATGGTGTTCACTGCCAGACGTCTCCTCTCTGCAGCAATGAGGGCTCCTATCTGTTTCCTCCCATTCATGCCACTGAACGTGGAATTTCTGTTTGCACAACACTAAGACCAGACTTATCAACACTGAAGATGCAGTCAGGAGGATAACAATGTTTAGTGTATTCAGCTTCCAGAAGATCAAAACGTCTCATGACTCTCTCTCAGTTAAAGTTGATGGCTCAAGAAGTGATGTTCCTTCAGGCTGTCATACTGAAAGATGATTCTTGTGTCTACTCATGTTGCGATCGAACCATGCCATTCCATTCATATCAGCACTAAATGGATTGCAGATTCTATGTCTTACTGCCAGCTGATAAGCCATTTGCCTTATGTCATTATTTGTGAGTCCATTAAACCTCTTTTCCATCAACAGACAATACTAAATAAGGTCTTTTTCAATTTCTTGGGGAAGAACAGGTTTTCAATTTAATTTTTCAGGCATTAAAGCATTTACATCTATATCCTTTCTAGCCATCTTTCTAAAGAGTGTAGATTTTGATATATTGAAACAACTTATTGCCTAATTCAGAGATTTAATTTTATCCTGGGCAGCCAATATTCCCTGAACCATATCCTCAGGGCACCATTTCTGTTGCATTCCCATTTTTTCATACTATAACCTGCTTTTGGCACAGTGATACTGACAAAACAAAAGAGGGTGTAATATGGAACAACATGTTGCATATTTCCACACTACACCACTTTTGAAACTAACCAATGAAACTAGACTTTCAATAAATAATTTAAGTAACTAAAATTATCATTTGCAGACTTAATTCTATTGCTAAATTTTAAAGTAGAAACAGTATGCTAACTTGTAAATGAAGGTAGCAGGAAAATATTTGAATTTAACACTGCAAAAACTTTTGGAGGTTGGAAAACAAAGTGCATCCACTTACGGCCATAAACGTGATACTGATCTCTGCTGCCTCTAATGGAGGAAACAGAACATTATGCTAGTGATAGTTGAAGCTGCTGCCATAGTACATAAGTAGTCTGCAAATACTATGGTGTTTCATATTACAACTCTGTTTCCAATTACCACTACCTCCCTTACATTTATCTGTTAACAGATTATCTAAAAACTGCAATAAGTTCTTATTTAGACTAAATTTTACTGGAATTTATTATTCAGATTCTCATTAAAGAGTGTTCCAATTCCAATAAACAGTAGTTCTGCATTCAGGCTGACTAGGTCACAATGGTAAAAGACAAACATCAGGTAAGGAATTGCTCTATTGCCTATATCATGCATTTTGGCCTTTATCTATCATTAAATATCCAGGAGAATTTGCTGCAAGTAGATATTTGTTTCCAGTTGTACATGAGACTACTCAACAGTGTCATTATGTCTACATCTGGCAAGGGTGCTGCAACAGAGATACAGCATCTCTGGCTGACCAATCATGTTAGACCAGCTAGCCAGCTCATTTACACCCAAGTGACCATGAGCTCACTCTCATTTTCTGCAAGTCAACCTAAGCCATGTTCTGGTCTTTTTCTTTTAAGCGACATTTTCCTATATGATGATGCTATACTTATGGACTCTGCCAGATAACAAATTGGGCTGCAATTACAGTTGTACTAGTCATCTATGCCTTTGGGTGAGATTGCTAAAATGAAGATACACTTTGGTGCGCAGAGACCAGTATACTTCTCCAAACAAACAAACAAACTAATTATTGTGGTGGTTTGCATTCAAATGTGAAAATGTGATAAATGATTGTTGTCATAGAAGAGCTAGAGAGGGAGGGAGGGAGAGAGGGAGGGAGAGAGAGAGAGAGAGAGAGAGAGAGAGAGAGAGAGAGAGAGAGAGAAGAAGCCATCGTCAGCTCAAACACTGATTACCAAACTGTTTTACTGTATATGCTCCTAATGCAGGTAACACACCTTCGTCCAACTTGTAAATTAACTTATCCAGCCAGAAGACACACTATACAATGTGGAAACCAAACCCTGATGCAAGATATCATTTTTGACAAACATAAAGTAGAGGTGAAAGAAGAAATTAGTGACAGAAGCAATCCTAGAACTACTAAAAATCGATCCCCAAAATGACATAATAGTTAACTTGACATAAAAGCAAACACTGTTGTGATCTATGTCTCCAACACTGATGTCGCAGAACATAAGACTACTGAATCTGTGTGTTTCTCTCACATATTAGTATTGTGTCTCCCATCTTTCAAATGAAATGAATCTAAGTATTATACATTGTAAAATTCAGTATGGAATAACAACAATATAATGAAAAGGCTAGACTGCTGCTTATCATATAGAGGAGACAATGGGTTGCAGATAGGCACAACAAAAAGACTGCTTAATTCTGAGATTTCAGCCAAAAGGCTTTCTCCTAAAGTGGTAACACAAACAGTTCACACAAGCACAAGCCCTCTCACATGAGCACTATCAATGGCCAGAGACAGTAGTCATGAGTGTGTGAATTGCACTTGTGTGAATGTGTGTGTGTTCTCTCCTGTAGAAGACAGCCTTCTGACCAAAACCTTAAATTTGTAGCAGTCTTTGTGCCTATCTCCAACTCAACATCTCCCCTATATGGTGAGCAGTAATCTGTCCTTTCCATAATATGATTGTTATCATACACTGTACTTATAAGCAGTATCAAAATGTTTGCTCATTATATAGGCATTAAAGTGTATTCATGAATTGTTAATGCAGTTCATGATAACAAACCTGTTGCTATCAATAGTGGAGCAGCATGACACTCAGTGCAGGTCCATGGATTTCCTCTAAGATCCAATAACCGCAGCTTTAACACAGCAGGGATTGCTGAACTTGGTATCTCTGACAAACCAGTGTAGGCCACAGATAAGTTACGAAGCTGCCGCTCCTCCTGAAAAATATCAAGTGATAAGCTTGAACCTGTTGATATTAATTGTGTATAAGTCATCAAGAAACATACTTTATGTTTTGAGTTGGATTAAAAATACTAAAATTATTTTCTTTTTTACATCCTTAGTCACAAGCACCCCGTTAATGTTATTCACTTCATTCCCTTGATATGAACACATGACATAATTGTATATTAATGGTAATGAGGGATTATATTACTGGAAAAAATGTACTCATGTGACTAAAAAAAGCATTGCCCAGCAAGCCAATTAATAAAATAATTACAGTCTGTAAACTGAAAGATCAACTTCTATGGTCACTAATCTTGATGTTTGGCATGTACAAGGGTTGACTGAAAAGTAATGCCTCCACCTTAATAACTCTTCAACAGTTAGCAGCATTGGTATGTGACAGGTACTGGCTTGTTCAGTAGCCTCTTCTCTACAGCTCCAATCGGCAGGAAGCCTTAGCACTGAACAGTTTTGTTGTTACATTATAAAGTATGAAACCCTGCACAGACAGTCGGTCAATGCTATTTAAGCAACGTGCAGTCATTGATTTCTTGACAGCAGAAGGTGTCACCCCACAGATGATTCATCAGGGAATGAAAGCTGTTTATGGTGATTGTCTTGATGTGAGTACTGTGCGTTGTTGGGTGAGTATGTTCAAAAATGTTGAGGTGGGATCATCTGAACTGCATGACAAACAAAGAGTTGGAAGTCCTGCGACAGCAACCACTGAGTTTCACAAACCAAATGTTGACATACTGATTCAGAATGATCGTTGTATCACTCAGAGAGAAACTGCAATCACAATTGGCATTTCACAAGAATGTGTGGGTCACATTATAGCTTTGCTTGGCACACCACACACTTCATGTGCCACCACAGCAGAACTTCAGAGACTGAATCTCACCACATACGGCATCCTCCATACAGTCCAGATTTAGCACCATCTGACTTCCATCTGTTCCCGATAATGAAAGGCAATTTGTGGGGACATCATTATGCTTCTGATGAAGACATTAAGAGAACTGTGAGACTGTGGTTGCAGAAACAGTGTGTCAACTTCTTCCATGACGGCTTCAGAAAACTTGTTTATCGTTGGCAGAAATGTATCCAATTGGCTTGTGATTTTGTGGAAAATTGAATATTGGTAATGAAAGATCACATTCTAAGGATTATTTCTGCGTTTGATTTATTAAAATATTCCCATCCAAACCCAATTAACGAAGGTGGAGGCATTACTTTTATTCAACCCTCGTAACATAGGACACAATTACACATTTTTGAGATCATTGGGTAGATGCTAACAGGATTTGAACTGGGCAATTCTTCTATAAGGCAAACGAGATTTAATGATCACAGTTTAGTGACCAACAACAGTTAAGAATAATTACCACTTTAATTTAAAATGATAGTAAGAAAATCACAGCTGTAAAACAATGATTTCACTCTCAACACAAAGGCATTTGCTTCTGTTATTCATAATTTTAACTTATTTAATGTATCAAAAACAATCATATTTTGGGGTGGTAAATGTTATTGTGCTTTACCTGAGTTGCTGTATTCTTTTACTACTTACAACAATCACAAACAAGGAAAGACCACTCTCAACTATCGAATATTTGTTGGCATTGCATAGATACGCATAACAAATCAGAACATCAAACTAGTTTCAAAGGTTTTGCTCTTTCTGCTATTACAAATACAAAATTCAAATATAAGCACACACTCTTACATGCCTCCATGGCTGCAACAAGAAAATGGTACAAATAATGAAAAATATGTGCAAGTTTCTGGTTAACATATAAATCAGACTTGCTACACAATGTATGGCCCATACTTTTCTACTCTCAATGCAGTGCTGCATCAAACATTTGCAGTAAGTTAAAACAGTACACTGAAAATGCAATTCTACCCAGAGCCCCATCTTTTAAATACAATGTGCTGTCTATAGTGCTCTCCATATACTCTGGTTTGGACCTTTCAGTTGTCACTAATTTCTTTCCATACCATCCAAGATACTGAGAAGCTCTCTTGCTACACTGCTGTAGCAACAGTGCTGAGTGATATATAAGGAAGTCTGGGACCCTTATCAGATTGGATTAATAGAAGAAATAGACAAGATCCAAATGACAAGTGGTGCCTTTCATCCTGGGATAGTTTATATGGCATGAGAGCATTAAGGAGATGCTCAACAAATACGCTATCTGATGCTACAACAGGGCTGTTGTGCATCGCAGAGGTTTACTATGAAAATTCCATGAGAGTATGTTCCATGAATAGTTGGACATGTACATGTACATCTACATCTAATCTATATTCTGCAAACCACCATGAGGTGCATGGCAGAGTGCGCAGTCCACTGCACCACTTATTAGGGCTTCTTCCCATTGTATTCACGTATGGAGTGCAGGAAAATGATTTTGTGAATGCACCTGTACATGCATTAATTATTCTATTTTTATCCACATCATCAAAATGTGAGTGATTTAGAAATTAATATAAACCCCCATTTATTGATTTTCTTTTTAAAATCTGAACTTGTAAGGGCTGCATAAGTAGTTGTTTTCCAGCAACTTGCAACATAGTTGCTTTCGCAAGAATTTTGTATTTTTTATAGGCTTGAGATGGGTCTGTACTTATTTACATCAATTCTACCAGTTTTTTAAGCAGAGGAACCACATCTACTACCGTGAAAATTTTAGGGAATTAGCCCTACAGCAAAGAGCAGTTTATTAATCTGACAGTGAATAAAACACATGATGACAGATTTATTTGAGAAGGTAATCAGATATTCCACCTAAACCACATGGATGTGAGTTTGATTTCTGCCTATAATACTTGAAGTTTCACTTCATTTGACAAGATCAAGAAACAATTCTGTGGGGAATAACTAAGTCTGAATAGAGAGAGAGCCCAGGAGCACCAATCTGAGAAGAAACTGGTTTATTCAGCAGGATTTTCCTTACCAATTTTTGGTAGAAAGTTTGTTACCAGTGTCCCAGGTGCAATCTGAGTGATTGCATTTAGCAGTTTCAGTGGAACAGTTCAGATTTCATGTAAAGGTTACATTGATACCACACAAAAAATATATATATATTCAAATAAACTACACAAAATGAACATAAAATTACATGATAATATTCATGCTATGAAAACTCAAATATGATGCACTTCAAGTTCTCCTTTTTGCTATATTTTATTTATTATGCATTTAATAATAAAACATAAAAAACTCCCACAAAACATTTTCAAAAATGAAAATTACACTAGTACTTTTTAGGTGTTTAGTTTCCTTCTTAGAGGGTTTCTTTGCACCCCCTGGAAATTTTTGTGGTGATTTCATGTCAGATTGGCTTCTCACAACAATTGCAAATACAAGGTGTCTTTCTCTTCTTTTTTAGGTCACAGGTTTGCATTTTTCCAATCGTTCTACAACATCTTCCACTCTTGGTTCTCCAATAACCAAAACACGGTCAAGGATGCACAGAGTATGTGATACTTGGTGGCTCGCTTTTTATCTATGGTATCACCAATGAGTTTACAAGCTTCTTCAAAAATTAAAGTGTTTCACCTGAGGAACTGTGAAGGACGCATTCACCCCACTTATGTCCAAAATGCGGAAAAATAATGCCATTGCTGGAAGAGGCTTTGATGAGTACAGATATTTGTTTCGACCTAATGTATTTCTAACAGACCCTCTAGCTTAAGATTCAGTCTCCACACATCTGTCTTTATCACTTTGATCACATGTTTCATTCAAGGAATTCACAGGTGGCAAAATAAATTCGTCTTTAGTTTCGCACCCTTCCAATACTGTATTATGTTCGCTTTCAATTTTGTTGTCTCTGTCTGATCCAACATCGCTTCCTAAACTGTCCTCAATCCATTTTAAAACAGTAGTCTCAAAGTCAGGGTCCATTAAACGTGAAGAGTAGGCAAAGACCTGGCTACTGAATCCATAACTGTAAGTCCCATATGACATCTCAGAAACCGCTAGCATGAAAGAAGCAGTAATAGTACAGGTCCACGTTCCATTCAAGTTGCTACTGACAAAGGAAACCACAGCAACTAGACAATGCTCTAATCTTCTACCCAACTATTATGCATTAGCACCAGAGTAACAATAAATGCTAGTGGTCTGTGAGACTGCATCTGGGACGTTGAGGGTTAAATATTCACACACTTTTCTTCTTGTTTTCAACACTGTACCATTACCATGTCTTCTGAGAACTCTGCTATTGTGGTCTGTGACAGTTTTCACAAATGGAACGAAAACTTTCCCTTTAGTTGGTTCTTTTTCATTAGATCTTTTAGGTTATAGTGCCTTATTCATCTCTTTGTCAGAGTAGCCATTTCTTTGAGAGTCAGTTCTTAAATGGTCGAGGTCATCATCGAAGTGCTACGGTTCACACATTCTTTTATTGCAGTACTAGCATTACACATGACATACTCTAAAATTTCTTATTACAAAAAATATCTCATTAATGAAGGTCAATCTTTCATACCATTTCAGATTATATAAATTTGTTATTCAACATCCTTTGGTTTTGATGAAGTATAGTGCAGCTGAACACCTATTACCGATAGACAGTTATGCAACTTGGTCTGTTTTTCTGTATGTCCTTTTATGTATATACCTAAAATTGTCAGGGCACACTACTCAGGCAAAAATAAATAAATGAAAAGCCCTCTCAAATGCAAATCACTCTGAAATTCTAGCAGTCATATGCATGTTATATCCTGCCCTGTATATCCTAGAAACTTCATGTTACATGAAAGCTTCCTCCACAGTGTTGCTATCATCAAAAGTAGTGGTGCATTTGTGCATATTATGAAGCTGAAGCCATATTCTAAAACTTTCCAAGTGTCTGTTGCATTTCACTGACAAAACATTATCCTAGAATACTTCACTCAAAAACACAAGCTTCAGTTTGGTTAAATATTTTGGCAAGATACTTTTTCAAATGCCCTTAGCATGATATCAGTATACATTACATACGTAGTACTTTATGATGCTACATCAAATAGTGGTAATGGTTACTACCATACTGAAACATAGCAAGCATGAGCCATCAACCTGCTTATAACTCTCTTTGCTTAACATAAACCTTGTTATAATCTATAGTTACCAGTTTTTTTCTTTTGGTATGTTACAACTTAACATAAGTAAACTGAGTCTTATAAAATTATTAATTTGCCAATTTATTGTGACATTTTGATTGCTTTCATTCTCCTGAATTCAGGACTGTTATTAGTTTTTGTTGTGAAGATAGTTTGAAGACTTTGTGTAGTTATTCTTCAACAACACAGGTTTTAAAGGTTTTTGAAATTACTGCAACCAGTTGTTTTTTTGTTTTTTTCTTCAATTTTTATTATCCCTTTGCCAGTTTCAAATTGCCTAACATTTCATCATCAGATGATTCATATTTACTGACTGTGCACAGTAATTCATCATCAGATGGTATATATTTACTGATTGTCTGCAGCAATGTGAGAGTCGTGTAGAGTTATTAGTATCCATTGGTTTGTGGTGCACACAGTGTTCTGAAAAACACAATGAATGTTTTCCAGTGACATCAATTTTACTGCACTTCACACACTTAACCACAGGTAAAATGTTCCACATGCTTTACAAAATGTAAATAAATACAGATTTTACTGATCATCAGTTAAATACAAAAAACAAAGAAAATAATGAATGCTGACTTTTCTTGGAGCAAACAGAAATAAGACTTCAGGCAGGGAAGCACTGTAGTATGAACCACTCTCTTGGTGTAAGCACACACTGTCAGTGCATTCAAAGTGGGCACAACATGCGGTCGAAAAGCAAACGAAGACTGCACTGCATTAGAAAAATAAACATGTCAATATTCAAGACAAATATTGATGGCTGGGAATAACAGAGTCGATTTCGATGTCCTTAAAATAGCCCTGCATCACAAGGTCATCATAAATAAGTCCACTGGATACTATGTAGAACACATCAGTTAGCTGAGTGAAGTGAGGCTGATGTGGACTACAGCTCCTATTAGATCTGCCAATGTTGTTTACCCACCTGACCTATTGTCAGTGGATGTATCACTCAGTGCTGTGCCTTACAACCTTGCCTACATCTACATCTATATTCTGCAAACCACCGTGAGGTACGTGGCAGAGGGTACATCCCATTGTAGGGGAGAGGGTCACCTCCGTGTTCAGACGAGGGATGCTGTGTGCAGGAAGAGGCCTGAATTGTGGGAAAACCAGAGTTGGATGTTGCATCATGACAATGTGCCAGCTCATGCATCACTCCTTATCTGTGGCTGTCTAGAAAACCACCACATCCCTGTTGTGCCTCATCCAACGTATTCTCCTGACCTAGCCCCAGCAGACTTTTTCCCGTTTCCAAAACTGTAAAACATATTGAAAGAACGTCATTTCCAAACCATCGAGGAGATACAGGATAATGCAACAAGAAACCTGTGAGCCATCCCACAAAATGTGTTCCAAAAGGTGTTCAAAAACTGAAAGAAATAATGGGAACAGTGTATAGCCAGTAGAAGGGGCTATTTTGAAGGGGACAGTGCTTAAAATGTTGTACAATAAGCAGTATAGATGATACAGCAAAAGTCTGGTTTCTTTTTGAACACACCTCATATACCAGCTCTGCTGAAACTTTTGCCCAGGCTTTTATGTTTGCATAAGCATCAAACAGATGTCCACCCAAACAAATGGCCTCCACAAATCTGTGGACATGAGCAGAGCTGATCACCTTGTGTCAGAAAATGCTGCTGTGCACAACACACTCAACTTCAATGGCTGCTTTACAACCCATGCCCTCAAGATTCCCCCTCCACAATACGAACTTCTCTAATCATGTAGACAGCAATTGTCTTTACAATACAGTCTTCAATTTCACATTCCTTCTGGTCTCAATTTCCCATCTTTTTTACCCTGTCGCAGATCTGCCTCCCCAGGTCCCATGCCCACATTTCACTCATTCTACACTCACTCTCTGCGCTCAGCAGTCTCTCTCTTCCTCCTTCCAATCTCTCCAATCTCCCTTCTTGGTTCACTTTCCCATATCATTGTGCACCATACACAAACTCACTTGGTCTACACCAGACTGGTCTCAACAGTGCCATGTTGCTATACCATGCACTTTGTTTAAAAGCAGAATCTTTTACTGTAAAGTCTTGTGATAATTTTTGAAATACGCTAAGATTGCCACAAATGAATGACAATGACGTAAATAGATCAGATGACACTGTAAACCTTTCAAGCTAAATGAACAACAAATCACTTATGTTACAGCAACTGAATATAAAATTATGGCATAAAAGTGAGTCAGCCATAACCACAGTGTTGCTTTTTCAATACTATAATTAATTTGTAAGACTTAATGTTGAAATATCGTAAGTAATTCATTAAGCAACCATAAACTTTACTTATGAAACCCATTATTTTGCATGTTAATATGTTAAGTGGATAATCAGATACACTGGGCCTGGAGTAATTTTAAGCTTATACACACAACCCAGTCACATTAATGTGACTACCTGACAAAAGCATGAGTAATCACCTTTTGCAGTGCGGGACATGCAGGAAAATAGTAAATGAGGATCTGGAAGATACCAACAGGAATGTCAAGTCATGCCATCTCCAGTGCCATGGCCAGCTGTGGTAGGTTTCTCAGCTGAGACTCCATGACATGACCAGCCAGATCAAAGTGGTCCCATAGATTCTCGAATGGGTTTATATCCAGGGAGATTGGTGCTCACAGGAGTATTGGAAACTCATGCTGGTATTCTTCAAACTATGCACATACACTGTGAACAGTGTGACATGTTGAATTGCCCTGCTGGTAGATGTCTCCACGCCAAGGAAAACAAACTGCATGTATGGTGGACATGGTCCCCAAGGATAGATGCACAGTGTGTTGATCCAGTGTGCCTCCCAGAATGATGAGATCAGCCTGGGAATGTCTCTAAAGCATTTCTCAGACCATAACACTCCCTCCTCCAGCCTAGAACCTTCCAATTATTGTTGCAGGGCTATACAAGGTCTGTTCAAAAAATTCTGGACCATTCACAATTTCATGACAATGGTGTGTTGGAGTGAGATGTGATTGGCATCCCTGCACACACCTGTGTTTAATGTGTAACTGTCAGACATTTCATTGTTGTATGTCTGTTAGTTATTGTTCAGTGCTGCATTGAGTAGAATATTGTGTCACACAGTTTGTGAATTTTGAGATGGCAGAGTTAGAGGAACAACACATGTGCATTATTTTGTGTGAAACTCGAGAAAAACTCTACAGAGACACACCAAATAATACAGGAAGCCTACAGTTATGAGTAATTAAGCCATACTTGGCATTACAAATGGTTCACATGGTTTAAAAATGGCCAGACGGAAGTTAAAGATGACTCTCGCTCAGGGCACCCTTCGACATCTACCGATGAAGGTCATATCAAAAATGTCAATGAAATCGTGGATGCCAATTGAAGACTTACTGTCTGAGAGATTTCAGAAGAATTAACATTTCAGTTGGATCATGTCGTGAAATCCTGACACTGCATCTGAGAATGCGTCATGTGCCACCAAGTTCATCCCATGCTCATGAGTCAAGACCAGGAAGACGTTCGCCTCGCAATCTGTGAAGAGCTTTTGGACCGTGCTAATGAGAACAAGTCTCCAGACCTGGCCCCTGCACACATTTTTTTTATTTCCAAAGTTGAAAACCCTGTTGAAAGGAAGAATATTAACAATGTTAGGCGAAAAAAAAAGAAAATTCACAGATGGCACTTTGCGTGATTCAGCAAGAGGCATACCAAGCCTGCTTTCAGAAGTGGAAATGGCGTTAGAGTGGTATATGAATTTTTGAGCAGAGAATTTCGAAGGAGACAATGCACAGTAAGTAAATGGCAAGTATAGAAAAATTTTGTGGACAAAGTTGTGAAATTTTTTGAACAGACCTCGTACATGCCATGGCATGCAAATCCCAGCCTTCATCACCACTGAACAGCAGACAACAGGGATGCATGAACCAGGTGCCTGTTGAGGAGGCCCATATGCAGCAATGTTTGCTGAATGGCCATTAAGGAGACATTTTGGTAACCCAAGGTTCATCTGTGTTGCCAGTTGCTTAACAGCTGCATGTGTATCATCCGTACACATCTCTGCAGCTGTCATTTAGCCCTGTTGTCTATGGCCTGCGATGCACCAGTTGCCTTGGCACCACTTTTGGATAGCACCATTTTGGCATGCTTGGTATGCTTTAACAATGGCAGCACATGAACAGTTTACAAGCTTATCCATTTTGCAAATGCTTCCAACCTTGGCCAAAAGCCATCATTCATGCCCATTTGGACATCAGATAGAAAGCTTCATTTCCACATTATGACAATAACTGCACTGATTCTTGCTTTCCCACAACACACTTTATGTACCTTTCACTGATAGTGCTGCCTCCTGCTGTCTGTGAGTGGTTATTGCCCTTTGATCTAGAACGTGGGTGACTGGACTCTGTCTTACACATAAATAATTAACCCTTGGAAACAGAGAATGAAAATAAAAGCCATAAAATACTGCTTTTTCTAGCCAGACCTCTAAGAAGACATTTATGATTTTCTGTGCAGTATGTGAAGCTGACATGCAGACCTGTAGAAGTTGAGTAACAGCAGAAGATGCAAGTGGATTGGTAGACAAGTCCAGCTCACGCAGCCACGAGGGCAGTTTGAGTGCACCCAGCCCAGCCAGCTCATTACGTGCCAGTGACATGGTGCCGAGGTGTTCCGGCAGTGCTGTCACTGGTACTGACGTCAGTCCGTTTCCCGCAAGTGACAGCTCCCGCAGCTCTGGCCAGAGGCGTGAGGCCTCTGCTGCTGGGAATGTTCTCTGTTGTAGCAGGTTATCTGACAGATCAAGTAGGCGCAACTGTGGCAGTGCTGGCACAGAAGACAATGACACCAACAGGCAGCCACAGCATCGCAATTCACTTAGCTCCTGCAACAGCACATTTAGAAACTCCTATCAGAAAACAGCACCTCCATTTCAGAACATCTCCATGACGCTCTGTCACACCAGGAAAAGAGGGGATAATTCAATTAGTTTATCAGAAAAATGTAGATACTCTGTGCTTTTAGCCATTAAGAACACTTTTTACTATTATTTATATGCTCTAATTGCATGCATCTGTAACATAGAGACTATTTCAGGTCATCACTTCACTGCCATGATTTACAATATGGTCATTCATTTCTGATGTTCCATAGATTCCACCAAGAAGGACAATCATCAGGGATGTAGAACAAGTCATGATATCATGATATACAATAACAGAAAACAAGAAACTCATAAAATCTTAATCTGTACAGTGCATTAAGAACAGATTATCACTATGATGTTTTCTACTATTTTTGCTTACATCATCTAAATGTAACATAGTAAATTACAAAGAAAGCTGCCAGTTTGAAAACAAGTTGTTGCTTCCTCAGTTATGTTAAAAATCTTCCATAACTTCTTCTGGTAGCTGAAAATTTACACAATTACGTTGCTACTTTTAAAAGAAAGTGGTTGCTTACATCTGTAACAACAGTTGCCAATCCCCCCAACCATTGCCAACCCTTGAAAAAGTATCACATTACTCAGGTATCATGTTAATGATACATACACCCAAAAACCTGCAGGATCCTGTAAATACCATACCTGTGCACAAAAGCTTAAATACTACCTAGTGAAAAGGAATATTACAGTGTTAGAGATCACCTAGCAAATTAAATTCATAAATATACTTCTTTTCTATCACTAGGTTCAGGAAGACTCTTCAGGAAACAAGTGACACAGAATGTTATCTATTCTTGCATCTCCCATATTACATATACACTTGTTGTAAACAGTCAGTTGATACAGGATCAAATTGAAATAAAATCAAGTTACACACAACTACTTCCCAGTTCCCATGTAGCATCGTTACGAACATGATATTTTCCATGCAGCTAACAGGGATTTTCAATCTTTGAATTTAGATAGTCATATAATTTGTTGAAGGAGTGGCTAATGAGCTCTTTTTAATTTTCCTTTGAAATAACAGTGAGTCCTAATTTATTGCTTTATGTTAGATAGGAGCTATGCACCTTTGTACATTACTTCACTGTGAACCCTAGACATGGAGATGAAGTCTACACAAAAATTATTTATGTGTCTCGTACTATAACTCTAAAAATCACAGTTCATCTGAAACTGATTTTTATTGTGTGCAGCAAAAACCATTAAGGATTAAATGTACTCGGGAGAACTCCAAAATTCTTGATGAGATCTCTATAAGATGTAGCGTTACCTCCCTTACACAATATGCTTTGTACCAAAAGGTCCAACTGAATCAATTATTGACTGGAAATTGTTTTGTTTTTCTGCTTGGAGACCACTGCAGCTATTCATGGACATGTTCCCAAACAGCGATGGAATTTTTATGAATGACAATGTGGCATGTCATTGGGGCACAGTTCTTAGCAACTGGTTTGTAGAATTCGACAATTTGACCGAATAATTTGACTACACAGAGCAGTAGTGGGGCAAGGATGAAATGATACTACTGTGCATTGTTGCCAAATTTACTCTACACTGTGGCTCTCCCTGGGGTGTTGTTTACCTAGCCACCATGGCTGACATGGCTTTCATAGCTGCGGGTCCAGTGCGGAGTGACATGTTTGCTTAATGGCTCACCCTCACAGATGCAGCTAGAAGGTTGTCAGTGTTATAGTGACGTCTCCTGTCTATGTAAATAAGAGCCAAGTCTTCCTCTCAGAAATTGTAAAGTGTTGCAGAACTAGTTAACGGTCGCTTTTGTTATTGTAGGAGCTTTCGTGGTGTCTCAGCTTGTCTGCATGGAAATTCTTGCCCAAACAGGAGATTTTTACAAAAATATCCCAGAATAACACCAAATGTATTGTTCCCAATGCTCCTAACGAGGCAGCCTGTGTTATTCTTCCTGGAAATTGTGACATCCTGCTTTCAGCATAAGTCTCAGAAATGGTAAACTATCTCACCGCTAACAGCCTTCACCACGTATCTGCACGCTTGCGAAAACACTGTTAATCATAAAAGCTTTCTTGTTGTTTGGAAAGAGAGCACTGTCTAAGCACAGGCAGGAAAATCAGAACAATTATACAAATAGAATTCGAAGCACTGCCCTGCAGAAGAGAAAAACGGCTGGAATTTTTGGTGCCCTACAGCTTTTGGACTGGAGATGTCCTAATGGTGGATGAGGGACAGCATCCCGCCAGAGATGGGTGGTCTGCTTCAACTTGTCTTTGAACACTTGAACATCACGTTACTCTCTTAACTTTCCATAGATACCTTGCTCCCATCTCATTCAAACCAGTCTGTAGAGGCTCCTATGTTCTGCATCCGCGACACATGCACATATACAGACATGCAGAAAACAGAGCAAATGCACTGCGAATGTAGAATATGTGGGTAGAGGTGACTGGATGCAATCGAGTACAGTGCTATACTATGCCGCCTGACCAGAAGAATGGTGCATTTACGCTATGTGTTAGCAGCTGTGCTACATTTACAAGCAATTTTAGAACATGAACCAAGAAGTGATGTCATGATCACATGAGTAGAAGTGACATAAAATCGATAGAATTACAAAAGATGACGGAAAATAAGTATAAACTGTGGGAAAATACACCGAAATGCAGAGAAATTGAGGAAGTACTTGCATGTCTTCTGGTTGGCCCAGAACCATTCTCAAACATGAGAACGAGTATGCGACACCAAGTGGACTTCAGTTTCATAACTAAGGTGATTCTAAGTTAGCGACAGGTGTTTGTAAGGCACTGCAATCCATGTGTATACATCTGCTTGGCAGATGTCCTGTTTACAGAGTTAGTGGCGGCAGACGTGTAATTTCACATGTCAAATGTCTCTGCTATGCGTTTATCTGTTTCCTTGTAAGTGGTATTCTCTGCTACTAACGATTGTTTTATATAGGACTGATGCGAGCATAGTATAATTCCTGAACCATGCTGAACGCTATACATCTCTGGAAAGCTACATTGGTATATATCACACAGAATCCATATTTTAACTAAGTAGTTTTTCCATTTTACAGTTTGTTACCATAGCTTATCGTAGAGAAACCTGCAAGAAGAATGTATGTCATGCTCTGTAAATATATTTCTTACACTGGAATATTAACAACATTACATTCTATATGACTAATAGGTCGGAAACTGAAGCGATCAAACATTATTGCCTGTTTTAAGTGCAAACCATGTAGCCTTAGGAGTGAGTGTGATTCTGTTCTCTGTTACCAGATCCCAGACATTACAACAATACTATAGAATTGATAGTGTAGTTGGTTTACACAAAATGCTTCGAACTCCATCTGTCTGGAGCTCCATCATGCATAAAAAACCACCCGTTTCTTGTTCTTCTTAACCGTCTGCTATTATACCAGAACACTTTCAAATCTACTACTACTCACTGATAATGGGTGCTAACCTCCTGAACATGCACGCATCTGGAGAAATCTTGTGCACTTAGGTGGGTGCAGAACACCAGTTATGGACTCCACAAGCACCATTCTTTCACAAGACATGGAATGTAGCGGTCTACTTCTGGCCAACTGCAAATTAAATCGGTAACGGTGCTGCAGAGTGGGTTGGTCGTGCGAGGGGATCTCTCTGTCTATGACTCCCGTCCGCATAGAGAAAGATCGAAAATTACGCACTATGCTTGAGGTGCAAGAAATATGTAGATCACTGTCTGGTATACTTTGATGATGTATATGTTCGAGAATTAGGAATGAATGGATGTACTGCACAGTCATCTAACTACACTAGCAATCGTACTTGCAAAGGAGAGGAGGGGTAAGCATGCTGTTGCATCATTGGCCGGTGTTGAAATTACTGTAAAACTGCTAAAATTGTTCACAGTATCAGATGTGATACTTATTATTACAGTACATCGGCAGTACCTTTTCAATCCCATCTGACCACTGTTACGATGTTTATTACCACATAATGATTGACTGACATTCCTTGTTTGAGATGGAGAAAGAGTTTTGGTGGAGGGGCTATACCTTATGGGGATGGCTAGCATCAAAACAGTGATCGGATACATGTCTGCAACATGAGGAATCAATCGAAACAGAACACAGAGTCATCAGCAATCCCATCACTGTGACAGATAAGTTTATAGGACATCAATCACCTTCAGACAGCAGTTTGTAAACGCTCAACAATGCAGAAAAACTCTTTCAGTTTCCTTATGTTGTACCTCTCTTACATTTAAAATCATCCAGTGTGTGTGTGTGTGTGTGTGTGTGTGTGTGTGTGTGTGTGTGTGTGTGAGAGAGAGAGAGAGAGAGAGAGAGAGAGAGAGAGAGGTGGCAGCAACAGTAACAACTGTGCATTGTCTAGTTTTCTGTGAGAGACAGTGGATCAGAAGATGTTAATGTCAGTGTAGAACCTGACACAGACCTCACAGTCGCGTTAAAAACAAAATGTATGACAGTGTACAAAGCGTGTTACAGCAGAAAAAAAACAGTGTTTCAAACATTGCGACTGAAAGTGTGGTCTGTGGGATACGGTCATCCTCCTCCTACAGTAAGGGCGTTGACACTTTACACTGGTATGTGCAAGGGACTTCAATCAGTGGCTGCCTGCTCCAATGGATAAATACCTGTATATTTAATAGGATCGCCACATGTGCTCGAATCTGGCATGCAAATGGTATTTCTTTTCGATGTGTGTGTGTGTGTGTGTGTGTGTGTGTGTGTGTTTCAACATATGGAGAGAAAATGACTATGTCTAGTCGTAAGGAAGGTATAGATTTAATGTGGTCTACTGCGATGGCCACAAAGGGAATGAAAGATTTTCGTTTACTTGGAAAAGTATGCCAAGTCATAAGAATGGTACAGATGTTTCTATTTCCAGAGCCACTGCCATCAGCAGGGGGTATTTCCAATACTTCGCTTATTGCCTTATGTTGTCCAATTGAGACTGCGATCGTAATATTTAATTGTAAGTACAGTAATAAAACATATGTGGCCGGTTTCCTAGGACGATTCTGTATGGTGTGCAAGGAGTACATGGTGGCGGTAGCCTGTCGTGGGAATGATTCACGTTTCCAGTTAATGGCAGGGGCCATCCGAATGGAAAGACTGAGTGGGGTACAGGAATCTAGCTGACTTAACCATGTCGCCCTCTAGATGGCTGAATAGTGAACCAATACTCACTATGTCCATAGCTCATGGTCTTGTGGTAGCATTCTCGCTTCCTGCGCACGGGGTCCCGGTTCGATAGCTGTAGGGGTCAGGGATTTTCCCTGCCTCGAGACGACTGGGTGTTGTTGTGTCGTCTTCATCATCATCATTCATCCCCATTACAGTCGGAGGAAGCCAATGGCAAACCACCTTCGCTAGGACCTTGCCTAGTCGGTGGTGTGGGTCTCCTGCATCGTCCCCTCTGAGTAAGGGACCACATCATCATCACTCGCTATGTGTTGGACAGCCTTCATGATCGCACGTGTTCTCCATGGAAATTTGAGAACATTCAATATGGACGTGTGTTTGCACTGGACCGTTATTCCCTCCTATGTAAATTGTGTGGTTGGCTGCTTCTGCACATTTTCCGTCTTTATTTGATTGAGAGAACTTTGATTGTGGTGTGTGCATCTATACCCAGGCCGCTGAAACATGTCACTTCAAGGTCACTCCCCGAGCGCCGTTGAATTGGTAGTATAACTAACAAGTGAGGAACGGGAGGCGGCGCTTCTACTGAACCAATAACAGCACCGAAATAAAGCCGGTTCCGGCGTCGACACTACCACGTTGCCGGCTTCCATGTAAACATTGATGTTAGTGCGCGAACGCCTGCTGCTGTGTTGTGTTACCGCCTCAACTACAGTTTTTGTTTGTGAAACAATGTCACCAAAACGATGATGTCGTTCACCAAGCGACAATCCGTTGCGCCGTGGAGTGACATTAAATAGTCAGGCTTTGGAATTACTACAGAGGACGCATGAGTTTTATGAACAAGAAAAAGAATTTGTTTCTGTTCATGGGCATGCGTCAGTTCCTGCCGATAAAGTTTTTGAGCGTACCTCAAAAACTCTAGGACTCAGTGAAAGAAAGTTATAACGAAAGAGGTGCTGCCAGTCGCGGTGGCTGAGCGGTTCTAGTCGCTACACTCTGGAACCACGCTACTGCTGTGGTTGCAGGTTCGAATCCTGCCTTGGGCATGGATGTGTGTGACGTCCTAAGGTCTAGGGGACTGATGACCTCATACTATCAAACGCTTACGCTCCGTCGTCGTTCTCTCCATTGTTAGAAAAACGTACTTTGTTGCACTTACGTGTAAACGTTGATTGTAGCTTACATTTAACAAAACGTACTTCGGAGATGGGGCGTGTGCGGTGGCAGCTATTGCAACCTTGCAATCGCAGTGTAGCCAACTACATTCGAGCTGTCAAGTGACACATTTCACCCGCCCGGGTATAGTAGGTGAAAGATGGTTGGAAGACATGTTTGCTGGTTTTCTGGACATGAGAATCACCTTAGTTGACTTTGGAAATTATAGGGATGATCTGAACTCTGTTACATCACCGACATCGGTATTCGCAAGCGGAAATATCAGTTTCCTCTACTTTTTCGAGTTTTCACATAAAGATACTTCATAGACAGAATGAGTTTCCAGTTACTCAATGGTTTACAGCATGCTGCTCCTCACTCAAGTTTCGGGTTTCTAGATAAATAATTTCCAGTCTATATCTTCAGAATTATATTGTGCAAGTGATCGGTAGCATACTATGTGCTTGATATCGAGAAGTATCGCGTAAATGGTATGATATTCTGGGAAACCATGAGAAAACATATGTGTTCTCGTAATCCCAGTGTCTGGAGATGGATCTAGAAAGCACGCAAGGAGGTCGGGACCAGAAACAGTGCCACCTTTGTATCGAGGGGGAACAGACGCAGCCTTTGTACAACAGTTCGGAGAGTGACCTCAGTCCACTGATGGTGCTCTGGTCATGCGTTGGGCCAGTGTGTGTGCGGGGACAGATGACTTGTAACCGCCGGCTGCAGAGGATGATTTACCAACCTCGCGGGAAATATCTAGTGCTGCAACCACTATATACGATCCATGTGCTTATCCTATCTGTCTTTGCGCTATAAGCAGGATGCAGGAGTGATGATTTTTATGGCGTAGGATACGAATTGCATGTTTACTGCATCGATACAGTACGTAGTGATATATAGCCCGGTTGGAAATCGGTTTCACACTGGAATATTCAAGCTTCTGTCGTCAGTGGCAGAGCAGTGTAACTGAGGAAGTGTCTTCCCGTATTTCATGATCTGTAGACCACTCATGCAGGGTTTCACTGTCCATGCAATACGGCGATCTGTACAAAATAGTTTTGCCGCTGAAAGTTTCATCTGCTGAAAAAAAGATCAGTAATTTGGCAGGTAAATTCAGTAAGAGCGAATCAGAATACACCATTCATTCACAAGACATCCATTGTATTGGGACATAGGAGCCTCTACAGAATGGTTCGATCAAGATGGGGGCAAGGTATCAACGGAAAGTTCTGGGGGTAATGTGATGTTCAAGTGTTCAAAGACAAGTTGAAGCAGACCATCCATCTCTGATGGGATGCTGTCCCTCATCCACTATTGTCACATTAGGACATCTCCAGACCAACAGCTGTAGGACACCAAAAATTCCAGACTTTTTTTTCTTTTGCAGGGCAGTGTCTTGAATTCTGTTTGCGTAATTGTTCTGATTTTCCTGTCTGTGCTTAGACAGTGCTCTCTTTCCGAACAACAAGAAAGGTTTTACGATTAACATTGTTCTTGCAGGCATGCACATACATGATGAAGGCTTTTAGTGGTGAGACCGTTTACCACATCTGAGACTTATATTGAAAGCAGGACGTCACGATTTCCAGGAAGGGTAGCACAGGCTGCCTTGTTAGGAGCATCAGGAAGAATGCATTCGCTGTTATTCTGAGCTGTTGGGGCAAGAATTTCCATGCAGAGAAGCTGAGACATTACAAAAGCTCCCGCAATAACAAAAGCGACCTTTAACTAGTTCTGCGACCCTTTATGATTTCTGAGAGGGAGTCTTGGCTCTTATTTACATAGGCATAAGACTTCAGCATAACACTGACAACTTTTCAGCCATGCCTGCAAGGGTGAGCCACTATGCAAACATCTTGCTCTGTGTTGGAGCTGCAGCTATAAAAGCCACGTCAGCCATGGTGGCTAGGTAAACACGTGTGGCCAGAGGTGTCTCGCATGTGGGATGCACTGTCCCATTAGGATCGTTAGGAAGAATACATCCAGTCATCATTCCGCCTTGGAACTCTGAAGGAAACAGTTCGCTGATATGTTGCGACTGAATTTCTTAACGACAGTCTGAAAGCATTTTTACATGCAGTGCATGTTTGTGCACTGCATTATTTTGGCGATTTAAGCGTTGTGAGCATGTTTGCAGAGCTTTGTACATGCATTATTTTGCCAGTTTTACTCATAGTGAATATGTCTGTTGCATTATTTTGTGAACATGTCTGCTAACTGTGCAATGCATTATTTCAGTTAGTGAGCATGTTTTCAGAGTGTTATACATGCATTCTTTTGACAATTTACGAGTTGTTTTCGTGCCTTTACATCAGTATATTGCAGGATTTTGATGATTTACGTGTAGTTTGCAGGTTTGTAGACTGTGCAGTGCATTATTTCGACAGTTTATAATTGGTGAGCATGTTTGCAGAACGTTATACATGAATTATTGTGACAGTTTATGAGGCGTTTGCGTGTATGTACATAAGGGTACTGCATTGTTTTGGTGATTTACAAGTAGTTTGCAGGTCTGCAGGCTATGTAATTTGCCCCAGATATGACAGGGCTTGTGTTTCGTATCAGTGTAATAAACTACGTGAAATCCATTCCTAAATAAATTGTCCCAATGTCCTACTGAAAATAAATAAAGTACACTACTCCCCCCCTCCCAGCAATGGGACAGAGACTGCATTATTTTTCTGCCATTTTTTCCCGAGACGGCGATCTTGGATTACATCGCGGGAGGAACGACAGCTCTCTCTGGTGGCAGTACTGTGTGCTAGGTTAGTTGGACTCTGGACTCCAGACCTCATGGTGAGCACACTGGATTGAGCTACTGCCTACAACAACTCAAATTGTTTAAATAAACACTACATGCAAAAAAAGACTTGTGTCCATCCTATCCAGCAGCCCAGCACAGGTAGGTTGTTTTCCCGCCACTTCCAGGGAAGATGTGTTGGTTGGATGACTTAGGTTAGTGGAGGTAGCCCAAGTGACCTATTTTCCCGTCAAAATATTCCCACCATTATGTTATGTTTGTGGAGGTAGCCCAAGTGGCCTTCTTTACCTGTCAAAATTTGAACTTCTCGCCATTTTGGGGGGAGGGGGGGGAGGGAGTTAGGATAGCAGAGGTAGCCCAATTGACCTATTTTCCCGCCAAAATTTGAACTTCTCTCCATGACATCAATGCAACATTGCCACATCTATCACCGCCATCTTGAATAAATTTGGCAACAATGCAATTTGGGGTGACATCGCTGTTGTCTCACTACTGGCACCCTATAAGAGACAAGTGGGCAGGATCCCACACTTGCCTTCCCTCCCACCTTCACTCCTCCCTTCCTTTCCTCTCCCCATGGTGGGGATACTTGTCTTCCAGGCCTGTTCTATTCTATTGCTGATGGTACACAAAGAGATCTACCTGCTGACAGTGATGTACTGTTTCCAGTATGCAGAAATCAGTCACAGATGTACAAAAGATTCAAGAACCAGATGCTTCCTGCAAGCCATTAAACGTATTTCTGTGAAAGACTGGCGTGCCTGGAACAATTTCTTGAAAGGGCTGCCCCCCCCCCCCCCAAGAACAAAAGCTAAATACCTGACTAACCGTCATGGATGAAGAACTGAACGATCAACAGCTGTGTACATTCAAATGTTCTGGGTGTTCTGCCACACTCCGAAGTGGTCCTTGGCGAAGTACATCAGTCTCATGTTGAATAAACCTGTACTGTAATGCTTCTCACTGCTGATACCCCTATTCCTCCCTCATACCTGCACCAGCTGGAGACTTGTATCACTGAAATATGGTATCCTGTGCATGTCCCTGTTCGTCATATTTAGTATTATGCGTTAAACGAGTGTTATTTCGTGTTAAGGTTTTCCAGAATAATTTCTCTGTATCCGTTCAGCTAGTTTGTTAGGCTGCCCGAAGCTACTCTTTGGTGCTTCTCATGACCTATCCCATCATTCACAGTCCTTCAGCTAGTGGGTGTTTCACTGATCAAAGCTACTCTTTGGCGCCACTCTTTGGCGCTTCTCATTGCTGTATCTTCGTACATAAACTCGTTGGATACATTTCTAGTCTCTCGTTTGTTGGATTTAGTATCACATGAGAGATGTTCACAATACTGCTTCACTCAAAAATCCTCCCTAAAAGCGCTTTTAGATAATGTGCATAGACTGCACCGCGAACACGTGTGGAGCTGCCGGGTCCACGTTCGCAGCGGCGGCCAGCGTGATAGGACTCAGGCAGGGTTAGGCAGTCCCCAATATCCGCTATCAAAAACCTGGTCTTCACACCACAATTCTTGTGATAAAAAACTTCGAAAACACCACTCATCTATTTCTTCAAACACTCTACAACTATCGTTCTGTAAACGATGCTCTCTGGCGACTTCGTCCTATTACACTGTCCCAGCGGACTCGCTGAGAGTTAGTTCACAATACAGCCTTCGACAACCCCATCCATTACGAAAATATCTAAAATAACAGATCTTATAACTGAACTGGCAAATACCTTTGGTGGTCGAAACTCACAGGCCACGGTGGCACAATTGGCGGAAAATGCATCAAGATCTTCTAAAGCAATTACGAACTCTAAATTGTCGTGAGTAACCATCACTCGCCTTCCAAATAGTCACGAAACACCTCTCCCCCCACACCACCCACTTTCAGATCATTATAGACAGTGCTAATATCTGAAATAGAACAAAACACCGCAAAAATTACTGTAATAAAAATCTTCAGCCAGAAAAGCGAAGGCAGCTGCAAGTGTTCAGCAACATGTCAGGGAGCCAACTAAGTAAGTACAAATAGACAGGTAGAGGACGCTGGGAGATGCAATCTCTATCCTCCTCCCTCCCCTAACCCTAGTGCTGGCTTCTCCACTCTGATGGCCTATTGTAACTTTTTGCTAGTGGTAACAAAGAGGCGGTGGTTTTGCTTTGATGTGGGGTTTGATTTGACAGTGATACAGTGTTTTTTTGGTGTGTGTGTGAAAAACCTCTCTTCGATTGTTACATCCCTTCTGGCACTCTGAAATATGCATCAGTATTTAGTGCAAATATAAACACACGGTGAAAATGCAGTCTTTCCGAACATTATAACTTATCCCTCCATCGCTTATAACCGCAAACTATAGTAAACGAGAATGTTGTTGGAAAACGTGTTGTTTCGCAACACCCAGCGGGGTAGAAGATTGGGAATGCAAACGTAACTTTAATATGCACAATGGAAACGGGTAGTTAGTTACCAAGCCTCATCAAATAGCATAGTAGTCATGTACACGAAATTGGTGTTGGTAATTAGCATAACTACACACACACACACACACACACACACACACACACACACACACATACACACACACAAAATAAACATATGGTCTTTTCTGGCCATTGCAGCATGTATAAAGCGTGCTATAGTAAACGAAATAGTGCGTCTGAAAACACTGTGCTACTCTGTGTTATTTTATTTCATAACATCCAGGGATGCCATCAAACTTTTATGCTCCATAACACAATTGCATTTACTAATGATCCTATAGACCCCCATGTGATTTGTAAGCTGCTGTTTTAAATACACCATTAAATTAAGCAGGGAACAGTACTGTGCCCTCTGAGATCAAGCGCTTCTCACTGCTGTAATCTAATCAAGTTTCCGCATTTTATGTTATTAGCAAACGCCGTCTTTCGCACTACCCCTCACAGTTGATCTCACAACATGCGACGTCGAGCTTTCTGCGCGCAGCTCTGGCGAGAGTGCTCTGTTGTCAATAAGAAACGCTGCCTCCCGGCATCCTGTGAACATGCACACCATTCCTTATGTTAAAAAATATCTTCACTTTCCACTCTGTGAGCAACACCTCAGCAATCTGTAAACAGAAAGCCGTGACCCAGACACACAACATCATCTAGATTAATCTCTCAATGTAAAGACGTGGATTGGTAATCGTGCGTAACACTGAAAATTGTGTGGTGTGTTCCGCTCTTTGTCCACGCTGATGCCACAGTGAGGCGGAGAACATTGCTATCCTCACGGATACATCATTTAAGCACAGTGAAATCATTCTGGTAGGAGACTAGCGATCAGTCTGTTCCAGGTTCCTCTTGTGGTGTGGGTAGCATCAGTCATTTTGGAGACATCTATACCAAGAGGGCTGTTTGGAAAGTAAGGTCCGATCGGTTGCGAAATGGAAACCACAGTGAAAATCAAAAACTTTTTATTCGTAGAAGTCAGCCACATCTTCCAGCTACCTCTCTAAATAGTCGCCAATCCGACTTAGACATTTGTTGTGGCGTTGTACAAACTGTCTGCCTTTCGTTGTTTGTGCCAAAATGTTGTCTTCATAGCCAGCGGTTCATGTGAGCAGAGATGAACATCGGAGGGAGCCAATTAAGGGCTCTAATGAGGGTGATCAAACACTTTCCATCGGAAACACTGCAGGAGCGTCTTCATTGCCCCTGCAGAATGCGGCTGAGACTTGTCTTGAAGAAAGAAACGCGTGACATTTATATTATGCTGGCTCCATAATTTCAGGCGAAATCTCCCACCAGATCCACATAATTGGCGGGAGACACTGGTATTGTAAGCATGTCTACGAGCTCTCTATGCGCTCAGAACTGAAAAAAGCGACGTCACGCCATCGACTGACATACTAGAGACACTGATTCACGCATCTGTGCAGAGCTTCATCGCGTTGTTCACAGTGGTTTCCATTTCGCGTGAAACCGGATCTTACTTTCCGAATATGCCTCGTATCACAGCAGAAGCTGCATTGAGTCATCAAACTATTGCAATCAGCCAAATAACGTCCCCTCGAAAATGCAATGTCCGATTAAATACAGAGCTCATCTCTGGAAACGATCCAGACTCGTCCTCGAATCTCCATCTTCCACATTTTGTCAGTAAGAAAAACTGCCTCTGTCTTGTAATGTGAGAGCAGTCGATGTTGTGATGTGTAGCTTTCGATGACAATGTCGGTTTATACAGCAATGTCTAAATATAGAATCTCTGGTGGTGTAACACAGTGCATCAGAATGCTTACGAAACTACAGCACACAAGAACCCTCTATTGGCCTTCTTTCAGTACAGGTATATGGAAACGACTTGCTCCCAAGTACCAACACTAACATGTTTAGTGGTAGCTTGCTGTCGAACTTAAAAATGACTGTCTTTTTGCATGCATGTAAAAGACACAGTTCCCTATTGATATTTCATGCATATCAAATATATGTCATAGATATTTGTACGAGAATTTATTTACAGACACTAACTTTGAACGCTCTCAAACATACGCAAGCACACACACACACACACAAGGAGATTGCTGTAAGTGACTGGTCTTGTAGAAGATGCTAGGTATGTGTGTGAGAGACAGGGCGACACACAAACAGTTTTTCTCTACAAAAGAAATGAAACCATATTTCTTTAATTCATTTTGATTATTTCACATATAAATTCAACTTCATCGTCGCTCTCCCCCTCATTGGGCAGTAAATACCACCTCAGTAGCTCGTCCACTTGTGGTGGTAGCAATGATGATTCGTATATATATCAGCTGTGTACTGAATTCCGCCACGAATTTTACTTGAGTATTAGTAAACTCCACAAAAGGTACTTGTTCATAATGAGTTAGACAATATCACATTTACCTTGAATCTCACCTCACGTGGAGTGATCGATCCTTGTAACTGCCAAGAGCTCTAACCAATACTGCATGTATGCGATATAAAAAAAAAAGGCTACACAGAATCAGGAGACATTGCTTAGGTGAAACACAGCACAGATGTTAACAAGCAGAAAGATATATGGATATCTAAAAGGCGCAGTACTAATCAGGAACATGATAATTGACTTCGAATGTTCAACCTAAATGAAACTAACTTGGATATATCTCTAGTAAGTATAACACTGTGGCTAAGGTAATGGATATCCATAAAAGATTTATAAAATAGATCCAGCAGCGATCTACAAATTTTTTTTGTTAATGCTTAAGTGAGTTCAGAGAGAGAGAGTCTGTAAATAAATTCTCGTGCATGTATCTATTACTCATATCTGAGCCACATGAAATATCAATATGGAACAGTGTCTTTTACATTAAGGCAAAAACATAGTCATTCTTATGTTTGATGGGTACATAGGAGCAAGTCATTTCCATACACCTTATTGAAAGAAAACAAATAGAGGGTTCTTGTGTGCACTGTTTTACACCAGCAGTGATTTTCTATTTAGACAGTGATGTATAAATCGACTTTAAGACCGAATGCTACACATCACACGATCAACTGCTCTCACATCACGAGACAGAGACGGTTCCTCATACAGACAAATTGTGGAAGACGGAGACTCGACGTTTCCGAAGAAGATGAGCTCCATATTTAATCGCACATTACTTTTTCGAGGAGACGTTATTTGATTGATTACGATAATTTGGTGATTCGCTGCAGCTTCTGCTGTCATAGTGTAGATGTCTCCAAATAGACTAATGCTACCGTCGCTACAAGAGTGACCTGGAACATACTGATCGCCAATCTCCCAACAGAATCATTTCACTGTGCTTAAATCGTATATCTATGAGGAAATCAATGTTCTCCCCTTCACTGTGGTGAGTCATTCCGGACCAGCATCAGTTAGCGTGGAGAGAGAGGGTAACATCGCAGAATATTCCCAGTGTTATGCGCAATTACTACTCCAGGTGTTTGCATGGAGAGAATAATCTAAATGATGTGTGTTTAGCTCATGGCTTTCTACTTACAGATCACTGAGGTGCTGCTCGCACACTGGAAAGTGACGACATTTTTTAACATAAGGGACGGTATGTTCACAGGACGCCGGAAGGCACTGTTTCTTATCGACAACAGGGCACCCTCCCCAAGCTATGCACAGAAAGCTCGGCATGGTGTAAGATCAACTGTGAGGGTTAGCGAAAAGGACGGTGTTTGCTAATAACAAAAAGTTCGGAAACTTCATTAGTTTACAGCTGTGAGAAGCTCTTCGTCTCAGAGGGCACAGTACTGTTACCTGCTTAATTTAACGACGTATTCAAATCAGCAGCTTATAATGCACATGGGGGACTACAAGGCAGACAGTAAACGCAATTGTTATGGCGCATAAAGTTTGGTGGCATTCCGATCTTTCACACAGCTGGATGTTGTGAAGTATTAGAGTTAGAGTAGCACAATGTTCCCAGATACAATTTCGTTTACTATAGTACAACTTTATACATGCTGTAATGCCCAGAAAAGACATGTTTGTTGTTTATGTGTTTGTGTGTGTGTGTGTTGTTACGCTAATTATCAACATAAATTTCGTGTGCGTGAATACTATTCTATTTGATGAGACTTGGTAACTAAGTCCCAGTTTCCATCGGGGATATTAAAGTTTTGCCGGCATTCCCAGCCTTGTACCCCACTGGATGTTACGAAATAACCCGTCTTCCACCCACGTTTTCGTTTACTATAGCGCGCTACTATAAGCGATCGAAGGACATGTCATAATGTTCGGAAAAGACCGTATTTTTACCATGTGTTGATATTTGCGCCCAATACAGACGTATATTTTAGAGGTTGGAAGGGTTGAAAGAACTGAAGAGCAGTGTTTCATGACACTTAGCAGCTAATTTCCAGTAACGCTAAAAGTTTGGCGCTTGTGATCTCTCCGCGCGCTCCTCTTGTGACGCAGGTACAGGTCGCAGAAACCTGGCGCTTACTGCAAGCTGGCTCTCCTGTTCAGCACACTCGTACAACGCCGTAGAGCGTCACACACCCTGTCAGTGGAGCCATGTACGTTTTTATTAGGTATGAGGAGAGGAGAATATTGTCGAGTATGGAAGGTTCATATGTGTTGCAGTTTCGCGAAGTGATAGCGTGTTGTGTGAGAAGAATTCTGGGGTAGGTTTTCAACCACGAATAGTTGTGCTGGAGTTCCACAAACCGGATGCCCTGGAACGAAGCTGTTGTCGTCGGCTCCGAAGACATCTTGTTCTGAAGTGTCTGCAGGTGCAGAGTTATCCTTGTAACTTTGTTCCCTCCATGAGCTGTCAAATCACACTCCACCTCAAAGCAAAACCACCGCCTATTTGTTACTACCAGCAACGAGTTACAGCATGCAAGTAGACCAGAAAACCAGTGCGAGGGTTGGGAGAGTGGATGGAGGGAACAAGGACGTAGCCAAAGGCGACGTCCAGGGGAACAATGATCTGCCTGCCGTATAATGAAACTGGAAGTTGTTAAGGGAGATCAAAAAGTATCTGTTTCAGGGCGTTGCTGCAACGTATGCGTAACGTAGCGCGATTCCGATGCTGGTATATAAGCACTGATATGTAGGCAAGGGATTACTGTACATACAGGACCATGTGCTACTATTCTTTTCTTGGTTGCCGAAGGACAAACACCGGTAGACATCCACCGAAGAATGAAGTATGTGTATGGAGCAGCATGTCTGTCGAAAAGTAACGTTGTGAAATGGTGCAACAAGGGCTGCTGCCACTTCATGATAACACACGTCACCATATCGCAATTGTCGTAACGGGGAAATTACGCCAACTTAACTGGGAGACACTCGAACACCCGTCCCATAGTCATCTCTCCCCGTACGATATCACGACTTTGGTCCCTTAAAATAGGCCTCGAAGCGTCTCGGACGAAGACGTACTTGCAGGCAGTTGCGGACTTCCTCGCGCAGCTGGGTACGGTATTTTACCAAAAGGGTATCTTCAGCCTGGTGCGTGGGTGGAATGATTGCCTCTATGCCCACGGGATTTTGCCTGAGTAGCATACCAATTCTGGACTGTACGGTCTGCGAACGGAAACTTTTTGATCGCGCCTTATACTTTGATTTTCAATTATACGACAAGAAAGAGACGCGCCCTATCGACAAACAACAAGGCTACTGAGAGATTTAATAGATTTAAACTGTCGATATATCGATTGCACTACCGGACTTCGCCTGTCCCTGCTTTAGCCAAGATCAGATATGTACATTGTTGAGCTCACCTGAGATCAGCTTCTGTTTTGATGATCAGTTCTGTTCTAACTTAATTTAATGTAAGTGTTGCCGTATATTATTTTTGTGCTGTGTGCTTTTCTGATAGTTTCTAATTAGGCGAAAGTGTCCTAAAATTACACAGTCTGGTAAAATGACATACCTTGTGCGTTTTGCTATTGCCACCACTGCTTTATGACACAAGGTTATGGTCTAGTGTTGGCGACACTGCTACTCCAAAAATGGCGAGGCCGTTTGTTTAGAACAGTGATCTCCAATATAGAGATCACTGGTTTAGAAGGTTATGTTTAGAAATTGCGATAATTGTTTTTGTGCGACACACTACGCTTAGATCATTTGAGTAATAACTGTTTTCACTCAGAAAGTGAATAAATACTTCCTTTGCAACATTTTAAGCATGTTTCTAGGTGTGTAGGTGCTCGTATTTATTAGTAGTGCGCTAATACACGAAATGCTGCAATTGCAGGTAAAATTACATACGATCGATGGAGGTAAAATGAAACAGGTATGTCATTTTACCCACTACCTCAGTTTATGCTTCGTTTCTAGTCATGGTAATTCAACATGTGGTTCGCTACTATTACCATTATTATTATTATTATTATTATTATTATTATTATTATTATTATTATTATTATTTCAATAACACTGGCTGGAATTTATGACATAATCAGTAATCGCCAGTCATGGGATTCAGAGAGCATGCTGAAGGGTATTGATGCTGTTCATAACAAGCAAATGGACTGGCAGCATGCCTCAAACATGTTCGGTGTTCCTCAAGCTACTTTAAGAAGAAGGGTACAAGGCAAGAAAAAGCATGTTGTAGGAGTAATAAAGGCTTAAGTCGATTCGGGAAAACGCTTCCAGTAGAGCTACAAATTGAACTAGTACAGCATATTAAAGACCTAGAGTGCGGGCTATTTGGACTTACATTGAATGATATTAGGAAACTGGCATTTGAGTTAGCCAAGAGGACTGAAATTGACAATCGATTCAGCAAGGAGACGTTGATGGCAGGTAAATGCCTCCTTAAATTAAACAAACAAACAATAAGCATTTAATAGGTTAGATAATATTATGCGTATTTTTAATACTGCAAACTGATTTTTATATTTTGAAGATATTTACAAACAAATGTATTTAAACATATTTTGATTTTTTGCTTACACATTCACATGTCATGGCAATCGTTGGGTAAATACCCTTATGGCTCAGTTGTGTTAAGTGTTCAGTGTGGGCTCACAGTGTATGTGCTGAGGTTTCATATAGTGCAAAGATGTTTACAGGTGACATTTGCAAACAAAAGTGAAAATCTTTAGAAGACATAAGGGTATGTCATTTTACTCAACAACTGCCATGACGTGCGATTATGTAAGCTTTCTGATAATACATTGTAATAATGATACAAGGTATGATATAATTTGTTTTCATGAATCACTGTAATTAATGATTGTTAAGATTAACTTGCGTAAAATAAAGCTTATAATTCGAAAAATATGCCCACAGTAGATGTTTTTCTTTGTGTTACGACATTTTAGGGAACCTTCCCCTACGGATAAGTTTGTAACAAGAAAGTAGAAGAAACGATTTTGATTCGTCCACAAGCGTTATGATAAGTTAAAATACGTGCGCACTATTGTAATGGCCTAATTACCTATCTGCGGCATATTAATGTTAGCACAAGAGTTGTTATTTGGAGATTGGTAGAACTTAGGGGCTGAAATATTTCAGCATTTCACAAGGCAGCGGAGCGGTGTACATCATTGCAAATAAAAACTAAAATCAGAGAATAAAAATACACTTGGATTTGCTTGTGTCGCCCAGAAATCTCGCTGATCAACAAAAATACCGCTTGAACGACGATGGTTGCATTTCTTTAAAAAGTTTGCCAAAAATTCTGTCATTATAGCTCAAATTTGATAATCCAAGCGGTAGTCAGTCATGAAAACCGGTTTCGATACGAAACGATGGGAGGGGTTTGTGCCTAGCAGAGCAGAAGGGGTATGAGATGACAACACGTTCTACAGTTCGTTCGTTTCTAAAAGATTTTTTCAGCGGACTATTTGAATTCATCCGATCCAGCTGCGCCCTGCCCCCACCCCCTTTTTGTCCAGACTATTTACACCCTTGCTATACTATAATAACTGAAGCCACGAATTCCCTGCACAATATTTAAATCTTAAAATGCATGCAATCATGCTCCACCAGTTGTCGAAACATACATGAACACAGGACAAACATGCAGTATAAGATGTCCATCTTCTGTTGCGATACATTTTATTTCGTTTGAAAACAATGTACAACAGTTTTTTCACATTCTCCACCGAACGGAGTAGCTCTGCGCCTTGAGATGCTGAGCTACCAATCCCTGGATTCGGGAGGCGATGTGGTTCGAATCCATCCGGCGACAACCATGAATATGGTTTTCGGTGGTTCCCCATTTTCAGTTCAGTCAAACGTCGGGGTTGGGTCCTTACTATAGGCCAAAGCGAATACCTTACCATTTCCTTCCTTTCCTGTCAAATCCCAATTCCCTTAAAAATACAACCTGAACAGAGCCGCATCGAAGCCAAGCCGAACATCTCTTTGGAGACACCTGACACTGAAAAGCAGTATTTACATTGGAAGGCGGCTAGCGATCGTCATTTTGAATTATTTTTCTGTGCATAAAGATGGCTCACTTGTGGAACAGCGTTATATCACGTCTTCAAGTTTCACAGAAAGAAAGATGTCCTGTTGTGAAATGTCTTATTCGTAACGTCAATGGAACAGTGGGTCCAACCGCCACATCCCTAACGTATTTGCATAAGAAGTCATATAAACGACAATGTATGTTGTACATTGTAGAAGAGTTTATTAGCATCAAAGGCTTCATAACCAAATCATCATGGATAAATACACACTCATTTATGAGGTCGCAGCCGGCCGAAGTGGCCGTGCGGTTAAAGGCGCTGCAGTCTGGAACCGCAAGACCGCTACGGTCGCAGGTTCGAATCCTGCCTCGGGCATGGATGTTTGTGATGTCCTTAGGTTAGTTAGGTTTAACTAGTTCTACGTTCTAGGGGACTAATGACCTCAGCAGTTGAGTCCCATAGTGCTCAGAGCCATTTGAACCATTTTTGATGAGGTCGCATACATTAGAGTATTGGCTCTGAGCACTATGGGACTTAACATCTTAGGTCATCAGTCCCGTAGAACTTAGAGCTACTTAAACCTAAGTAACCTAAAGACATCACACACATCCATGCCCGAAGCATGATTCGAACCTGCGGCCGTAGCGGTCGCGCGGTTCCAGACTGAAGCCCCTAGAACCGCTCGGCCACCCCAGTCGGCCATACATTAGAGGTCGAGTTGAAATTAATGTGTGAATCAATGTTAAATTCCCAAAACTACAGCTCATAGTATCTGTGTATTCCGTTTAAATTTAATTCATCTGACGATAGAGTGAATTTGTCTTATTGCCAAATAAAGAAATATTCTGCATAATTTTATCCTTAGTTGTCAGTTTTTCTTCCATGACTGCATTACCCATGTAAAATAAAGAACAACCGCCTTCCATCACAATCGTGATTTTATTTCAATGCAGGATGCATTTTGAGCCCTGCAGATTCAACTTCGGGTGTTTTAACAGTCTACATTGACATTTTTTCCTTTTCTCTGATTTAGATCAATTCTGGTCCTATTAAGATTACAATGGTATATTAAAAAGGGGCACATTGTGATAATAAGTTTACAAAAGTAAGACAAATCGAAAATTAGCTTACTGTTTAAGGCAGTGGAAACATGGTTTTGAAGTACAGTATGCATAAACACGTTTATGTGCATTTATATACTTCTGTATACTGCGTATGTATATACTTATAAACATGTTTACCCACACTATGCTTCAAAATCACGTATCCACAACTAGAAACAATAAGTTATGTTTCGATTTCCCTTAGTTTTGTGAACTTATATTCATATTTGCTACTTTGTAATATACCTCTGTAATGTAACCAGGATCAGAAGTAACCTAAATCTGACACAAGAAAAAAATTGAAGCAGACTGTTGAAGCAACCGAAGATGAGAGCCCAGGGCTCAAAATGCATCGTACATCGAAATAAAATCACGACTGTGACTGGAGACGGTTGTTCTTTATTCTATGAAAGAAATATTTAATTGCACATTTGGGTGTTTGTTATTACACGTTAAACTTTTTAAGAGAAGCATTTCCTATTTAATTTTATAGACCAAATGCTGTTGGTATGAAGGTTTCCCGAAAGCAAATAATACAGATTAAGTTAATAAATAACTAAATATGTTTAAAGAATAGAATAAAAAACATGAGCATTTTTAAGGTCCTTCTTAACAAATCGGACACCCACACCTTTGACAAAATCCTGATTACGCCCTTGGAGAGAGGAGGATGGAGGTTGCTTACCTCAGCGCCCCTACCGGTCGAATTGTGTACTTAGTTGGTCCTCTCACACCTAGGTGAATACTTGCAGTTACCTCCACTTGTCTGGCTGAAGATTATTATTACAGTGATGTTTCATGATTTTTTCGATGTTCTGTTCTAATTCTGATATTACCAATGAGTATAATGATCTAAAAGTGTGGGGTGTGAGTGTTTAATGACTATTTCGAAGGCGGGTGTCGGTTTCTCACGACAATTTAGAGTGGTGGTTGTTTTAGAAGGTCTTTCTGATGCATTTTCTGTCAGTCACTGTGATCTGTGTGTTTCGAGTATCGAGGTTGTCCGCCAGTTCAGTTAAAAAATCTGTAATTTTAGAGATTTTCCTAGTGGATGAAGTTAGCGAAGGCTATATTGTAAATTAACTCTCTACCAGTCCTTTGGGACTGTGGAACAGAAAGAAGTCGCCAGAGAGCATCGTTCAGAGACTGAGGCTGTAGAGTGTTGGGTGAAGTAGGTGGGTGGTGGTCTTGAAAATTTTTGAGAACTGCAGTATGAAGACGAGGTTTTTGATAGCAGATATTGCTGACTTCCTAACTGCGATCTCAGGCACTGTACCTGACTGTGCGGTTAGCCAGCTGCAGGCGCCACTCACCCAGCAGTTGAGGCCTCGCTCGCTGGTCGCCGCCGCGGATTCGGGCCAGCAGCTCCACATACGTTCGCTGAGCAATCTTTGAGCACGAACTGTAAGTACGTTTAGCGACGATTTTTGAGTGAACTCTGTCGTCAAATTCATGTGGACTAGGGTATACAGCAATGCAACGTTCAGTTCAATTTTTTCGAAAGTGGTATTGCGAACACCTCTCACGTGATACTAAATCCAATGAACGAGAGACCATACAAGTTACTGGCGGGTACAGGTATGAAGTAGCAGCAGTGAGAAGTGCCAGAGTATCTCTGATCAGTCTAACACTCACTACCTGAAGGACTGTGAAGGATGGAATAGCTATTGAGAAGAACCAAAAAGTAGCTTTGGCCAGCCTAACACTATAGCTGAAGGGATACAGAGAAATTATCCTGGCAAACATTAACACGAAATAACACTTGTTTAACGCACAATACTAAATATAATGGGAATATGCATAGGAGACCATATTCCAGCGCTAAAAGTTCCCAGTGGGAATAGGTTTGTGGGAGGAATAGAAGTATTAGCAGTGAGAAGCATCAAAGAATAGTTTTGACTAGTGTAATGTTTATTCTACATGATACTGATTTTACTTAGCCAAGGACTGCTTTAGAAGTGTGGCAGAACATCCAGAACGTTTGAAACCACATCGCTGTTCATCGTTCAGTTCTTCATACATGAAGAATTTGGTTCCAGGAGGGCAGTCCTTCCAAGAAATTGTTCCAAGGGGACCAGTCTTTCCGAGAAATACATTTAATTGGATGCAGGAAGCATCCGATTATTGAGTCTTTTGTCCATCTGTGACTGGTGTCTGCATACTGGAAACAGTCCATCACTCCCAGCAGATGGATCTCTTTGTGTGCCATCAACGACAGGATAGGTCAGGCTTGGAAAACCGGTATCTCCACCTACGAGGGGAGGAAAAGAAGGTACGAGGGTAGATAGGAGGGAAGGTGAGACCAGTTGTAAGCTGCTTAGTCTGTATCCACACATTGAGGTGAATACGCATGCAGCTGCTGCCACACTCTCCTGGCAGAAATCTTTTGGGGTCAGTTTTTGTGGTAGTTGTATTATTACAATGATTTTTCTCAATTCCTAGTGAATGTGTTGCAGTATAGTCCGTTGTTTTCACGAGATTTTCAATGCGTAATTGGAGCAGTGAAGCATTTTCCATCAGTTGTGGTAGCATATATTGATCTTCCTGCGCTTCAGTGATAGTTTGGTGCCCTGTCCTTTCTTACCATGTGTATCTCTATGTCTGTGTACTAGTTCCTCAGCTGCAATACACTTGTAGCTCGATAGGAGGCAACGTTTCCTACAGTTCAGTGATAGTTTGCTGTCCTATCCCCTCTTACCATGTACCCGTGTACAAGATCCTCAGCAGCTGTTTCACTTTTAGATCGATAGGAGGCAACTCTTCCTATACTCAGTGACAGTTTACTGTTATGTCCCTTCTTATCATGTAAATGTGTGTGTGTGTGTGTGTGTGTGTGTGTGTGTGTGTGTGTGTGTGTGTGTGTACAACTTTCTATATTTCACTTGTAGCTGTAGGAGGCTACCATTCCTACAATAAAGTGATAGTTTGCTGTCCTATCCCATCCTACCACGTATCTGTGTAAAAGTTCCTCAGCATCTATACTCTTGTAGATCGGTAGGAGGCAATTATTCTGGCAGTGGCTGTAGGACAGTTCGCCACCCTTTTCGAGTGGTATTGTGAACTAGGGCACACAGCAAGGTGAACATACACAGCACATTTCAAGCATCCTCTGTCGAGCCCCATACACCAAGGGGAACACCTCTTATTCGTTCACTTTGGGGTAGTGGAATAGGACGAATTTGTCTCCCGCACAGTGGATCAGCTGACCATTTCAAAAAACACGAACAGCTTCTGCACAGGCAGTAGTCTCTATGAGTTGCGAAAAGCATCCTCTGACCATCCTGATGCAGCATCATTATTTGCTGAAAAGTATTCCCCCTACGCTCATCCAGTATCCACTTTCTCCAACCATTAAGTATGAAGCTATGGATGTAGTCCTCAACTGTACGCTTGCAGATAACACACTTATTTAACTCCTCTCAGTCCAGTGCTAACATCTCGTCAACTGAACACATTCCCAATCAGTTTAATTAACTTAATTAATGCCTGAACAAATAAGCAAATATTGGTCGAATTTACCGCACATTTTGTGTTATGAGATACGTTTTTTCATGAGAGCTTTTTCTATCGTCTCGTCAATTTTAAGCAGTTGTGCTTATTTGAATTTCAGACAGCAAAGTTTGTGGGGTAATAACCAGTTCTGTATACCCGGTAAAATTTACGATATTCTTCCAGGAGGATGACACATATACATAAAAGAACTCAATTCCCAAGACAGTACCTTACATCCTTCCTCTCCTGCAACTCAGCACAGATTGAGTCTTTTTCCCCACCAATTCACAACTGGGGAGAGGGGAGGGGAAGTAGGGGACGGGAGGGGATGATTTTCGTCAACTATGTGTAAAATACCGTCCACATACTGTTTCCCAAATTTCTACAAAATCAATTCAAACTTGATTTTTGAAATAATTATAAAAATATATTTTATCCAACTTGCTTTTAGAAAATCTGTTTTCTATAATTGATTTCAAACTAATCACTGTCAGAAAGAGCATGTTTTCAAACATTCAGAAAGTCACGTTTGATTTTTCAAATTGTGTTAACTGGGTTTCTTCAGCCAGGTTCCCAGGCATCTACTTTGGTTTCGTAATTTAGTTAATAAAGCCTTGTGGTCGTACCTGCCTGCTTACAACGCATTTACTAAGTACCTTATCTCCAATTCTGTGGGTGTATCTAACATAGGCGGCAGGCAATATGTTACATCAATTTTGATCTTATACTTCTCAATATTGCATCATTATTAACATATCAACGGAACAAAATAATGCACTGATAAAATTTATGCGTCGTCAAGGCCTGGCTTATTCATTTTAAGGCTCTGATGACAGGGCGCTTGTTGGGTACCAGAACAACAGGTCATTTTACGCTTTCTGTTTCTTCAATATCATCGGCTGTCTGACAGTATCAGCTTCCAGAAAAAGAACAGCAGAAAGTAGCTCAAAAATTTCGTCAAATGTAAATGCAGTGTTGAGAAGTTTAAAATCAAAATTGAAACTATATTTTGCTTGTCGTCTGTTTGAGATATTCTTACAGACTTGGGAATCGGAGATAAGGTAGTTAGCAACCGGCTTTGTAAGCAGACAGGTACCATGAAAAGGTTTGGGCCTGTGGCGTAGTTTGCCTTAGACGGGCCCTGTTTAAAAATTTGTCGCTGGGCCCTTTTACCCAACTGTGTCGAAGCTTAGATGGAGGGTAAAGATTTTCCACAAAAGAAACAAGAACTCTCATTCTAAATAAAATAAATATTTACACAGATAAGTAATTATTTACAATTAATGCTCCTAGGAGCCAAGTTAGCCAAACAATTCAAATATATACTTTTCTCTTTTTTTCGGCAAACTTACTTATGAGATCATTCATAGCTGAAGACGATTTTAGTTTGTCGAGATGTTCTGCCTCTACAGACAGCACTGACAAGTCTGAAAGCTGTTCTTGGCTCATAGAAGTCCTAAGGTACCTTTTAATCAGTTTTAATTTCGTAAAATTTCTTTCAGCAGGTGCAGTTGTTACATGAAGGATCAAAAATAGGAAACATGTTGTTATTACCTCCGGAAAACTGGATGCAAGGCTACTGAGTTTTATCAGTAATAAATCCGTGAGTTCCTTAATGGAATGGATTTTCTGAATTTCAGTTTTTAAGCACATTTTCAAAGAAATTAATTGTTCATACAGATCAAATGACGCGTCTTTACTATATTTAGCAGTCAGTTTTCCTGCTGCCTTTTATTTATTATTTCATTTGAAAATGGTAAGAGTTTCTCCAGTTGTAACACTTCGAGAGTGTTCCTAAGGTCACAGAGGCTTTGAAATCTTTAATTAGTTTGAGATATTAAGATATCTAAACAGCAATAGTACACATTGACTTTGAAGTACGATTCCGGATCTGGAAGTCTCTCATCTTCTGATAACTCATCAAAATATCGCTTCGTCATCTTCTGTCTTTTATCTTTGAAAACAGTTGTTACCACCACTCGTTTGGTAGGTCTCTGGGCTCGTTTAGCAAACCATGGAATGAATTTTGATTTCTTATTTCGCTCAGTCTATTTAAAACATTACTTAGTAATTTTCATGCTGTAGAGCCTTAGCAATGGATAAATGATTTCAAATAATGAATTAAATTAGGCACTTTTCACGAATATCCGGAGTACCACAGGGAAGTGTGATATGACCGTTGCTGTTTACAATATGTGATCTAGTCGAAAGCATCGGATGCTCTTTAAGGCTAATTGCATATGAAGCAGTTGTCTATACCAAAGTAGCAACGGCAGGAGATAGTAAGAATTTGCAGAACGACCTGCAGAGAATTGATGAATGGTGCAAGCTCTGGCAGTTGACCCTGATCTTAAATAAATGTAACATATTGCGCATACACAGGAAAAGAAGTCCGCTTTTGTGCAGCTACACTGTTGGTGACAAACAGTTGGAGACAGCGTCTGCCGTAAAATATCTAGGCGTAACTACCCAGAGCGATCTTATGTGGAATGACAACACAAAACAGATAGTGGGAAAAGCAGAAACCAGACTCAGATTCATTGGAAGGATCTTAAGGAAATGTAGCTCATCCACGAAAGAAGTTACTTATAATGCGCTTGTTCGCCCGATTCTTGAGTATTGTTCATCTATCTGGGATCCCTATTAGATAGGACTGATAGAAGAGATAAAGAAGATCCAACGAAGAGCGGCGAATTTCGTCACGGGATCGTTCAGCAGGCGAGAGAGCGTTACGAAGATGCTAAACAAACTCTACTCGCAGACGTTACAATGGAGGCGTTGTGCATTACGGGGAGATTTACTATTGAAATTTCGGGACAGCACTTTTCAAGAGTCAGACTACATATTACTTCCCCCCACATAGATCTCGCGTATTGTCCACGAGGAGAAAATTCGAGGAATTGGAGCCAATACAGAGTTTTGCCGACAATCATTCTTCCCACGCACTATTCGCGAGCGGAACTGGTTTCGAGGGATCAGATAGTGGTACCGAAAGTACCCTCCGCCACACACTATTAGGTGGCTTGCGGAGTATGATGTATATGTAGATGTAGAGCCGGTAGTACGCCTTTTATGTCAATAATATGAATATGGGTGTGACCTTTTTCATTCAACGATCTGAAATTACATCCTCACGTGATTAAAACCAAGATATCCAATGAGTTAAAAAATGAAGCTAAAGGATTTTTTCAAAAATAATTTATTCATACTCCCATGTAAGATTTATACTGAAAACTAAAAATCTGACATAGGAAAAAAAGAGTAATTGAGACATTCCTGCTATATATCAACAAAACTGCCACATTAATACCTGTCGAAGTGGAGAAACGAGGAATAAACTTTGAAAAATGCTTATTTAGCTTTGATGCTATCTAAAGTACATCGTTTTCTTTAAAAACTTCACGTCTGTTCACAATGGTGGATTTACTGCACTATTTTCATATTTCTATTTTTTAGTGTTTACGTACATAACTGAAGTCGAGCAAAAGGTGTTTTGAAAGCTACACTAAGTAAAACATTGCCCACAGTCATCCTATGATAAGACAAATATGGAGAAACCTCTCAAAAACGCTACCAACTGGCCAAAAGAATCTACTTTTACCTGTCTAGGACTGCATCAAGCAATTCTTGTCATCCAGTTTATCTCATTATTATGCATTTTGCCAAAAGGAACGCAGATTTTATAGTACATTGAGTGCATGCGTCAGTTTGTTTTAGCCACAGACAGTGAGAAAATCCCAGTCCCAGATAGTACATTCTTTCGACTTTAAAACTGCACTAACTTTCCCTTTCTCCTAGAAACCGTGTTTTCGGTTTTCGACTTTGTATCTGAGACCATGGATTAAGTAAAACCTTTCAGACCTATAGCACAGCAGTCCTGTCATGTAAAACTAAATGTAGCATCAGGAAGCCATCAAGGGATAAGGTACTGCTGTGATTTTCATTGCAGAGCAAGCGGAGGGGTGTCATTATGGGAAAGAGTGATGGACGACTGGCACATATACTCCTGTCATGTATATGTTGTGTTATGGAATTGGTGAGGGAATCCGTGGCCCGCATGTTGTGGGACTAGGGGAAACAAAGATGAAGGGGTGGTGTCAAAGAGAGTAGCACAATAGTAGATCAAAGAAAGTAAATTGGTAAGCTGTTTGCCGAACATGACAGAAGGACAGAATAAGAAGTAAAGACAGATTCCAAAGAAGAGAAATGAGATTGTAGGTTGCAGTGCCATAAAGCATTAAGAAGAAATATAAAAAGGAGATGGAGTATAAGGAGACGGAGAATAACCAGAGGGAGAGGGGGTGGTACAAAACCATGGAGTTAAAAGAAAAGAAACGAAAAAAAGAAAAAAAGAGAGAAAAATAATTTAGGAAACATAGGAACTGAAATGTTACAGCTCATTTTCATACGAATTCCAAGCTAATTTGGATTGCATGACTAACTGTTACGTCATTAGGTGTGATCCATAGAAGTAATTTCGCCTTTTACGCTCCGTAACGTAATTTGCAACAACTTCAAGACAAATTACTGACTAATCTTACGTCCCCTCATTGGTAGCAACATTTATTGTCAATTTGTTTCATTGAAATTAGGTTTTATTTGCGAACAATGTAATAAGAAAAGAGATGCAAATACACTATAAGTACATAGTTTGAACACGTAACAACTCTGTTTATCATACTGCCAGCTTGCTATGCTATTAGCTAATATAACGGCAAGTAATTACCTCGTAATTACTGTAATTCATAAAACGAAACCAGATTAACAGTATAAACAAAATGTTTATTTGGGTTGCTGTGTTATACATCGAAATTCTATGCACACCGAAAAATAATGTACGTTACACATATCTGAAGCAGGACAGGTGGTTGGAATCCTTAGGATAACGTAGTTTTAGTGAAATGAACATAAATGTAAGTTACAGTGTAATAAACGTAAACGTAATCAGCATTGTTTATTCGTAGCATTTCACTTATTTTTTTCTTGAAAACAAGACATATGTAATCGTCTTTGTATCACATTCCATGCGTTTCAATTGTAACCACAGGAAGATGACTTTCTTTTGGGATTAATAACAACTTCTGTAATTGTAAGTAGTGAATTTACTATACACAACAATACATCAATTATCAGCAAGATTAGGTGAGACTTGTGGGAAATCGTATGGGAGGCTCAGTGTGATGGAGGAGAACATTAGTGTTTAACGTTCCGTCGACAACGAGGTCATTAGAGACGGAGCGCAAGCTCGGGTGAGGGAAGGATGGGGAAGGAACTCGGCCGTGCCCTTTTTCAAAGGAACCATCCCGGCGTTTGCCTGAAACGATTTAGGGAAATCACGGAAAACCTAAATCAGGATGGCTGGAGACGGGATTGAACCGTCGTCCTCCCGAATGCGAGGGAGGCTCAGTGTGATGTAAAGAAATGATCGTATGGCATTTATTTCCCTTCGTGGTTCGGCCGCCGTAAGATCTTGAGCAGCACTCTCTTGACTTAATAAACTGTGCACCTGAAATAATAACTGACTTTTCACTTTATTTGAGATCCATGATGTTTTGTGGCCTGTTTACACCTAAGAAACGTACAGGAAACATAAACTGCAGCGAAGCAACGAAATGAAGCTGAGTTCTGGTCAACGTTTATTACTGTTGTGTACATAGTTCCGCGTAGTCAGCGTGTACACAACTTTCCCAATAGAGCGCGCCCCACTAAGCATAACAGCGCAGGCGCAGCGCTCGTCCGTCTCCGCACTACGAGATAGCGCTGTCTTAGAGACGGACCAAATTCTGCTTCCGCCGATCCACGTATTACTATGTAACGCAGCCAATGAGTTTGCTGGTAACGTAGAACCTTTTCTCCTCGCGGATCACACTCGTGCAGTGATACCTGAACGCTCGAGGTATTATAACGAGTGTACAGACCTCCGATTAGTCAGTCTGCATCAGTCTGCGTCTAACAAGATTATCATACTCCTGTACATAGCCATGAAGATAAATGTATAGACACTTCTGTCAAGTATCAGAGATATGTGAGAATAAGATTAACGTACCAAGACCAAAGGAACTTCAGATTGTCAATTGTAAATAGCATCCAGAAGCAAGTTAAGTTATTTTTATGCTTGTTATTGTTTTAATGAGCGTGTGTGAAAATTAATCAAGTTCTGTTTAAAGTTGGTCACCGTCAATCTGCTACTCTAAGCGTGCAAGTGGCATTTCTATCATCTGACCTAACAGCAGAAGATAAACACGCCACGATAAGACCACGAGACATATTGCTGACACTCGCCTACTTCGTTAGAGCGACAAGTCAAATAATCTGATGGTGTGTGTACCGAAGGTCTTACAGTACGCACACCACAATTACTTTCGATAAACTGAGCTACACCCACCAAATTTTAGGAATATTTATTTCAGCTACCATTGACAAGATTAATATTTCGTAAAGACGTTTACTTTGAATTATTTTCTGTTGACCCATTCATCTCCAGGAAGGCAGGTACACCGCAGAATGCTACGAATGAGAAAAATGTAAGCAAAAAATAGAGATGGGAGGGTGGTTAAGTGGAGCTGCGAGGGAGGGGGGGGGGGGCGCTGTTAATGGAAGCTGAGGCCAAGAAACTCTGAAGGAGTGAAAATACGTTGGAGAGTAAGCATTCATCTGCGGAGTTCAGGGAAACTTTTCGGGTGCCGGCTCTTGTCACTCCCTTCCTTGTGGGCTTCTGTGTGTTCAGTGGAAAGAAGAAGGCAACAAGAGGCGGGAATACCTGCACGTCCCAGAAGACGGCATCGTCGAGGCGCGACAGCGGGTTCCCGCTGAGGTCTAGAGCTTGCAGGTGGCTGAGCCCGCGGAAGAGCCGCGGCTGCAGGGCCGCCAGCCGATTGCCGGCCAGCGAGAGGCGGCGCAGGCTGGCCGTGTGCCGGAAGGCGCCGCTGGGCGCAGACTCGACGCGGTTGTCCGCCAGGCTTAGGGAGCGCAGCGCCGGCACGCCCACCAGCGCCTCTCCGGACACGTGGCTCACCGCGTTCCTCGACAGGTCCAGCTCCTGGAACACGGCGTCAACTTCACTGCTCACGTTGTCGTCTGCTACAACTGATCAACAACCACTGTGGGTCAGGGATGCAGGGTGGGACAGTGCAGCGAGTGTTTTGTGATGCACAGGTTTATGTACAATGAGATGACAAAAGTCACAGCATACCTCCTAATATCGTGTCGGAGCTCCTTTTGCCCGGCGTAGAACAGCAACCCGAGGTGGCATGGGCTCAACAAGTCGTTGGTAAAACCTTGAATCATGCTGCCTCTATAGCTGTCCATAATAGAGAATTGTTGTTGTTGCTGGATTTTGTGCACGAACTGACCTCTCGATTGTGTCCCATGAAGTTCTATGGGATTCACGTCGGGCGAGCTGCGCGGACAAATCATTCGCTCGAATTGTCCAGAATTTTCTTCAAAACAACTGCGAACAGTTGTGGCCAGGTAACACGGCACATAGATGTTTGGAAACATGAAGACCATGAATGGCTGGAAATGATCTCCAAGTAGCCGAACATAAACTTTTCCGGTAGTGGTCGGTTCAGTTCGACCTGAGGACCTAGTCGATTCCATGTAAACCCAGCCCACACCATAGTGGAGTCACCAAGAGCTTGCACAGTGCCTTGTTGATAATTTGGATTCTTGGCTTCGCGGGGTCTGCGCCACACTGGGACCCTACCATTAGCTGTTACCAACTGAAATCGGGACTCATCTGACCAGGCCGAGGTTTTCCAGTCGTCTAGGGTCCAACCAATTATGGTCATGATCCCAAGAGAGGGGTTGCAGGATATGCCAGACTGTTAGCAAAGTTACACCCGCTGCCAATGGCACGTTCGTCGTACGTCCCACACTGATTTCTGCGGTTATTTCGCGCGGTGTTGCTTGTCTTTTAGCACTGACAACTCCACGCATACGCCGCTGCTCTCGGTCGTTAAGCGAAGGTCTTCTGCCACTGCATTGTTCGCAGTGAGAGATAATCCCTGAAATTTGCTGTTCTCGGTACACTCTTGACACTGTGGATCTTGGAATACTGAACTCCCTGGTATTCTAAAGGGAATGTCCCATGCATTCCTATTCCGCGTTCAAAGTCTATTAATTCGAGTTGTGCGGCCTCAGTCACCTCGGAAACATTTGCACACGAATCATCTGAGTACAAGAGACAACTCAACCAATAAACAACTATCTTAGATAATGTGTACGAGATACTACCGCCATCTATATATATGCGTTCGCTTTCCCATGACTGTCGTCACCGAGCGAGGTGGCGCAGTGGTTAGCACACTGGATTCGTATCCGGGAGGACGACGGTTCAATCCCGCGTCCGGTCATCCTGATTTAGGTTTTCCGTGATTTCCCTAAATCGCTCCCGACAAATGCCGGGATAGTTCCTTTGAAAGGTCGACTTCCTTCCCCGGCCTTCCCTAATCCGATGAGACCGATGACCTCGCTGTCTGGTCTCCTCCCCCACAATCCAATGTCTTCCTTCACCTCAGTGTACGACATCGCAATTTGAGGCGCAAAGTAGGACAGCGCGCCCGCTTCCGCCTGCACCACACATTGCTCGACGTAGAGTTCATTGAGTGCACATCGCATAGTTCCACAGGCTGAAGCATCTCTTCCAATAATTTCGACTACCTCAGCTCAAGAATTCCAAACGCTTAGGACCCTACAATTCCTTATTACTCTGGAGAAGACAATAGTGTATCCTTCACATTTTAATAGGTCCATGGAAGTTACAAGTGAATCAAGAAATCTTTCTTTTATATGTAGCAGTAATATTTCAAGAGGATCAGCTATAAATTCGGCCCAACTGAGAGAAATGGCTATCTAAGTTAAATAATATCTCTGAGTTTAGTACATATTTATTAACAAAGACTGCACGTAAAACTGTCCTTTTTACTGATAATTGGATCAGATTATTTTCTTTATTAAAAGAAAACATACTGATTTCTGCTCAAGCAAAAGTTACTGGATAGCTTCGGCTTGTATGGTTGCGTTTCAAATATATATCTGCTATAAAATTACCTACTCCGCGTAATCCAATGAAGTATCGTACCTCGAAAGCAAATAAACTATGCGCAGGCTCTCTTGAATGCTACGCACAAGTAAAGCCTATTGAGAACTAAAATAAGTTAATGGCGTTACGCAAACGACACTAGCTTCCACTAGTACAACTGCAGTGGCCACACTTAACTTTAATGTTTCGGAACAGTAAAGCACAGGAAATGATGTAAAGAAAGTTGAAAGACTCTTTTCAGTAGTTATTATTTCAATTAAATGCAGATACCTACATTCAACAGAACAAAGGCAGCAATCGCACTGGTAAACATAAAGACAATCAGAAGAGAATCGAATAGAACAGACGAGTCTTTGTTTTGAATAATATACTGAATCATGAAACAAATCAGGAGCGCTAGCTCCTTACTGTATGCTTACTCTGAGACAAAACATGACGCTTTACATAAATCATAACTCTGTAGCATCCTGTTATTTCCATCACATACGTGGAATTACTTTGAAAAACGAGATTCTTTCCTAAATTACGAAGCAGTTCATGAAGAGACGCCACAACATGCATTCAACACCTGCTCGATCTCACAATCAGTTCATAAACATTGTCAACAGTTTTCATAATTACCCTTAAAGCTATATACAGAGTATCCCTTTTGTTACAGTCATCACAAACAAATTCTGTTTATCACGTCTTTCATATGACGCCCAACATCGACGGAAAGCTTCGCTTTGATTCCCATTACAAACAAAATGATTTTAAAATCGGTATTTTACGTACCCACTCGCAACAGTAGTTTCAGATTAGTCTAGTGCGATATTTTTCTTATCGATATGTATTAACACCCCCCGTGAACCATGGACCTTGCCGTTGGTGGGGAGGCTTGCGTGCCTCAGCGATACAGATAGCCGTACCGTAAGTGCAATCACAACGGTGGGGTATCTGTTGAGATTCCAGACAAACGCGTGGTTCCTGAAGAGGGGCAGCAGCCTTTTCAGTAGTTGCAGGGGCAACAGTCTGGATGACTGACTGATCTGGCCTTGTAACACTAACCAAAACGGCCTTGCTGTGCTGGTATTGCGAACGGCTGAAAGCAAGGGGAAACTACAGCCGTAATTTTTCCCGAGGGCATGCAGCTTTACTGTATGGTTAAATGATGATGGCGTCCTCTTGGGTAAAATATTCCGGAGGTAAAATAGTCCCACATTAGGATCTCCGGGCGGGGACTACTCAAGAGGACGTCGTTATCAGGAGAAAGGAAAATGGCATTCTACGGATCGGAGCGTGGAATGTCAGATCCTTTAATCGGGCAGGTAGGTCAGAAAATTTAAAAAGGGAAATGGATACGTCAAAGTTGGATACAGTGGGTATTGGTGAAGTTCGGTGGCTGGAGGAACAAGACTTTTGGTCAGGCGAATACAGTATTATAAATACAAAATCAAATAGGGGTAATGCAGGAGTAGGTTTAATAATGAATAAAAAAAAAAGTGCGGGTAAGCTACTACAAACAGCATAGTGAACGCATTATTGTGGCCAAGATAGATACGAAGCCCACGCCTACCACAGTAGTACAAGTTTATATGCCAACTAGCTCTGCAGATGACGAAGAAATTGAAGAAATGTGTAATGAAATCAAAGAAATTATTCAGATACTGAAGGGAGACGAAAATTTAATAGTCATGGGTGACTAGAATTCGGTAGTAGGAAAGGGGAGAGAAGGAAACGTAGTAGGTGAATATGAATTGGGGGTAAGAAATGAAAGAAGACGCCGCCTGGTAGAATTTTGCACAGAGCACAACTTAATCATAGCTAACACTTGGTTCAAGAATCATGAAAGATGGCTGTATACATGGAAGAAGCCTGGAGATACTGACAGGTTTCAGATAGATTATACATGGTGTTACAAAAAGGTACGGCCAAACTTTCAGGAAACATTCCTCACACACAAAGAAAGAAAATATGTTATGTGGACATGTGTCCAGAAACGCTTACTTTCCATGTTAGATCTCATTTTATTACTTCTCTTCAAATCACATTAATCATGGAATGGAAACACACAGCAACAGAACTTACCAGCGTGACTTCAAACACTTTGTTACAGGAAATGTTCAAAATGTCCTCCGTTAGCGAGGATACATGCATCCACCCTCCGTCGCATGGAACCCCTGATGCGCTGATGCAGGTTTGGAGAATGGCGTATTGTATCACAGCCGTCCACAATACGAGCACGAAGAGTCCCTACATTTGGTACCGGGGTCGCGTAGAAAAGAGCTTTCAAATGCCCCCATAAATGAAAGTCAAGAGGGTTGAGGTCAGGAGAGCGTGGAGGCCATGGAATTGGTCCGAATTTACCAATCCATCGGCCACCGAATCTGTTGTTGAGAAGCGTACAAACACTTCGACTGAAATGTGCAGGAGCTCCATCGTGCATGAACCACATGTTGTGTCGTACTTGTAAAGGCACATGTTCTAGCAGCACAGGTAGAGTATCCCGTACGAAATCATGATAACGTGCTCCATTGAGCGTAGTTGGAAGAACATGGGGCCCAATCAAGACATCACCAACAATGCCTGCCCAAACGTTCACAGAAAATCTGTGTTGATGACGTGATTGCACAATTGTGTGCGTATTGTCGTCAGCCCATACATGTTGATTGTGAAAATTTACAATTTGATCACGTTGGAATGAAGCCTCATCCGTAAAGAGAACATTTGCACTGAAATGAGGATTGACACATTGTTGGATGAACCATTTGCAGAAGTGTACCCGTGGTGGCCAATCAGCTGCTGATAGTGCCTGCATCCGCTGTACATGGTACGGAAACAACTGGTTCTCCCGTAGCATTCTCCATACAGTGGCGTGGTGAACGTTACCTTGTACAGCAGCAACTTCTCTGACGCTGACATTAGGGTTATCGTCAACTGCACGAAGAATTGCCTCGTCCATTGCACGTGTCCTCGTCGTTCTAGGTCTTCCCCAGTCGCGAGTCATAGGCTGGAATGTTTCGTGCTCCCTAAGACGCCGATCAATTGTTTCGAACGTCTTCCTGTCGGGACACCTTCGTTCTGGAAATCTGTCTCGATAGAAACGTACCGCGGCCACGGCTATTGCCCCGTGCTAATCCATACTTCAAATGGGCATCTGCCAACTCCGCATTTGTAAACATTGCACTGACTGCAAAACCACGTTCGTGATGTGCTTGATGCTAGTACTGTAGAGCAATGAGTCGCATGTCAACACAAGCACCGAAGTCAACAATACCTTCCTTCAATTGGGCCAACTGGCGGTGAATCGAGGAAGTACAGTACATACTGACGAAACTAAAATGAGCTCTAACATGGAAATTAAGCGTTTCCGGACACATGTCCACATAACATCTTTTCTTTATTTGTGTGTGAAGGAATGTTTCCTGAGAGTTTGGCCGTGCCTTTTTGTAACACCCTATATAATGGTAAGACAGAGACTTAGGAACCAGGTTTTAAATTGTAAGATATTTCCTGGACAGATGTGGACTCTGACCACAATCTATTGGTTATGAACTGTAGATTAAAACTGAAGAAACTGCAAAAAGGTGGGAATTTAAGGAGATGGGACCTGGATAAACTGACTCAACCAGAGGTTGTACAGAGTTTTAGGGAGAGCATAAGGGAACAATTGACAGGAATGGGGGAAAGAAATACATTAGAAGAAGAATGGGTAGCTTTGAGGGATGAAGTAGTGGAGGCAGCAGAGGATCAAGTAGGTAAAAAGACGAGGGCTAGTAGAACTCCTTGGGTAACAGAAGAAATATTGAATTTAATTGATGAAAGGAGAAAATATAAAAATGCAGTAAATGAAGCAGGCAAAGAGAAATACAAACGTCTCAAAAATGAGATCGACAGGAAGTGCAAAATGGCTAAGCATGGATGGCTAGAGGATAAATGTAAGGATGTAGAGGCTTATCTCACTAGGGGTAAGATAGATACAGCCTACAGGAAAATTAAAGAGACCTTTGGAGAAAAGAGAACCACTTATATGAATATCAAGAGCTCAGATGGAAACCCAGTCTAAGCAAAGAAGGGAAAGCAGAAAGGTGAAAGGAGTATATAGAAGGTCTATACAAGGGCGATGTACTTGAGGACAATATTATGGAAATGGAAGAGAGTGTAGATGAAGATGAAATGGGATGTATGATACTGCGTGAAGAGTTTGACAGAGCACTGAAAGACCTGAGTCGAAACAAGGCCCCGGGAGTAGACAACATTCCATTATAACTACTGATAGCCTTGGGAGAGCCAGTCCTGACAAAACTCTACCATCTGGTGAGCAAGATGTATGAGACAGGCGAAATACCCTCAGACTTCAAAAAGAATATAATAATTCCAATCCCAAAGAAAGCAGGTGTTGACAGATGTGAAAATTACCGAACAATCAGTTTAATAAGCCACAGCTGCAAAATACTTTACAGACGAATGGAAAAACTAATAGAAGCCGATCTCGGGGAAGATCAGTTTGGATTCCGTAGAAATATTGGAACACGTGATGCAGTATTGATCTTACGGCTTATCTTAGAAGCTAGATTAAGGAAAGGCAAACCTACGTTTCTAGCATTTGTAGACTTAGAGAAAGCTTTTGACAATGTTTAGTGGAATACTCTCTTTCAAATTCTGAAGGTGGCAGGGGTAAAATACAGGGAGCGAAAGGATATTTACAATTTGTACAGAAACCAGATGGCAGTTATAAGATTCGAGGGACATGATAGGGAAGCAGTGGTTGGGAATGGAGTGAGACACGATTGTAGCCTATCCCCGATGTTATTCAATCTGTATATTGAGCAAGCATTGAAGGAAGCAAAAGAAAAATTCGGAGTACGTATTAAAATCCATGAAGAAGAAATAAAAACTTTGAGGTTCGCCGATGACATTGTAATTCTGTCAGAGACAGCAAAGGACTTGGAAGAGCAGTTGAAAGGAATGGATAGTGTCTTGAAAGGAGGATATAAGATGAACATCAACAAAAACAAAACGAGGATAATAGAATGTAGCCGAATTAGGTCGGGTGATGCTGAGGGAATTAGATTAGGAAATGAGACACTTAAAGTAATAAAGGAGTTTTGCTGTTTGGGGAGCAATATAACTGATGATGGTCGAAGTAGAGAGGATATAAAATGTAGATTGGCAATGGCAAGGAAAGCGTCTGTGAAGAAGAGAAATTTGTTATCATCGAGTATAGATTTAAGTGTCAGGAAGTCGTTTCTGAAAGTATTTTTATGGAGTGTAGCCACGTATGGAAGTGAAACATGGACGATAAATAGTTTGGACAAGAAGAGAATAGAAGTTTTCGAAATGTGGTGCTACAGAAGAATGCTGAAGATTAGATGGGTAGATCACATAACTAATGAGGAGGTACTGAACAGGATTGGAGAGAAGAGAAGTTTGTGGCACAACTTTACTAGAAGAAGGGATCGGTTGGTAGGACATGTTCTGAGGCATCAAGAGATCACCAATTTAGTATTGGAGGGCAGCGTGGAGGGTAAAAATCCTAGAGGGAGACCGAGAGATGAATACACTAAGCAGATTCAAAAGGATGTAGGTTGCAGTAGGTACTGGGAGACGAAGAAGCCTGCACAGGATAGAGTAGCACGGAGAGCTGCATCAAACCAGTCCCAGGACTGAAGACCAGAACAACAACATGTATTAACAAGGGCAGTAAAACACGCAGTATAATTAGTATTCCAGCAGCGAAAGAGCAGCGCTTCTGCATGGCGGCAGTAGTCATCGCGGACCAGGGCGTGCTGTAGCTGCAGGAATACTGGTTATTCTTCGTGTTTTACTGTATTACGTATCGATAAAACAAATATAGCACTACACTAATTTGAGACTGCTCTGTCGAACGCGCAAGTAAAATGCCACTTTAAAAACCATTTTGTTTGTAATGGGATACAAACCTATGCTTTCCATCGACGCCGGGCGTCGCATGAAAGACGTGAGAGCAGGATTTATTAAGGCTGACTCCAATTACATACTGCAAAAACGAAATTGCAGATACCTGCCGACACACCAAAGAAAATGCGCCTGACCACTCTTAGGAGAGACACCCTGTATATGATTTACATTTAACTTATTTTCGTAAGAAATTTACATTAAACTTACTTCGAGTATACAACAGTTTTTCGCACAAGCTTGTATACCTCGCGGAAATGACTCCGATTTAGCGGGAGTAGTTAGTGAACCGTTTGCCAGGAAACCCAAACACCAAAGTCAATTCACTGGGAGTTTTTTTTGTTGTCTCATGTAATAACACCAGCTCCATTTCTCCTCAGAATCTGAGTGAACTAAGATTCATGAACTGAACCATTGCTTCACTAGGAAATACTGCACAATACTGGCTAAGAAACTGCCTCCCAATCTGCCTCCCAATATTTACTGTGTGGCCTACATCTCGACATGCGCTTTTGGAACTGTGTGGTTGTTATTCAACAGCACGTTAGCATACGAACTTTTGAATGCATTATTTTACTACCCATATAATATATTGAGGTAGCGCATAATAAAATTTTATATTAGTAACTTAGCGCAAACAGATGCTATCTGTAACGATTTTTGGGATCATTAAATTTGTCATATAAGATTTTAATACTAATCGTCACAGTTTACACTTATTAGGCACAACAGATCTCTGCAGGACAAAACTGAAATAAAACCCACTGAGGCCATGTAAGGTAGCTACACTATGTGATCAAAAGTATTCGGACATTTCCAAAAACATTCGTTTTTCGTATTAGTTGCATTGTGCTGCCACCTACTGCCAGGTACTCCATATCAGCGACCTCAGTAGTCGTTAGGCATAGTGAGAGAGCAGAACGGGGCGGCTCCGTGGAACTCACGGACTTCGATCATGGTCAGGTGATTGGGTGTCACTTGTGTCATACGTCTGTACGCAAGATTTCCACACTCCTAAACATCCCTAGGTCCTCTGTTTCCGATGTGACAGTGAAGTGGAAACGTGAAGGGATATGTACAGCACAAAAGCGTACAGGCCGACCTCGTTCGTTAATTGACAGAGACCACCGACAGTTGAAGAGGGCCATAATGTGTGTCTAGCCAGACCATCACAAAAGAATTTCAAACTACATCGGGATCCACAGCAAGTACTACGACAAAACATGAGAAAACTTGGATTTCATGGTCAAGCGGCTGCTCATAAGTCACAGCCGGCCGCGGTGGTCTCGCGGTTCTAGGCGCGCAGTCCGGCACCGCGCGACTGCTGCGGTCGCAGGTTTGAATCCTGCCTCGGGCATGGATGTGTGTGATGTCCTTAGGTTGGTTAGGTTTAAGTAGTTCTAAGTTCTAGGGGACTGATGACCACAGCTGTTAAGTCCCATAGTGCTCAGAGCCATTTGAACCATTTTTTTCATAAGCCACATATCACACCGGTAAATGCCAAATAAGGCCTCGCTTGCTGTAAGGAACATAAACATTGGACGACTGACACAGTGTAAAAACGTTGTGTGGAGTGACGAATCACGGTACACAATGTGGCGATCCGATGGCAAGGTGTGAGTATGGCGAATGCCCGGTGAACGTCATCTGCCAGCGTGTGTAGTGCCAACAGTAAAATTCGGAGGCGGTGGTGTTATGGTGTGATCGTGTTTTTTATGTCGGCGGCTTGCACCGCTTGTTGTTTTGCGTGGCACTATCACAGCACACACCTACATTAATGTTTTAAGCACCTTCTTGCTTCCCACTGTTGAAGTGCAATTCTGGAATGGCGATTGCCTCTTTCAACACGATCGAGCACCTGTTAATAATGCACGGCCTGTGGCGGAGTGGTTACATGTCAATGACATATGGACTGGCCTACACAGATTCCTGACCTGAATACTATAGAACACCTTTGGGATGTTTTGGAATGCCGATTTCGTCACGCTTCACCGACCGACATCGATACCTTTCCTCAGTGCAGCACTCCGTGAAGAATGGGCTGGAGTTCGCTAAGAAACCTTGCAGCACCTTATTGAACGTATACCTGCGGGAGTGGAAGCTGTCATCAAAGCTAAGGGTGGTCCAACACCATATTGAATTCCAGCATTACCGATGGACGGCTCCACGAACTTTTAAGTCATTTTCAGCTAGGTGTCCGGATACTTTTAATGACATAGTGTACATACGGGAACTCATTGCCCTTACTTTGTTGCCACAAAGTTCCAGATTTTTACCATTGACCAAATTACTGCCAAGCAGAACTGACAGTTGCCTGCCGTTGCAGCGTGGTGACTGGTACCACATTCTAACATAACAGTCGCGACACTTGCCACGATTTTGTTGCTCACTACGCCAGCAGCGCGCCAAGCGGCCAGTAAGTTAAACTGTTGAGTTCGGCGCGATCGTGAAAACGAAGGCGAATAGTTGTTTATTTTGGTTTTTACAAATGAGAACGTAGCGTAACGCAATAAAATGCAGTAACGACAAAAAGAAGATACCACATATCTTTTTTTTAGGTTTCCTAAGGACCCTGAGAGCTATACACCACCGTGTTACTAAACTGTATCACTGACATCGCCTTGTGGTAGGAAGTTTAATTTTTACGGAAATTTTGATTATCCTGGTTAAATGCTGGACATTTTGGCGATGTAGACTTTTATCACGGCCACACGTTGCGAAGCACAAAGTGCAACTATGTTTTTACATTTTTCAAATTAGAGCAGCATTAACGTTAACAAACGCACTATAACCAAAACACGCGAACTGTGCACAGAGAACAACTGTAAACTTTCGCTGACTGCCACCTGGAAGCGCTAAGAGATGCCGAGAGTACCCGATCGGCACCAAGAATTACTATTCCTTGTCACAAGTACGTCTGAGGTGCTGCAGTGTGAGGCTCACTTTGGTGTGCTTAGAGTGTGCTGTTGTAGCGGGCAGAGGTTTTTTTCTGGTGCTTGCCCTTTAAAGAGGTCGCTGGCGGTTTGTTTTAGTTACGAGGCGCTCAGTACTAAAGGACTTCGGAGCTCGCTGGGCGAGTAAGGAGAAACAGCGTAAACACGGCAAAGAGGACGTTCCTGCATCGGAGACGCGCTGTGACCAGAAGACATGCGGCATATGGCAACCTCTGTTTTCCAGATCTCGCTGTTGATGCTGTTTTATCAGGATCGAGAAGCCTTGCTGCTCCTGGATTTATTAAGACATGGTGAGTGCCTCGTGCATTGGTGGTTTTCCTCAGGTCCAGGCACTGGAGTGTGTAGCAAAGTTTATGGAACATTATTCGACAGCCTGAATTTTCTTTTTCTCTGTGGTGAATCACATGCTTCTTTATTTCGACACACAACCGTACTGCTTACTTAGTGCGCCTTTGGTGTGTTCATGTCGATCTAGCGATGCTACGCTCCGCTTCGCCCTTGGATGGAATAGTTTTTGCTTTTGGCTTCTATTGCCAAACGTTTCTGTTTTATCGTGTTCACCTCTTGATGGGCTTTATATGTTATGTTCAGGCTAGTGTACATACCGTAATTTTTTTTAAGGATGTTTGGAGATTTAAGCCACCTTTTGATATGTTGAATCTGTTAAGTTACAACCTGTCTCGAGGGACCCCTCTTTTTTTTTAATTCTTTAAAAAGGGGGATTGTAATAGACGTTTCCGCTCTTGTCTTAAAGAGTTTTGGTGTGTTATTGAAGTCATTTATAATCTTGTCCCTCCCACCAGCCTTGGCATGTGGCTGCACGGCCAGGGTTTACCTAGCGCATGGCTGTTTTGGTAGAGGTGGCGGCTGGGATCCTTGACTGGTCTTAGGACACGCTGTTGGTGATAATGTCTTACAGGCATCACTTCTGTCTGTATACCGCCCATTATGTTTAGAATTTTAATCTTTTACTGTTCTTAAAGTTTACTATTGTGTGAATCTTAAACCTGTTTATTAGGACATTTAGATCAAACTTAAATGGCTCTTGAAAGGTCATTCAAATGTTACCTATCTTAAGTTTTAATGGCTCTGTTTCATGTTCTTTCTGTTGAAATAGTAATTCCTTTGTTGAAATCACTTTAATTCACAATAATAATGTGGTGCTCAATTTGCATTTGTAATAAGAATTTTGTGGCCCAATAAATTTAAAAATGTTTAAAAGAAAAATTCTCAATTCCCCCTCCCCCAGTAGTCTCGCCATTCCAAACACGTTAAGTTGAAAAGATGCACTGGTACCATTCTGGTAGTACGAGTGTGGTTTTGTTGTTTACTTTTGTTTACTTTCTGGGTTTCTGGTCTACTGAGCATTGTTTGTTTCTATATTTGTAATTTTTAGGTTTTGGTTAATTTTGCAGTCAGTTCAGAGACTACCAGTTGTTTGCAGGTTTTCTCTGACGGACATGGAACCACACCAGATGATCGGGCTGGGTGTACTGAGCAAGGAACAGCTCAGGAACGAGGTAAAGATTTGTTGCCAATTCGAAGACGGTGATGTACTGGATTTATGTTCATGGCGTTCTTGGGCTCCCAGTGCAAATTATGCCAGAGCATATTGGGGAGGTAGGTGCCAGATTGGGATGCTGTTTAGCCTCTTTCAGCGACTTGGGCAAGAATATAAATGTTTTATAAGTCAGTCCCCCTTCTTGGTCCCAAATCTACAGGCTTCAGGAGCAAATTACTGACTGAACGACTCACACTGAGGATTTAAGTTTGCCAACGACTGATCCTCCTTTAAAAGGCAGGGTTAGCGATTTACTTGTTGGGATAATAGCCTTGCTGAGAGCTGGAGGGCGGTGTGAAAATGGAAAACTCCAATCAGGACCAAGGTGTTTCAGGAGGCCCAATTGGGTGTGACTCTGGTTATTTCGCCCTTTTCAGTGCAAAAAAAGAAATAGATTATTTATCAATTGATGCTGTTACTTATTAGTAAATTATCTGTTGTTTTCAGTCGACCTGGAAAGGCAGATCAGTGTTTTTAATATTCTTTGGGAGGTAGCTTTTGAGGTGATACCCCCCTTTGTGTAAAGTTTCGCTAAGTGATTGTCTTAGCTAGTCAGGATGGCATATGAGAGTTGCATACATGCATTTTAAGAGAACGGCTTTCCGAAAGTGTTCGGCGTGATTTATTATAGTTAATCTGCACGCTTTCCGCATTCACCACACTGGGAATGTCTGAATTAATAACTGAAGTGTGTGCCACCATGGTCGCTTTCAATGTGAAATTATCAGACACAGGTAGTCAGTGTTATTGCGCAGGGAATTGAGGATCGTTCTCTCATTTTGTTTTTAAAAGAACCAGTAACCAGCCGAGACCTAGATCTTTCGGTTACTAATATCATTGGGGTTTCTCAAGCGGAGGCAAGGCACAGCTCTGATAAGCAGGTAGCACATGTAGTTAACGCTAAACCGAAGAACTCGGGCAAGGGCAAGAGGATACAAAGGCTTTGCTTTCATTGCTGTGAATCCAGGCATTTTATTCTGAATTGGTGGCTTCCCTAAGGATAGCCTTCGAACAGCTGACGTGAGGGTAAAAGTGGCACTCAGCCTCACATACTTCTCCGTGAGCTTGTCACAAGGTGGCAGGTGTTAAAGGTCCTTCTTTGCCTTTCGCTTGCACTTACCTCAACCATGAGCCAGTGTATGCCTTGCTCGACTCTGGAAGTATTATGTCCTTGTTGGAATACCGGTGGTATTCCAGGTATCGACGTATTTGCAGTCTACCCAAGGTACAGTCCAATGGAGGGAGCTGTACGGCAGTTAACGGGCAACAATTGGGTTCGGTAGGCACACTGCATGTGTATTGCCGTATGGGGAAGTTTCCTGGGCTGTTCAGGTCACTGTGGTGAAGGGGTTTTGTAACAACCTCCTGTTAGGGTGCGATTGTATAGGAAAATTTTGGTTGGTGCTGGATTATGTTAAGGGCGTCTTATTTCGGATTTCACACCTCTTTAAAGATTTTGTTCTGCAAGCATACTCATTGTCAAGGTGTTCTGAATCTGTGAGTTTGAGCTGAGTCTTACCTAATGAAGAGGCACAACAGGTGGTGCATCTACTTCGCGATTTCCCCCACATGTTAATCGCCAGGTTAGGTATGACGAATGACATAGAGTACTGAATTCAATTATTGGAGCGAGAGCCCATTAGGCAGTCTCCATATACACTTTCACTGCCTAAAATGAAAGCGTTAAAACAGGAAGTTGACAATGTTAGCAGACGGTGAGACTCATCCTTCGACTTCCCCCTATGCACCGCCCATATTTTTGGTCAAAAAGGCAGATGGAGATGGTTTCCTTCCTATGTTGGATTATCGCGCCTTGAATTGGAAGATAGTTCTGGAATCTGCCCCTCTTCCTGACCTTTACCATTGCTTCACCTGGTTCACTGGTACCCAGTACTTCACGGTACTTGATCAAAATCAAGCATATTACCACGTACCATTGGCGGAGGAATGAAAGGCCGCTACTGAGTCTGTCACAGATTGGAACTGTCCCTTACACGAGTTCTGGCTCGCCCTTGTAAGACCATCGGCATTGCTCATTGGACAGTGCACCTATTGGCTTTCAAGTTCTTGGTGGGCATATTGGGGCAGTGAGAACGTGATGGCTAATGAATGCAGCTGCATATTCGAGAAGCAAGGGGCGGGAGGTTTCGCTTGACCCTCTGATGAGCTGGAAATCGTGAGAGCTGTTCTTGCTGAGGTGCTGGCTTTGTTTACGAACTTAGAGGAGGAACAAGAGACAGATCCTGAGTTGATAATAATTATCTAGTGTTCTATTTGCATTTGGAAAAACAATAATTTCCCCACTTCTCGTTTTCTGCCCACCCAGTTAATTCCCAGCTTGTTAACTTGTGGGACATTGTGGATTTACTCCCAGATAAAACAACTTTGTAGGGTGCAAGCGGGAAAGTGTGACATCAAGAAACTTAGGCTTTCAGAGCTGCATTTCAGTAAAAGGTGCTAGCCCCAGCTGAATAAAGCTTGTTGGGCAGTCTCGCCCTGGTGGTAGAGTTTATGGGGGGGGGGGGGGGGGCTGAGCCATGCTACAAGGTCGATACTACGCACCTGACTTGCGAATGCGTCTGTGGTCCTGCGATCTGAGGGTCTATTTGGTTTGCTTAAGCAGATCAGCTGGGGCAACGAGCAGAAAGATTTTTTCCTGGTGGTTGCCGTTGGAACAGGTCGCTGGTGGTCTGTTTTGGCTGCGAAGTACTCGGTACGAAAGGACTCTGGAGCTCGCTGGGCGAGTAAGGAGAAACAGTGTAAGTAAGGAGAAAGAGTGTAAGCCGCGCGGGATTAGCCGAGCGGTCTGAGGCGCTGCAGTCATGGACTGTGCGGCTGGTCCCGGCGGAGGTTCGAGTCCTCCCTCGGGCATGGGTGTGTGTGTTTGTCCTTACGATAATTTAGGTTAAGTAGTGTGTAAGCTTAGGGACTTAGCAGTTAAGTCCCATAAGATTTCACACACATTTGAACATTTGAAGAAACAGTGTAAACATGACAGAGAGGACGTTCCTGCACCGGAGACGTGCCGTGACCAGAAGATGTGTGGCCTTTGGCATCTGCTGTTTCCCAGATGTTACTGTTGGCGCTGGTTTATTCCGAGGACGAAGCCTTGCTGCTCCTAGACTTACTACGACTGGGTGGGCGCCGTAATTATCCTCGAGCGTTGCTGGTTTTCCTCAGATCTGGGCACTTAAGTGTGTAGCACAGGTTTTGGAACATTATTCGGCAGCCTGCCTTTTGACCTGTTGTGATGCATCACTTTCTTCTTTGTTTCGACTCCTAACCGTATTGCTTATTTAGTGCCTCAATGGCTCGTTCATGTCGATCTAGTGTCGCTACCCTCGGCTTCCCTTTGGGTTGGAAAAAGGTTTTCTCTTTTGGTTTCTATTGCCAAACGTTTGTTTTATTGTGTTCACATGTTGACTGGGCTCTATACGTTACGTTCAGACTAGTGTACCTGCTGTAAACTTTTCTGAAGGATGTTTGGTGATTTGAGCCACCTTTTTGATATTTCATGTTTGAACTGTTAAAAGATACAGCCTCTCTCGAGGTACCAATCTTTTTTTAATTACGTTAAAAAGGGGATTGTAATCTGTGTTCACTCATTTGTCTTTGAGTTTTGGTGTGTTATATAAGTCAGTTATAACCAAGTCCCTCACGCCAGCCTTGGGTTGTGGCTGTGCAGCATGGGAGAACCTTGTACGTGGCTGTTTTGCTATATGTGGTGGCTGCGAGCCTTGACCAGCATGTTAGTGATCACATCTTATTTGCGCCACTTCCATCCGTATTCTGCCCCTTACGTTTGGTATTTTTATCTTTTACCATTTGTAAAATTTAGTATTGTTTTGCGTTTATTTTTCCTTAACTAAAGAATCTTAAACCCGTTATTGGGATATTTGGATATAACTTAAACGAATCGTGGAAGAACACTCAAATTTGTTACCTATCTTGTAAGTTTTAATGGTTCTGTTTTATGTTCCTTCTAATGAAATAGTGATCCCTTGCATTTGTATTAAAAATATTGTGGCCCAAAAATTTAAAAATGTTTTAAACAAACAATACTCAATTCCGCCCCCCTTCCCTCCCCCCCCCCCCCCCTCCTCTCATCGTTCGGCTGTTCCTAATGTATTTAGTCGAGCACATTAGTGGTACCGTAGTCCCACGCACTATCAACTTTGGTTATAAGCACTACAAGCCACATTCAAAAGTAAAATGCCGGTATCATAAACTTATGGAGCTTAGACCAATGCATTTCGCGACAAACTCCGTAGTTCTGTGGCACACAGTAAAATCCTAATCTACGTCGTGTGTAGTGGTGGTAGTGAAAGCTGGAAACAAAGCATTGCCACATGCGACAAGGGAGAATGAAAACACTTATTTTAACGGGTTAGATGTGCCGTGGCGGCGGTATTCCCGATCGATTCTCGATCGTTGGGTCTCCGAGTGGTGTTTCTTTCTCCGTTGCGGGGCGTCTCCTTGCGGCGGGTGGCGCCGTCTCCGCCCGGTGGCGTGTGCGCGGGCAGTCATTGCCTTTTGCGTCCCTCCGCACTGTCGCTGGCCGGGGCTGGTGTTACTTGATGCTGATGCTCCCAGGGTCGGTGGTTGAGTCGTCGCCTGATTACCAGCTTTCCTGCCCTGTCTGACTGCTCCTTGCTGAGGTCTGGGTGACGATACTCGTGCTGGATCATCTTTCTCGCGATTTCCCTGGATCGCGCCTTGGCAGGAGCTTGTGGCTGTGCTGCTCCCGGACATAGTTTACAGGGGAGTACTTTTCCGTCCTCGGAAGTCTGGTGCTGTTTGTGTGTTTCAGCGTGCTATGGCTAAGAAGATTATCTTCGGAAACGTGGGCAAACCTCAGTGTTCGTGTTTCTCGGCATTCTGCGTGTAGCGAAGCAGCCTACTCACGCCGTAATAAATTCACATCAGTCTTTCCATTGTGTACCTCCTAGTCCGTTGTAACTAGCTCTGACGTCATAAATGTTGCGCAATACTTTCAAAAATGGTTCAAATGGCTCTGAGCACTATGGGACTCAACATCTTAGGTCATAAGTCCCCTAGAACTTAGAACTACTTAAACCTAACTAACCTAAAGACATCACACACACCCATGCCCGAGGCAGGATTCGAACCTGCGACCGTAGCAGCCCCGCGGTTCCGGACTGCAGCGCCAGAACCGCACGGCCAGCGCATTACTTTAAAAATCAAGTAAATAACCTAAAACGTTTCTAGCATGTCAGGAATAATACTAAATTACTATGTGTTGAATATCAGTTCGATAACTTTAACCATTTTCGAAATTTGGACGTTTTTCTGTAAAAATCATTGGCGCAACAGAAAAGAGCTAGAAACTTAAAAATTTGTATTTAGATTCCTTTTTCTTAATAAATTAATAGAAACAGTCTTCTCGATCTCACAAATTAAGATTTTAGTTGAAATTCATGATTTTCTGGTTTTTGTCTTAAAAATTAAGGAAGCAAGATAGATTAAGTAGGCTAATAAATAAGGCTAGGATGTTTAAATTTAAGTAGAAGGTTAGATCCTCTATAATCATGAAGATGTGAGAAGTTTCAACTCAATAACTGTAAAACTATAGCGATAGCGTATCTCCAAAGGGCAGGTTTAGAGCTCGTCTACTGCGTGTAGTGTAATTAAATTAATTCTCTCGCCCAAAATAATTGACTTAGCCACATCAGCCTTTTATTATGATTACTTACCTGTGTGCTGATTGCGCATTTAAATTGAGAGCTTCATCTGCCATCAGCAAAAGAAGCTATGATTTAAAAAGTGGTGCTTGCAGAACTAGCACTCCTGAAAGAAAGGATAATGCGGAGACATGGCTTAGCCACAGCCTGGGGATGTTTTCAGAATGAGATTTTCACTCTACAGCGAAGTGTGCGCTGATATGAAACTTCCTGGCATGTTCGCAGGAGAGCTTCTGTAAAGTTTGGAAGGTAGCAGACGAGATACTGGCAGAAGTAAAGCTGTGAGACCAGACGTGAGTCGTGCTTCGGTAGCTCAGGTGGTAGAGCACTTGCTCGCGAAAGGCAAAGGTCCCGAGTTCGAGTCTCGGTCGGGCACACAGTTTTAATCTGCCAGGAAGTTTCATATCAGCGCACACTCCGCTGCAGAGTGAAAATCTCATTCTGAAAACTGGTACTACTCATATTGTTCAAAGAGTAGATAATGTTGAAATGAGAGTAGAAAATATTAGTACTAACATTGCTAACATTGAGAGTAAAGTAGCTTCAGTAACTTCTGGTAATGGTAGTATGCAACAAGTTGTAGCTGCAAACGCCGCATTTATCGGGTGTCGGCAGTTATTGCGGTTCGATCCAGATAAAAATATCCACCCGCTAGATTTCTGGAACGATTTTGAAGATGTGGTTCCACCAACTTGGTCTGAACGAGAGAAAATCTCATTTATTAGAAGCCATTTAGCAGGTGACGCCATGCGTTGGTTAGCTGATGTTATGTTGAAGTGTAAAACATTAGCGGAATTTAAAACTCCTTTCATTAATGAGTATTGGTCTAGTAATAAGCAAAATGAAGTGTTGAGAGAATTTTGGAGTGGAAAACGCTTCAATGTAGGCAAGGAATCTATTAAAGAGTTTGCCAGGTCATGGATCTCACGTTTGTCACATTTGGACGAAAAGCTGAAACCTGAAATGATAATACTAGGTCTTGAAGCCAAACTGCCATGGTATTGGCAAACTAGAATTATATCTGCCCTAGAGACAATCTGGATCGTTTCATTGAATATTTGGAACGTGTAGAGCGTGTGGCTGCCAATGAGGAGCAAGCACATAACAGAAATGCTAATAACACTAGTAGTATTTTTAAGAACGAGCAGAATGGCAATGTAAACATCAGAACAGTAGGTGTTTGCCATCCTAAGAGAGGTAGGAATTGGAGAAATAATTATCAGAACCAACAATGGCATCCAAATGATAGTAATTTTGTTCCGAACAAAATTATGCAGGTAAACAACAGTACGGAAAGCAATGCTGTGCCAGTTAACTATAATGGAAATAAAGGAAACAGTAGTAGGCCGAGGCAGGAAAACTAGTTCCCGTCTACGAGGACACTGGCGCTCACCAGGCGGTTACTTTTCCTAAGCCAGTAATTACAGTAATTGGTAAGACAGATCAGAATACCCAAACTGAACATGTGGATGAAGGGTCGGTAGCAGCTAAGGATACAGCAGAAATATTAGATCACTCACAGCATTTGATAGATACCGTGTTAGAGATGCTTTCTAAGTGGGAAGAGGAAGAGAAGGCGCAGCAGTGTAACGGTAGGGAAGAGCTACAAAATACTGAATTGTCAGGCGAAGAAGCACAAGAAATTCATGCTTATATTTACGATGAGGATGATGTGCTCTTATCTAAAGTGCCTGTGCAGGATGTTGATACTGTACTAATAGATTTAGGACAGGAGGTAAGTGAGAATGTAGAGGGTAGGCTGTTGAGGGTCGATGAACCCAGTAGCTGTGACCAGTTGTCACTGGAGAAGGAACCCGACGATAATAGTAAAAGTGGTTTAGCTGTAACTAGTGTTATGCCTGGTCTGAAGGCGCAGAATCGCTCAGACTACAGTAATTTGGCTCATGTTTAGCAAACTAAATGTAATGAAGTCGTGCGGTGTTTCGATTTGAAATTAATAGACCGACTGGAAAAGGCAGCTGAAAATGTAATTCAGGAAACCCCTACACGCTTTGACCTAAATGTAATGAAGACAGATGTCGATCACTTTAGTTGGAGACAAATCAAAAAGGAACTATTGGATGAATTTGAGCAACCACCTGTACAACCTAGAATAAGCCACCCTATAATAATAGTGAATATGTTGGGTATCAATGTACGTTGTCTCTTAGACAGTGGAAGTGAGGTGAGTGCGATATCTCAGTCCTTCTTTGATGCGTTACCTGGTAAAGACAAGCTTACAGTAATGAGGGTATCAGGACTAAGAATAATTGGTGCTACTGGCAAGGTGTCAAAAACGGTAAAGCAAGAAGCTTTACTGCCCTTTAACATTAATGGTAATTTAATTGATCATCCTTGCTTAATTGTAAACAATCTCAGTATTGAGATTTTAATTGGCATAGATTTCTTGTCGAAATATCACAGTGTTGTTGACTTTGAAAGAAGCCAGTTAAAAATGGTCTTGCCGATAACCGGAGTAATTACGGTACCTTTTATTGATAAACATGTAGTAACTAATGATGAAACTTGGGAGCTGCCTATACGAGTTCTGAAAAATAGGAGATATTGGGACGAAGGTGTTAATCTTAGTACAAGTAAGCTAAACACAGAAGAAGAAGAAGCAATTATTTTGGACAAAATAGAAGCTAAATTGCAGTAAATCGATAAAATTTCAGCTAATCAGAAGGAAGAACTGAGACAGGTTTTAAAAAGGCATCATAAGGTATTTTCAATTAGACCTGGCGTGGTCAAAGGTTATGAATGTCAATTAAAGGTGAAACCTGGCCAAGTGTTTTTCAGGAAGCCATACCAAATACATGTAGCTAGAAAGGAGGCGGTTCGAAAGGAGATACAGAGAATGCTAGAGTGGGGTGTGATTGAAAAAGTGATCAGTGAGTACAATAATCCTCTTGTTGTTGTACCAAAAAGAGACGGGAGTGTCAGATTGGTTCTGGACGCTCGTTGGTTGAATGAAATAGTGGTTAGGGAAAGTGATAGACCGCAGAACATGGACGAGTTATTGCAAAAGTTCCGGGGAGTAAAATTCTTAACTTCTATGGACATCACGTGTGGATATTGGAATTTGCCACTGGCGGAAAGTTCAAGGAAGTACACAGCTTTCTTGTACGAAAGAGTTTGTTACCAATATCGTGTGGTACCTTTCGGACTTAATATCTCTGTTTGTGCCTTCGTACGTGTGATGTGCCATGTTTTAGGACCAGCCTTAAGTAATAAAATAAGTCTACGTAGATGATCTTTTAATAGCAACTCCTACCTGGGAAGAACACATAGCTTTATTAGAGGAAGTGTTAGAGGCTATTGAGAGAGGTGGTATGAAACTAAAGATTGAAAAGACAGAGTGCATTAAAGAGGAAATAGGTTTCTTGGGATATATGATAAGTGGAAAAGGTATCCTGCCCGACCCAGGCAAGCTAGCAGTCATTGAAAAATTTGAGGCTCCCAGCAACAAGAAGCAGTTGAGATCGATGTTCGGTCTTTTCGGCTTCTATAGGCGTTTTGTTAGTGATCAGGCTTTTAATGCGCCCTGTCTTCACCTCCTGCTGAAAAAGAATACCCCTTTGGTTTGGACAGCAGAATGTCAACACGTGTTCGAGGTGCTTAAACAATCTTTAATTAATAGTCCTATTTTACATCATCCTGATTTTGAAAAACCATTCTGTATGTCTGTTGATGCTAGTGGCTATGGTATAGCTGTGGAGGTATTCCAAGTAGAAATAGAGAACGAACAAGAAGTGCACAAGACTATAGCTTTCGCAAGTCCATCTTTACAGGCAGCAGAGAGAAATTATGGCATCTCAGAACTGGAAGCATTGGCAATTGTATGTGGGGTACAGAAGTTTGAGCAGTATCTATTAGGTCACAAGATAATTGTTTACAGTGACCATAAGGCGTTGACCTTTTTAAAGACCTGTAAGTTGAGGAATGCTCGTTTGGTAAGATGGTCATTCTATCTCCAGCAGTTTGGCCTTGAAGTTAGATATATTCAAGGGAAAGACAATCTGGTAGCTGATGGGTTATCTAGAAGTGCGGAGCTCTGTGATGACGCGGGAATTACAGCAACAGACCTAAGTGAAGTACGAATGTTTGCGTTGCACGAAGTGAAGGAAGAAAGTGCATTAAAGAGAGTGATTAAGAACTTGAGACGTGAGCAGAATGCAGATGACCAACTGAAATTAGTGAAGAGCTATTTAGGAAGTGCGAACTATCCTAAGGTTTCGCAATACTATTGTCTGCATAAAGGTATTCTGTTTAGGAGGAAAAAGGTAGGTGTTTCTGAGTGGAAGCTGTGCTTTCCCTCACAACATGTAGACTTACTAATCGACTATGTACACCTGAGGTATGGGCACTACGGTGCAAAGAAGTGCATTGCAAAATTAAAAGAGAAGGTTGTGTTTGACAACATGTACCGCCGTGTGGCCAAGCGTCTAGCATCTTGTGTAGTGTGCCAGAAAGTCCGTGCTGCTAACACCACAATACAAGGGGATATGCATTCAGTAGAGCCAGCTGAAACCCTTGAATTACTGGCTTGTGATTTGTTTGGCCCTCTTCCTGCTTCGAGAGGTGGGTGCACCCATGTTTTTGTTGTTGTGGATGGATTTAGTAAATATGTTAAGCTATACCCAATTAAAAGAGCAAATGCAAAAACGTTGGTAGAAAAGTTGGAAAAAGATTTCTTCGTGAACGTTGGCGTTCCGAAGAATTTGCTGTCAGACAATGGGCCTCAATTTACTTCTGATAGATTTAAGGAATGTCTAGATAAGGCCGGAGTGAAACATCTGAAAATATCTGCGTATTTACCCCAAGGAAATATGAGTGAACGTATTATGAGAGAATTGAATAGGCTTTGCAGAACTTATTGTGCTCGGAAACACTCAAGTTGGGCAGAGCACATGAAGTATTTTGAGAATGTAATTAACAACTTAAGGCATGATGCAACTGGTTTTGCGCCTTGCGAATTGATGTTTGGCCAAGAACCGCACAATGTGATTGCAGATATGGTAGAATTCCCTATTCTAACGCAAATATCCACAGACGAGAAGTTAAAGGCTAGGACAAATATAAGAAAAAGAGCATTGGAAAGGAAGAAGCGTCATGACGCAAAAGTTGTACCCACTAGTTTTGAAATAGGTCAGTTAGTCCTTGTCAAAACCAAGGAAATATCGAAGAAAATAAATAAAGAAACCAATGAATTCTGTAGGGAGGAGGTTGTTCTGTAACCTCTACAGTGTGGCAGCTGTGCAGTCCCAGCTGTGTGAGATCTTCTTTCCATTTCAGGTCTCACTCAGTCTTCATCTTTCCTATCCACAAAAATTTCGACCCCTTCTTTCCAATATGAAAATTTTCTGAAACCAATGAATTCTATAGCGAGGAAATTGCTCTGTAACCTCTACACAGTGCGGCAGCTGTGCAGTCCCAGCTGTGTGAGATCTTCTTTCCTTTTCAGATCTCACTCAATCTTCATCTTTCCTATCCACCCAAGGTTTCGACTTCTTCTTTGCAATACAGAAATTTTCTGTCCTGGCTATCAAGCCATGAGTTCTGTAACCATTCTATCCACCGATTAGTGAAGAAAAATACCTAATGTGACAAACCTAATAGTAATATAAACAACAGAGAAGTATGATGTAATTAAGATACAACGTATTTGAGTAACAAGTATGTATAGAACCCTGGTAATATTATAAGAACAAATTTGTTGTTTTATTGGAAATGGTCCCACAATAATATTTTAAAAAGATGTACGAATCCGTGTTCAAGCAGGATCTGAAGTGGCAGTGAAACCTATTGTATGCTGTAGAGCTAACTAATTAATGGTAAAAGAGATTGCTTAGTGTTATGAAAAATATGTAGATAAGTTGTAAGAATAAACTCACCTTGTGTAGCAAGGAATGGCAGTGTAATAGAATTGAACAGTGTTTGTGGTTGTGACGTGAAGGACACGTCCTTGAAATATTTATAAGGTCGGAGCTGGCCATTATTTTGGTGTAGTGTGCGACAGGACACACCTACACGTATTGAGGTTATGAGTTGGAGGCGTGAATGCGACCATAGGTACCCTTATATTAGATGAGACAGAGCAGCTCATGGTGTCCTATAGGTTTAAGGAATTTAGCATTACGCTTGGCCATAATTACGTAATACACTTTAGTGGTAGGTCGAGAGAGTCTACCTGAGGTTTCAGCGTCCGGTCGAGTGGAAATTGATCAGCTGCAATACACTATAGATATGAAATAAATGTGCTATCCTATGCTTTAAATGTTAATAGAGTGAGTGTTAAATAAGTACATAACTGGCAACATAATTGAGTAACATAATGGCAGACGTGAAACACTATTTATAGCTCAGCATAAATACACTTCGATGAAGTAAGTACATAATTGCTCGATGTGGAATTGACACAGCAGCAGAGGACCAATAAGTGGATTTCGTAGTCAACTAAACGAAGTGTGTTTTGAACACTCAGAACTGTACTATTACCACAAGTTACTCACATGTACAAAGAAGATGAGAATACAACTACTAATCAAATATACTCATACTATCTCTAAGAATAAGGTAATCAAAGATGAGTTAGTTAAGTTAATAAAATACAGATTTGTCAGGAATGTACCGAGCATTGGTTCAGTGTTCCGGCCCAGAAATAATAAATTGAAATTAAATAGGATTGATGATTGTATGCCTTGAGCATAAATTTTCTCTAGTACGTGACTAACGGCGTTTTGAGCCATTTGTTTACCGATTTTATGACAATTAAGTAACCACGAGAGTAAAATTGAAAAAGTTCTGTTAACTTCGTTCCAGCAAAATATTGAAGGATAAAATGTATATATCCCCATTTCATTGTGACCCACCCTTAGATAATAAGTGAACAGTCTGAGGCACTCTTTTTGTTTGTTCTACGGGACAAACCAGATACTGGCAGCCTGGTAGCTGCGTGAAAACGTGGAGTGACTTGGACACAACTCACAGTGACCCCTCCCCTTTCCCCATCTAATTTAGAGTGAACGTGAAGGACGCACACCATAGCAACTTCCCCTCCTCTACCCTTGTGAATGGAAGTGTAGAACGCTACAACCACGTGTGTAAAAATGATTTGTCAAATTTTCTTTCAGGTTTCGAAAAGACTGCTAAGATATGATCATCTGTTTATGTATCTTGAATAACTGTGTTATTTTCTTTGAATTTGTGTATGTAAAAATGTATTTAATGGATTTAAGATTTTCATAATTTTACATATTTTTATGTGTTTGTCTAAGGCGATATGTATGCCAAAGTGTTTCTTTGATTTTGCTTAAACTTTGAGGGATACTATTGCTTAAGAGGCAGTGAACATGCCAGTAATTTAAATAATTGAAGTAGGTAATCAGTTTTCTTTTAATAATTCTATATGTTTACATTTCAATTTTAATTTTTCATAGGGAGTTAAGCTGTACTCTTGCTTCCCTTTTTGTAATTAAATTTTTTTTTCGTTCATTAACATTCAAAGAAAAAAATTTTTTAAGTAGAGGGTGATGTAGGGAAGCGGCCTACTCACGCCGTAATAAATTCATATCTGTCTTTCCATTGTGTGCCACCCTAGTCCGCTGTAACTAGCTCTGACGTCATAAATGTTGCACAATACTTTAAAAATCAAGTAAATAACCTAAAACGTTTCTAGCATGTCAGGAGAAATACTAAATTAATATGTGTTGAATATCAGTTCGATAACTTTAACCATTTTCGAAATTTGGACGTTTTTCTGTAAAAATCATTGGCGCAACAGAAAAGAGCTAGAAACTTAAAAATTTGTATTTAGATTCCTTTTTCTTAATAAATTAATAGAAACATCTTCTGGATCTCACAAATTAAGATTCTAGTTGAAATTCATGATTTTCTGGTTTTTGTCTTAAAAATTAAGGATGCAAGATAGATTAAGTAGGCTAATAAATAAGGCTAGGATGTTTAAATTTAAGTAGAAGGGAGATCCGCTATAATCATGAAGATGTGAGAAGTTTCAACTCAATAACTGTAAAACTATAGCGATAGCGTATCTCCAAAGGGCAGGTTCAGTGCTCGTCTACTGCGTGTAGTGTAATTAAATTAATTCTCTCGCCCAAAATAATTGACTTAGCCACATCAGCCTTTTATTATGATTACTTACCTGATTGCGCATTTAAATTGAGAGCTTCATCTGCCATCAGCAAAAGAATGTATGATTTATTCGATAACTTATAAAGTGGTGCTTTACTAGCCCAGCGGCTAGTTGGGAGAGCCGATTTGATCAGGCGTTCCCTTAGCCGTCTGCAACGTGGCTTTATATATAAGAACGTTGCGCGAGAAACAAGGCCCCAGTTCTCTCCAGACGCTGGATAGCTGTGTCGGGAGTCGTGTCGCGTCGGTATCATTGCTACAAACAGCCTCGGATACCGTATTAAGTTACTCGGGATACGCGTAACCATGAAATCATTTTCGAGTGAAGTGTTAATTCTGGGATTACTTTAATTATCTATCTTCAGTTTGCATATGTCGTATTTTCACGTGCCGCCGCGGGACAGACATTCTACCATTATTTAGCGTGGCGTTTGATGAACATTATCATCAAATTATGGCGAGCATACATTTAAATATTTAATTTGGACAGTTATAGTTGCATCAGCGCATTAGACTCTGAACTGCTCTGTTAGTCAGATTGTGTGGATTCTTTTTTTTTCATCTGTGACTTTCAGAATACAGAGAACTTTTTTACACGATCGTTTTTGATTATGAATCCCAGACAATCTCCTAATTCCTCAGAGCTATAAGCTGTAGCTATAAGTGTATTTCTCAGATGAAGTGGGCACAGGAATTCTAATTACAGGCTTCACATTTTGGTAATCACTTTCTGGTTGCCAATATTGTAGTTAGAGAGCCAGTGTTGAGAACGGCAAAAGACAGCATAAATAATAGGAACATTTTAAACAACATAATTCCACTCGCAGCCCCACATATGGTTAAACAGCAGGGAAATGCATCCTTTTCTACATTACAATAATCAATTCCACACGCCGCCCCACATGTGGGGTGATGTACCTTACTTAGTGTGTTTTTCTTTGCGTTCTATTGTGCCGTTGCAGAACTTTGTTTAACCTTTTCCCTCCTTATTCTTCTGCAGAGTGCCTTTTGATCCTGTGGCCTGTAATTTCGCTTGTGCCAAGTTCTGGGGTTTTGGGGTATAACTGATTAAATTATGTTTTGGAATTTATGGGATTCTGGGTGTTTGTCTGGGGTTTTTGCTGGCCTGTACCCATACGAATTCCCGTCTCCTCGTCCGGGCGTCGTACGTAAGGTTTAAGGTGAGTGAATTTTGGTAGTTCCCATCCATTGGTTCGGTGGGCCCCGAGACGAATTGTTTTTTTGCACCCTGCCTGTCCTATCTCCCTGGCCTAAGGCTGGCTCCTCTGTACCCGTGCACGAGTGTGTATGTGAGCGACGGTGATCGTTTCCTGACTTGTTTACCGTTTCTTGCCGACTTCTCTGCATAGACTGCCGAATCTGTAATTTGGTCTATGCCATGTTATAGTTGCTTCAAGTTGGTTCGCACACTCCCCTTGGTAATGACATCTGCGCACCTATGAGACTGAATAATGTTTTGAACTATTGTAAGCTGGCGGTTGTCGCCGTGTGCGTTAAATTTTAACTTGTATTTGAGTTTTGGTGTAATTGTATTTTGTTAACTGAGCTAATTTTATATTGCCTACTGCTGCGATGTCAGAAATGTTAAAATCTAGCCTTGGGCTCCTTGTGAATTTTTATGTTGATAACTGATGCAGCATTTTAGTGTAATGATTTATCTTTTACGTTTTGGGGAAATTTTATCTTGGCAAATACTTGGGGTTAAATTGTACAACTTGTGTCTATGATATGTGGAAATGTTGGGGTGGATTGCACTTTCTCGTTAGGCCTACCACTTATTGTTTTACTAAAGGAATTAAGGGATATTTGTTGAAAGTTTTTTTTAAAAAATTTTAACCATCATAAATTTAATCTTATCTGTGAAGCCATATTTGTGAGGAGTTGTTATTTAAATTTCATTGTCTTCCCAGCTTACCCTTTGCTACTGTATTAAAAGTGTTTGTTGTTTTGATTAATCGCAGCTGCTTGCCTTAAAGAACTAAAGCTGATTTTGAAAGATTGAAAATTAGTGTAACTGTTCACTCCAATAAAGCCACCCTGTTAAAAGAAATTTTGGTGCTACCATTTGTTTCCCTACCACGGCTCATTAGACATTAAAGCATGTATAAAAACCTTACAAAATGGTTGAAACATGGTAGACAGACAAACTGTAAAGATACACTACGTTTAAGTTCAAAATCAGTGACGCGAATGTAAACCACGATCGCGAAAATGCATCGCATGAGCTACGTTATCACTAACCGTAATTCAAACGGATAGCTGTCAGGCTGGCTGAATATTATAGTTGTCAAACTGTTTCGCCGTGCGGCCTACAAAGTTTGCAGCGTGGTTATGTCAACCAACGAAGCTATACAGGTTGTAACAAAAAGTGCTGCACAAATTGCATGACACATTCTTCACATGTAGACCAAGGAATTGTTATATGAACATGTCCGGAAATTTGTTTCCATATTACAACTCACTTTCTCCAACTCATTAATCATAGCAAACCTACAAGAACAGAAAGTTACATCACGGGGAACATGCACTCTTGGTCACGTCTGGTTACGTTGTGCGCCGCCAGTGTTTTGTTTTCATGTCCCTGTTGCTATGCGACATACGTAATTGTTGCATACAGGTAACGTTAACTGTTCTAGAGATCAGTAAGACCGCTGCAAGCTGGGACCTTGTCGAGAAACTCTGAGATAAGGGTGTAGAAATGAAGTAAAATATTTAATATAATTAATTTTTATTTAGAGCACAATTACATGGAACTTATTGCCACAGAAGTAGTTGGTACGCCACATTTTTCGGAAGATTTCACCTTTTTCAGCAACTCTTTTTTTCCGTTTTACATATTTGTGAACCTCCAAACAAGTGAGCCTGTAGTTAAACTGGCATAGTAAGAATGTTTCCACAGGCCCTGGATTCAGTCGGTTTCTTTCATCAGTCCTCTGGGCCGACATCAGCAAAATACTCTTTCCATAGTGGCGTTTTGTGCAGGGATAGAATACAAATACTCGCATAATTTGTGTTCAGGATTTTCGGTTTCCTTATGTAAATCCACCTTTCTTCCATGGGGTGTTTAAACTTCCATTCTTCAGAGTCACACTTAGTTTCTAAAATTCTCTTCAGATATATGTTCCTGAAAACAATTACCTTCACACCATTTTTAGTCATGTATATAATAGTGTTTTCAATCACCACCCAGTCTGAGGTTTCAGACAGCGTCATTCAATCAAATGCTTGATATTTATTGAAAGAAATAGCCCATTTCTGTAAGTAATCAAATGCTGTGGTACACAAAGCCGTTCTCTCTTCCTCAAATTTCGAAATCAAATTATTTCTTGACTAGGGTTCTCATTCTTTAATTTGTTCAAATTCACCTTGGTTTTCATTCCAATAAAATTGGCAGTCTTCCTTTCATTCAGCTATCTTTTAGAGTGTCAATAAATTTCGTATATCAAGTATCAAGACTTCATTGTTCTCCAGGCTTTTTATATATTTTTTCAAAAGGAGCCAAGTGGTCATAAAGCGAGAGCTTGCTGGAAGTATGTTGTTTTTTCTGGTGAAAGTTGGTCCTGTCTCAGTGCCAGTGATGGCCAACTGAGAGGCTGCAACCAACCTGTCTGTGTGCTAGACAGTGGACCTACACCTGGAGTTATGATCTGCGGTGCGATTTCGTATGACAGCAGGAACATTATTGCGGTTATCCCACGCACCCTAAATCTGCATGGATTCTCTGCAAATCACACTTGAGTGCCTGGCAGAGGGCTCATCGAGCCAACTTCACAATAATTCACCATTATTCCACCCTCGAACAGCGCGGAAAAAACGAACACCTATATCTTTCCGCGTGAGCTCCCATTTCCCTTATTTCATTATGATGATCGCTTGTCCCTATGTAGGTCGGCGTCAACCCATATTTTCGCATTCGGAGGAGAAAGTTGGTGACTGAAATTTCGTGAGAAGATTACGCCGCAACGAAAAACTCCTAAATCCTGTATCATGTCCGTGATCTTTTCTCCCCTATTTCGCGATAATACAAAACGTGGTGCTCTTCTTCGAACTTTCTCGTTGTACTCTCTCAGCCCTATGTGATAAGGATCCCAGACCGCGCAGCAGTACTCCAAAAGCGTAGTGTAGGCTGTATCTTTAGTAGTGCGTTACATTTTCTAAGTGTTCTGCCAGTAAGATGCAGTCTCTGGTGTGCCTTCCCCACAACATTCTCTATGTATTCTTTCCAATTTGAATTGTTCATAACTGTAATTTCTATGTATTTAGTTGATTTTGCGGCGTTTATATTAGACTGATTTATCGTGTAACTGAAGTTTAACAGATTACTTTTAGCACTCATGTGGATGATCTCACATTTTTCATTATTTAGGGTCAATTGCCAATTTCGCACCATTCAGATATCTTTTCTAAATCGTTTTGCAATTTGTTCTGATCTCTGATTTAGATTTTCTGTGATTTCTCCAAATCACTCCTAGCAAATGCCGGGATGGTTCCTTTGAAAGGGCACGGCCTACTTGCATCCCCGTCCTTCCCTAATCCGATGAGACCGATGACCTCGCAGTTTGGTCTCTTCCCCCCTACAACCAGCATGCTGGGATCTAAGGACTGTACTGTCTTGCTTGGCTCTTGTCTTTACTGCTTTTATGTTTCTTGTATGTAATTTGATGCCTCACAAAAGAGGAAGTTATTAGCTAATGGGCAATAAAGAGCGCAAGTTTTCTGAAGCGTTCTTGTTCTCCCGGTCACAGATGATCCCACCCAGTATTAATTGTGAGTCTTTTTAAGAGGGGGGGGGGGGGGGGGGGTAGGATGTCAAACCGGTCGACTGGCAGCAGGAAAGGCACCACAGGATATTTTAATTCCCACTGTCCTGAGTATCGGTTTGATGACTCCCATAAAAAAAATATACACTTTTGAATTCCACAGAGCGAAATACAGCGGCGTGCAGTAGAAGAATGCTGTGTGAAGAGGCGTGGCGCTGCTCTTTGGCACACTTAAGACCAAATAACATGTCTTACATTTCCTTGAACATATATGTTTTATATATGAAACTCTTCAGAAAGATGTGCGCTACGAAATGAACATATTTTTGAATTTTTTTAAAAATTTTGACGTCCTACCACAAACGCTCGAGGGGGAGCAGGGGAGGGGGGGCGGCACTATAAAGTTTTTTGCCCCGGTTCTGAAATATCGTACATCCGAGGCTGGGTGTAAATCGAATTGAGTGCTTAACCGACTCCTTAGTTGCAACGGAGACCTGTCCATTAAACCTTCATTATGGGTGACACGGTGTAACTGTTCCTCGGGGCAGCGGTTAAGTCAGCAGAGGAGTGCTGTTTAAGTAGACTGTATTTATTGTCCGCAGATGGGGCGAGGATGATATAGCTGATCTCATCCGCATGTTCACCCAAGTGAGTAAGCACTGTGACGAGTTTTGTGTTGTCACTGATGACATCACTTGGGACCGACCGAAAGCCGTTGCAATCTCTGCTAGTGATGCCACTGATGCAATATTGAGGGGAACGAGCACAACGCTCTCTGGCTAAAACCGGAGATACGTTCAGGCCGAAATTTTTGCGAGGAACATAAGTGTTCCGAAAGGATAGCCTAAATACAGTTGGTGGTGGCGTGTTTGTTGTTGTTAGAAGTACTTTATCTTGTCGCGAAATTGAAGTACATAGTTCCGGTGAGATGATGAGATAGCATTGGCAACCGGAATAAAATAATAATTGGATCCTTTTACTGACCTCCCAATTCAGATGATAAAATTACTGAAAGGTTCAAAGAAAACTTGAGTTTGATTTCAAACACGTACCCGACTCATACAATGGTAGTTGGTGGTGACTTTTACTTACCCTCGATATTTTGGCGAAAGTACATGCTTAATTCCGGAGGTATACATAAAACATCATCCGAAATTGTGCTAAACGCATTCTCTAAAAATTATTTCAAGAAGTCAGTCATGAGCCTACGACCGGCCGCAGTGGCCGAGCGGTTCCAGGCGCTTCAGTCCGGAACCGCGCAACTGCTACGGTCACAGATTCGAATCCTGCCTCGGGCATGGTCGTGTGTGATGTCCTTAGGTTAGTTACGTTTAAGCAGTTCTAAGTCAAGGGAACAGATGACCTCCGATGTTAAGTCCCATAGTGCTCAGAGCCACTTGAACCATGAGCCCACTCGAATAGTAAACGGTTGTGAAAACACGCTTTACCTCTTAGCAACAAATAATCCTGAATTAATAACGAGCATCAAAACGGGTACAGGGATTAGTGAACACAGGGTTGTCATAGCGAGATTGAATATTGAAACCCCCAATTCATCCAAAAAGAAACGAAAAATATACCTATTCAAAAAAGCAGATAAAAATTAACTTGACGCCTTCCGGAGAGACATTCTCCACTCCTTTCAAATTAACAGTATGTGTGTGGGTTAGATGTGGCTTCAATTCAAAGAAATATTATCGGCAGCAATAGAGAGATTTATACCAAATAAATTAACAAACGACGGAACTCATCCTCCTTGGCACATAAAACTGTTCAGAACACTGTTGCAGAAACAACGAAACAAACATGCCAAATTTAAACAGACGCAAAACCCCGAAGATTGGCGATCTTTTACAGAATCTCGAAATTTAGAGCGGACTTCAATGCGAAATGCCTATAACAGTCTCCACAACGAAACTGTCTCGAAACCTGGCAGAAAATCCAAAGAGATTCTCGTCGTATGTGAAGTATATTAGCGGCAAGAAACAATCAATGCCTTCTCTGCGCGATAGCAATGGAGATACTATCGAAGACTGTGCTCCCAAAGCAGAGTTACTAAACACAGCCTTCCGAAATGCCTTCGCAAAAGAAGACGAAGTAAATTTTCCAGAATTCGAATCGAGAACAGCTGTCAACGTGAGTAAAGTAGAAGTAGATATCCTCGGAGTAGTGAAGCAAGTTAAATCACTTAGTAAAAGCACATCTTCTGGTCCAGATTGCATACCAATTAGGTTACTTCCAGAGTATGCTGATGCAATAGCTCCATACTTAATCATATACAACCGTTCGCTCGATGAAAGATCCGTACCCAAAGACTGGAAAGTAGCACAGGTCACACCAATATTCAAGAAAGGTAGCAGGAGTAATCCACTAAATTAGAGGCCCATATCATTAACATCGATTCGTAGCAGGGTTTTGGAACATATATTGTATTCGAGCATTATGAATTACCTCGAAGAAAACTGTTTATTGACACGCAGTCAACACCGATTTAGAAAACATCGATCTTGTGAAACACGACGAGCTCTTTACACACACGAAGTGTTGAGTGCTATTGACAGGGTCTTTCAAATTGATTCTGTGTTTCTAGATTTCCAAAGGGCTTTTGATACAGTAACAAAAAGCGGCTTTTAGTGAAACTGCGTGCTTATGAAATATCGTCTCAGTTATGTGACTGGACTCGTGATTTTCTGTCAGAGAGGTCACAGTTCGTAGTAATTGACGGAAAGTCATCGAGAAAAACAGACGTGATTTCTGGCGTTCCCCAAGGAAGTGTTACAGGCCCTCTGCTGTTCCTTATCTAGATAAACAATTTAGGAGACAATCTGATCAGCCGTCTTAGGTTGTTTGCAGGTGAAACTGTTTATCGTCTAGTAAACTCATCAGAAGATCAATACAAATTGCAAAACTGTTAAGAAAACATATCTGAATAGAGCGAAAATTGGCAATTGACCCTCAATAACGAAAAGTGTGAGGTCATCCACATGAGTGCTAAAAGGAATCCATTAAACTTCAATTACACGATAAGTCAGTCAAATCTGAAGGCCGTAAATTCAACTAAATACCTAGGAATTACAATTACGAACAACCTAAATTGAAAGGTTCAAATGGTTCAAATGGCTCTGAGCACTATGGGACTCAGCCGGCCTCTGTGGCCGTGCGGTTCTAGGCACTTCAGTCCGGAACTGCGTGGCTGCTACGGTCGCAGGTTCGAATCCTGCCTCGGGAATGGATGTGTGTGATGTCCTTAGGTTAGTTAGGTTTAAGTAGTTCTAAGTTCTAGGGGACTGATGACCTCAGATGTTGAGTCCCATAGTGCTCACAGCCATCATCAACTATGGGACTCAACTGCTGAGGTCATTAGTCCCCTAGAACTTAGAACTAGTTAAACCTAACTAACCTAAGGACATCACAAACATCCATGCCCGAGGCAGAATTCGAACCTGCGACCGTAGCGGTCTTGCGGTTCCAGACTGCAGCGCCTTTAACCGCACGGCCACTTCGGCCGGCAAATTGAAAGGAACAGATAGAAAATGTTGTGGGGAAGGCAAACAATAGACTGCGTTTTATTGGCAGGACACTTAGGAAATGTAACAGATCTACTGAAGAGACTGCCTAAACTACACTTGTCCGTCCTCTTTTAGAATACTGCTGCGCGTGTGGGATCCTTACCAGATAGGACTGACGGAGTACATCGAAAAAGTTCAAAGCAGGGCAGCACGTTTTGTAATATCGCGAAATAGGGACAGTGTGTCACTGAAATGATACAGGATTTGGGCTGGGCATCATTAAAACAAAGGCGTTTTTCGTTGCGGTGGAATCTTCCCACCACCAGCTTTCTCCTCCGTGTGCGAACATATTTTGTTGAGGACGACCTACATATGGAGAAACGATCACCACGATAAAATAAGGGAGGCCGGCCGGAGTGGCCGAGCGGTTCTAGGCGCTACAGCCTGGAACCGCGCGACCGCTACGGTCGCAAGTTCGAATCCTGTGTCGGGCATGGATGTGTGTGATGTCCTTAGGTTTAAGTAGTTCTAAGTTCTAGGGGACTGATGACCACAGCTCAGAGCCATTTGAAACATTTTTGATACAATAAGGGAAATCGGAGCCCACAGGGAAAGGTGCAGTTGTTCGGTTGTGTCCGCGCGATGTTCGATAGTGGAATAATACTGAACTATTGTGAAGGTGATTCGATGAACCCTCTGCCAGGCACTTAGGTGCGATTTCCAGAGTATCCACGTAAATGTAGAACTCACTCTCTGTCTTACTTCCTATTCATAACGAATCCCACTCTCGTTATTCCATTTTCTGCTGCTGGTGGTATTACCCCATACTCATCTGACCAGAAACCTTGTCTTCTTTCCATTTCACTTCACTGACCTCCACAGTATCTAGACTGAGCCTCAGCATTTCCCTTTTCAGATTTTCTAGCTTCCCTACCACGTTCAAACTTACGACATTCCACGCCCCGACTCGTAGAACGTATTCCTCTTTTCTCACAGTCATCTTCCCCTTGGCAGTCATCTCCCGGAGATCCGAGTGGCGGACTAGTCTGGAGCTTTTTGCCAATGGAGAGATAAGTTAAAGGCCACATGTCCTGTGGACACACGTTACGTGTCTTTAATGCAGTTTTTTCCATTGCCTTCTGCGTACTCACGCCGTTGATCATTGCTTATTCTTCCGCCTATAGGGACAGTTTCCCACCCTCAGGGCAAGAGACTGCGATGAAACTCAGTCTCCTCCTCCGCTCTCTTCGTCGAGGCTGTTGGCAGAATGAGGGTGACTTCTTTTGCCGGAAGCCTTCAGCCGCCTTTACTTGATTTTTATACTGAATTTAAGCGGTAGCGGTGTTCGAACCCGGGAAAGAGGAAGTTTTCATTATTAGTCAAAGACACTACCGATAGGCTACGGGTGCTTCTTACCTTAAACGTATTTAATAGTCTTCTTACCTTAAAATATTGGTAACAAATGCCTATTGTAACTGTACTTACTTGGAGCGCGATGAGTCCGACGAAGGACCTGGAGCCGAGAGCAGGCACTCCGGAATTGGTGACGACGAGCGAGAGCAGGCTGGAGAAGTTGTGGAAGAGCGGCCCGATGGTGAGGTGATTGGGTGGTCCGCGAGCGGGAGCGACAATGCGAAGCTGTCGTACCAGGGCGGCGGGCATCTCGCCCGTGGGCACGGAGCCGGACATACCACCGCGATCGCACACCACCTGCGGGCACAGCAAGTCCAGAGGAGAGCCGCGCACTTCGTCATAGGTTTGTACAGTCAGAGCAGCAGAAACGTGTTCATCGAATTCTAACTGGAGACGCTAAGTAAAATGGTATTTCAAACTTCATGAACTGTGTTAAGAAAGGGCTGTAGTCTCTTCCCCATGTATGGCTGTGGAGGGAGGGGTGGAATACAACGACAAAATATGGAAATACTAAAACACAACACATTAGCATGCCTAATATGTTGTGGGAAAGCCGTTGGCATTCAAAACAGCTTCCTGTCGTTTCGGAATGGATAAATACAAGTCCTGTATGGTTCTAATAAGCATCTTAAATGCTCCTTCCTGCTGTAACAACTAAAACGGCTTCTGGCACTAAATGTAACAGTTGTGTCACTACATGTGACACTTCTGTCACTCGATGTAACTGTGTTTTCTCTTTTGATGCTGTCAATTGTCAGGATGAGCATTCTAAAGCATTCTGTCAGGGTGAAAATATTAAATAAATTAACTTTTCTCTCTTACAACATGTGGGCAAGGTGGGTTCTCCCTTGGCTCGGGTATGAGGTCGAATGAAACATCATTTTTACATAAGATAACTTTTATTGAAAGTTTCTTACAACTGTATCTTACTGGGACGTTCTGGTTCGGAGAGCGGCAGCCGTGTCGGTTGCGTAGCCTTTGCTGCGGCAGCGGCGGCGGCGGCGGCGGCGGCGTCCGATTACGCGTAGCGGTGTGTATCTCGTGTCGCCGTCTCGCCCAGCTGACCGGAGACGCGCAGCGCGAGGTGGCCCGTTTAATTATTGCGAGCGACGTCGTGCATCGGATGGTGATACCTTGAATGTGGCGTCCCAGTGTTTCTCTTCTCTAAGCGGCCGCGTGTGTTGTGCGTCGACCAGCGGAGCGGCGCGGCGGGGGAAGGCCAGTGTCCCGAACTTGAACCACGGACTCCCGCTTGCCAGTCTTCGGCTGTCAGCTCTTCATCGCAGCTCACAGGTGACTACTGAAGTGAGGCCGTCTCCTTCCCGTCCTCACGAGTCACCCGGGTATGTAAAAACCAGACTTCAAATACCTTTTAACTTCTGTCTTCTGGCGCCGCGGCTGCTGCTTGCTATTCCATTACAGCGGTGGACTTGGTGCGTCTGTGCATGATGCAGTCTCTTCTTGCATGACGGTCTTCAGCACCGAAACTGACTGAAAACTACTGCTACTCTTCTTTTCTTCCTTCGTCTCTCGTCTTCGTCTTCATCTGTCTTCATCTGTCTTCATCTGTCTTCATCTGTCTTCATCTGTCTTCATCTGTCTTCATCTGTCTTCATCTGTCTTCATCTGTCTTCATCTGTCTTCATCTGTCTTCATCTGTCTTCCTCTGTCGGGCCCACCGCGTCTCGCATATTTATTCACTTCAGTTCACTGGAGGTGAACGACTTCACGGCCATTGGCTCTTCTGTCACGTTGAAAAGCTTCTCGAAGAATCTTCTTGACCTCGGTCATTGGCTCTTGGAATGTAGGCGAGGGCCTTTGCTCACATGCGACAACTGAGAAACACGTGAGCCGGTCGGGCGATGCCCTGACGGCTGAATCGACAGCGCCCGCTTATGTGGAACTGCTGACTTCATGGTCATTGTCTCTTCTGCTGTTCTGCCGACTGAATGCGAGTATGTAACTCTCTAAACTAAACCAAGTTTTCCATTTATATTCTAATTTCTAGTTCACTTTGATTTCACTAATTTATTTACTTAAGTAACACTCAACATTCCTCCACCCATCGGAGAAATTCGCCCTCGAATTTACCACTCAACATTCCTCCACTCTTCACACGGAAAAAGCACAAACACTGAAAACTCTCGAGTTAGAAGATTACACACGCTTCACATTAAGTATGTGGAAAATACTTTATCACTTTACAAAAGCACTGTACGGTCATGAATCACATAGTTCTTACATAAATGGTTGTAATAAGTGTAACAATTCTTGATGACAATGAATAAACAAAAAATAGATTTTGCACTTAGAAAATTACAGAGCAACAGCTGTTCAATCTGCCCTATACTAATGCAAGAATATCTATTCTACAGTATTGTTTATGTTAACAAGAGACTGTGTAATAAAGAATGAAGTACAATAAACAAAATTAATACACTAATGCTCAAAAGTAGCTGCTGAAGCACACCAGTTAAGAGTGTGGTATCCAGTTAACAGGGATTTGATGAAGTGGTATATTATTATTTGGCTTATTTTTTCGTCTTAAATAAAAGAAAACTGTACAAAGCAGAAACACCAACACAAAGGTTGCAGATATACCCGTTTCTAGCATTATAATTTTAGTTTTGTTCACCTTTTAATTGTAAGACATGTTGCATCATAACATTGGCATCAATTTTGCCTTGCTGCGAGTTTATGAACATATCTAATGACTTCAGAAGGGAACTGTCAAGGCAGTAATTGAGGTAGGATAGGTTTTATGTAGGAAATGCTTGCATGGCGTTTTCTGAAAAAAGCAAACAACATGGTTATGAACCTACCAACCTAGTAAAAACAAAAACAAAGAACAGAAGGAATACATTGTTAACTACAAGATCTACTTGTTTCTACGTTCAACTTTTCTTTCTTAAAAAATAAACCATTATAATTTATTAATTATTTACATTTGTATACTGTCCATAGTCTACTAAGATTCAACTAGGACATTCGCACCCTTGAACGAAGATTGTATGGTGCCATGTCTGTATGTTGTGCTGGCGTGGCCACTCTTTTTCCTTTACGGGAACTTCCTCCACCCTTCGGAAAAGCAGACACTATTGTTGAAGGAATTACATCTGGAGCGCCCTTAAAAGGTTTTAAACGACTTGCATGGACAATGGTAGTTCGGGTGGGCAGTTGCAATTTAACGTTGACTGGTGACGTGATCTCAATAATTTGATAAGGACCTCTGTAGTTTGTTACAAATTTCTTCGTTTTTCCTTTAGCTATGTAAGGAGTTGAAAGCATAACCCACTGACCGATTTTGTAATTTGGATATTTAGCTTGGGTATTACCTAATCTTTCCTGTCGTTCCAAAGCCTTTGTATTAGATTTTTGAACCTTTTTCCATACCTCCTTCATCATTCGACTGAAATCTCTTACTGCTTCTCCGACTTTTCCGTTTTTCTGCCTGATTACATCAAAAGGGGACGGCATTTTTTTCCCATAGACCACTTCATAAGGTGACATGCCAATTGCTTCATGCGTTTTGGCGTTGTATACCGACACGATTATTGGTAAATACGTATCCCAATTAGAATGTTGTTCGTTAATATAATAACTAAGCATCTTGCCAATTGTCCGATGAACTCTTTCTGTGCGCCCGTTGCACTGAGGGTGTAACGGAGTTGTGCGTAATTTGCGTATTTTTAGTAAGTGGCATAGCTGTTTCATTAATTCAGACATAAAATTAGATCCCTGATCTGTGATAATAGCTTCAGGTACTCCAAATTTAAGTATCCAGTTGTTAACTAAAGCTTGGGCAACTGTATTTGCTTGCTGATCTGGGAGACTCACCATAGCTAGATAGCGTGAAAAGTGATCTATAATTGTAAGGACATACTTATTACCAGCAGGTGTTTTATGAAATGGCCCGTAGAGATCGACTCCGCAGATTTGAAATGGACATGAAGCCTCGGGGAGCCTCTGTAAGGGTATTTTTGAACGAGAAAGTTCAGCTCGTTGTGCGCACGCAATGCAATTACGAACGTACTGCGCAACATCCTGCTTTCTGTTTTGCCACCAAAATCGCTCTGCTACACGTCTTTCGGTTGTCCTCTGTCCACCGTGTCCTGCAAGGATATGATCGTGGGCCTCTGCCATTATTTCTTGTCTAAGGTGTTGGGGAACAACAATTCGCGGTCCAAGTTTTGTTTTACGGCATAATACACCATCTTCAAAGCAAAATTGTTTTTGAGTTGCGTATTTTTTACATTCTGTATCCTCATCTTGTGCCTTTTTCCAGTCCTCAGTATCTCGGCCTGTTGCTTCCAAAAGTGCTATTTTCCGACTTAGGCAATCTGCATTCGTGTGTTTTTTGCCTGGTTTATGGATAACTTCGAAATCCATTTCGGAGAGACATAGGGCCCAACGGGTAAGACGACTAGATGGATCCTTTAATCCAAGCAACCATTTTAAAGCTGCGTGGTCTGTAATAACCTTGAATTTTCTACCATACAAGTAGCATTTAAAGTATTTGATACCATAAATAACACTTAACAATTCTTTCTCCGTTGTGGAATAATTTCTTTCTGCCGTTGTTAGTTGTCTCGAAGCGTAGGCTATGGGGTGTTCCGCGCCATTAATATTCTGACTCAAAACAACTCCTACTGAATGACCACTTGCGTCACGGGATAAAATAAATTCTTTGTTATAATCTGGGTAGGCTAATACTGGACTGTGTGTTAACTTATCTTTAAGGGTTTGAAATGCAGATTCACAATCTTCAGACCAATGAAATTTTGCACCCTTTTTCAATAATTGGGTTAAGGGTCGGGCAATTTCAGCAAAATTTTGAACATATTTTCGGTAATACGATGCGAGACCAATGAAACTTTGTACTTCCTTAACGCGTTGTGGTGTTGGGAAGTCCTTAACTGCCGAAATTAATCGAGGATCTGTTTTAATTCCTTTTTCACTAATGACATGCCCTAGGTATGTAACCTCCGTCAATGCAAAACTACATTTTTCCATATTTAATGTTAATTTTGCTTTTCTAAGTCTCTGAAAAACATTACGCAGACGCACAGCATGTTCATTAATGTCTCTGGAGAATACAATAATATCGTCTAGATATACACAACATTGCTGAGTTTTGAGTCCTCGCAATACTCCATCGAGTAGTCTTTGAAAAGTTGCTGGTGCATTTTTCAAACCGAAAGGCATTCTTTTAAATTGCCAGTGGCCTCCAGGGGTAGAAAATGCTGTTTTATGCCTATCTTCAGGTGCAACTTCCAATTGATGATATCCGCTACGTAAATCGATTGTTGAAAAGTATTTACTGTTACCCAAACTGTCAATGATATCTGTAATGTTTGGAAGAGGATAAACATCTGAGATAGTTTGTTTGTTAAGGTGTCTGTATTCACAACAAAATCTATATCGTTTCGTACCGTTCGGGAGACTTCTTTGGAATAATTACAATATTTGAATTATAAGGCGAATCAGAATATTCTATAATTCCATCTTTTAGATGCTGTTCTATAAATTCATCCAGTAAGTGATGCGGAACTCTATAAGGCTTCCTATAAACTGGGGGACTATTTCCTGTTGGGATCCTATGCTGTGTGATGTCTGTTGCTGGCAATGGACCTTCTGCATTAAATAAATCTTGGAACTCAAGTAAAACTGCTTCTATCGTGTCTCTATCCTTTCCTTTCAAATGCTCAATCTTCTGGCGCAATGCGGTTTTATAGGCGTCTGGTTTCTGACCATCATTAATATCTGACCAAATGAAATCTTCTTCTTCAAAAGTACTGACTGTAGCCACTAATATTCCCTTGTGCAACTCTGTCCTCCACTCCGAAATTGTCAATATGTACCGGTACTTTTCTTTCTCCCTCAACGTCTTTAACCCGTACAACACTTCTTCGTACAAAACAATGTGATACATCTAATTCCTCATTTTCCTCTAAAGGCTCTATTAGACACACTGTATCTGTAGGTACTTCGTGGTCAACGGTCATCCAGAGAAGTTTTCCTGAGCCAGATGGTATCTGATCCCGCGAATCAACCTTCAAGGACGTTGCACGCAGTATAGTTGATTTCGCCTTCCGGTTAGGGAAATCTTGCGGCAGAGGGCCCTTTGCAGCGGTGTCACCTAGCTGAAACACTATTCCGCTAAGTTCTACAGTTTGCTGTCTGAGGTCGATTTTAGCGTGATGTTTATTCAGCAAATCCAACCCTAGGATCGCGTCGTACCCGTCAGTTACCTTTGTTACCACTTCTACATCTTCTTGAAATTGTACACCGTGAATATAGAAAATCAGTGATGTACATCCTAATGACTTCACTGTACCTCCTCCTACTCCACTCAATCTATACCTTGGAGGGTCATATTTCTTTTTTCCAATACATTCATTACTTACTATTGATACGTTTGCGCCTGTATCCACCAGTATCCTTGCCTCTTTATCCTGTATGGTAGCAGATAACCAGCATTCCGCCTTCACATTCGCCTTAATGGCATGAAATTTTATTGGGAACGCCTGGCGGCGGTTCCGACATTCCCGTTTGAGTTTAACTGATTTCTATTTCCAAAAACTTTCTTAGACCTGCATTCCTTGAATGTGTGACCTATTCTTTGACAATTAGTGCATTGAGGTTGTCTGCAGTTTTTTGCTATATGTCCGTGTCGATCGCACCTAAAACATCGTACTCCTGCTGAAAATATATTTCGCTTCTCCTTGTATCTGGTGGCAATGTCAATTTCTTCAAAAGCTGTCGCCACAGATACAGCTTCTGCTAAATTTTTAGGAAACTCTGCCTGACACGACGGGACGTTTCAGGAGGTAACCCACGTAAAAATGTATCCAGAGCTCTATCTTCTGCCTCTTGTAAAATAACCTTATTTGCTTCATCACTAGTTGTCAACTGATAGGTGTTAATATTAACTTTTCTAATCCTATCTACAAAGCTTTCTAACGACTCGTTTTGCCTCTGAGTGATAGTGTTTAATTTTTCCCTATAAAATCTACAGCTGTTCTGTTTTTGAAAACGTTTAAGCAATCCTTTCTTCATTTCCTCAAATGTTGGAGCATTCCGTAATTCTTCATGGTATAAGACGTGTGCTTTAGCCTCTCCTGTCAATCTTAACTTTGTCATTTGTAAGAGCTGTTCATCTGACCATGATCCTAACTTTGCAGCTGCTACTAAATCATCAAAAAAGGCTGTTATGTCCTCGCCAGGTTTACCTGAAAAAGGAGTTACTAAGGCTGCTGCTGAGGAATCTAGGGTGGGAGGGATTGAACTGGTTTGCCTAACCTCACTCAACTGTTTAAATAATGCATTATTATCATTTTTAAGCTGTGCTATCTGATTAACTAAGCTCTGAATAGCTTCATCAGTAGAAACCGCTTGTGGTGCTGACTCTGACTTTGTACGATTTCGTGTCATCATTTTACAAACTATTAGTTACACAATATTACCACACTGAATTCAAAAGATGTTTAAATATTTTCGACAAACTCTTAAAATCATGAGAGAAAATACACTTCTAAATAAAGAAAATATTACGACTGCTATGCAAACCTCTATCCCTTCACACATTTAACAATACTAACTGTGGACCTTTAGTGACTGTCATTCACACCTCATATTGAGCCAAGGGTTTTTCTCTGACACCAAATGTAACAACTAAAACGGCTTCTGACACTAAATGTAACAGTTGTGTTACTACATGTGACACTTCTGTCACTCGATGTAACTGTGTTTTCTCTTTTGATGCTGTCAATTGTCAGGATGAGCATTCTAAAGCATTCTGTCAGGGTGAAAATATTAAATAAATTAACTTTTCTCTCTTACAACATGTGGGCAGGGTGGGTTCTCCCTTGGCTCGGGTATGAGGTCGAATGAAACATCATTTTTACATAAGATAACTTTTATTGAAAGTTTCTTACAACTGTATCTTACTGGGACGTTCTGGTTCGGAGAGCGGCAGCCGTGTCGGTTGCGTAGCCTTTGCTGCGGCAGCGGCGGCGGTGGCGTCTGATTACGCGTTGCGGTGTGTATCTCGTGTCGCCGTCTCGCCCAGCTGACCGGAGACGCGCAGCGCGAGGTGGCCCGTTTAATTATTGCGAGCGACGTCGTGCATCGGATGGTGATACCTTGAATGTGGCGTCCCAGTGTTTCTCTTCTCTAAGCGGCCGCGTGTGTTGTGCGTCGACCAGCGGAGCGGCGTGGCGGGGGAAGGCCAGTGTCCCGAACTCGAACCACGGACTCCCGCTTGCCAGTCTTCGGCTGTCAGCTCTTCATCGCAGCTCACAGGTGACTACTGAAGTGAGGCCGTCTCCTTCCCGTCCTCACGAGTCACCCGGGTATGTAAAAACCAGACTTCAAATACCTTTTAACTTCTGTCTTCTGGCGCCGCGGCTGCTGCTTGCTATTCCATTACAGCGGCGGACTTGGTGCGTCTGTGCATGATGCAGTCTCTTCTTGCATGACAGTCTTCAGCACCGAAACTGACTGAAAACTACTGCTACTCTTCTTTTCTTCCTTCGTCTCTCGTCTTCGTCTCCGTCTGTCTCCGTCTGTCTCCGTCTGTCTCCGTCTGTCTCCGTCTGTCTCCGTCTGTCTCCGTCTGTCTCCGTCTGTCTTCGTCTGTCTCCGTCTGTCTCCGTCTGTCTCCGTCTGTCTCCGTCTGTCTTCATCTGTCTTCATCTGTCTTCATCTGTCTTCATCTGTCTTCATCTGTCTTCATCTGTCTTCATCTGTCTTCATCTGTCTTCATCTGTCTTCATCTGTCTTCATCTGTCTTCATCTGTCTTCATCTGTCTTCATCTGTCGGGCCCACCGCGTCTCGCATATTTATTCACTTCAGTTCACTGGAGGTGAATGACTTCACGGCCATTGCCTCTTCTGTCACGTTGAAAAGCTTCTCGAAGAATCTTCTTGACCTCGGTCATTGGCTCTTGGAATGTAGGCGAGGGCCTTAGCTCACATGCGACAACTGAGAAACACGTGAGCCGGTCGGGCGATGCCCTGACGGCTGAATCGACAGCGCCCGCTTATGTGGAACTGCTGACTTCGTGGTCATTGTCTCTTCTGCTGTTCTGCCCACTGAATGCGAGTATGTAACTCTCTAAACTAAACCAAGTTTTCCATTTATATTCTAATTTTTAGTTCACTTTGATTTCACTAATTTATTTACTTAAGTAACACTCAACACTGCAAAAAAAAGTAGCAAGTTCAGCTCCTAACGGTAATGGAGGTGGATCCTTCTCTCCAACGTAGACCTCAAAGGCTCAATAATACTGGGATCTGGTGACTGTGGTGCTAGGGGAGATGCGACATTTCATCTTCGTGCTCACAAAACCAGTCCTGGATTATGCGAGCTGTGTGAACAGGGATCCTATCGTCTTGCAACAAAGCATCGCCATTGGACAACAAATATTTTTCGATAGGATGGTCCTGATGAGCCAGAATCGTCACATAATCCTTGGCAGTAATTGCGACCTTGCAGATTAACCTTGGCGCCCATGGAATACCACCATGTCGCTGCTCAAATCAGCACCAAACCCCAGCCATATTTCACTATTGGGACATAAGCTCAGCCAATGCGAAACGAGATTCATCCGACCAAATGTTATTCTTCTATTGTTCCTTAGTCCAGATTTATAGCTTCGGCACCACATTTTCCTGTTACAGGCATTTTATCACTGATAAGTGTTTTGGAATTCCAGCTCTCCCTCCAAAGCCCTAATTTATGGAATTCCCATCGTTTCGTTCTGCTGAACTGATGCGATGCTCTTTGGGTGTGCCCTCTCGGATACGCTTTGTGGGGTGGGCACGCTGTCGTCTGGTGCCCACTTGGGTGGGGTAGTGGAAGCAGCGTCAGCGGCCAACAGCGGCCTACTGTTTGGGTGGCTGCCTATGTTAGTGAGCTGCGGTTGCCTTAATTACCTCACAGCCCTGGTAACTTGCCACATGCGGGCAGCCACAGTTTGCAGGCTTTGGGGTGTGCGTCCTGGGGAACAGATAGTTCCTGCCTGCAGTGCACTTCACACACACCTCGGGGAAAGAGTAGTGGCAAGCCACGTACCCCATATCCTGGCAGCAGAAGCACTGCACCAAGCCTTTCTCCTGCTTGAAGTATTCAGCTGTGAATTTCATGTTTGCCACCCTCTAAATCAGGTAGAGCTGCCTATTCTCTGGGGTGTCAGTGGTGATCACCAGCAGAGACGGTGACTCCTTGTGCATGAAGTGCAATTTCATACAAGTCACGTTTCTCATGGTGAAGTTCATTCTTATTTCAGGAACCTGGCTCAGGTATTCTGGGGAAGACACGGAAGACTATCTTGAGAAGCCTCTCAGGGACAACTGTGTGTGGGTACCAACACATTCATTGGTTTGATGCCTCGCCAATCACCTTAATTAAAGCTTCTGCGCTCACAGCTTGCGCATGCACGAGGTTGCCTCCTGCAGCCCCCAAGGGTAGCCTATGGTGGCCCACTGCTTCAGACTCTGTACGAGTCCCTTTTAATCTTCTGCCACCTCGAAGACTATACGCAATAGCCTTCGCTGCGACCGACCTGCTGTGGTTGCCGATCGGGAGTCGGCCGCATCTTCTTCTGCAGAGTCGTCTCCTTGAGCAGCGGCCGTGGTCTCCTGCTGCGTGGGTGGTGACTACCATCTGGGCATCGTCCGGCACTTTGAATTGGTTGCCAGTCGTTGTGGGTAGTGGGGAGGACGTCATGCTGTTCCTGGCAGCCTGCCGAGATATGATGATGATACAGGCGAGCTCTGCCACGCTGTCATCGGCAATGGTGCGCCTTCTGCCACCAATGGTAGAGACAACGAGGTGACTATTCTTCTTGGGCGCCTTTCTGATGCCAGTATGCGTTCCAGTTCCCGACCCTTTGTGCCATCCGCCATCGAGGCGGAACAGCATGCTGGCCATCTTCCCGCGCGCCCACTCTTCTGTTGGGAGTGACGTGGCAGGTGCATCATGCATCAGCATGTCGTCTTGTCATACTCGTCTTCCATCTCTGAGTCAATGGACGGAGGTCAGGTTTTGTAAGTGGCTGGTGGAGGGTGGGGGAGCAGGCTCCTCGGAATGGCAGTCTGCCACACAAATATGGCCAGTCGACGTAATTGAGAGGGTGGATGGGGCTGTCGGCCGAGTAGGCTCGACTGAACGCCGATCTCCCATACCTGTCGCGCTGTGCAGTGCTCCTCTGAACTCCGGGTATGCCCATGACATCTCTGCTCAATACCGGAGCGACGACTTTGTTTCAGAACACACAACATAGTTGTTCGAGGAAGCCGATAATTTTAGCCTGCCTGTCTTGTGGACTTCAGAGGGCTCCTTAAGAATACATATCGGATATCCTCGACATTTCATCATACATGCATGGCCGACAACTGCTTTTCCCTTTGTATATGCAACCAACTCCCAAGAATTTTGTATGCCAGTCATAAATCTGCTTTTGCAGAGGCAGGTTCTTCCTGAATTGATGGCGGCGTGCACTTTGGACATTAACAATGGCTTGACGTCATGCAAATTACAACATACGAAAGATTTCTATTGTGGTGTAGTTGCCATGTTGGCACAAACAAATAACAGCGTAGCGTTATCAAAACATAGAACCTTCCTTATTCAATGACATGCTCCATGGTTTGCTATCTTTTACAGTATGTAATAAACAACTGAAACGTCTTCTTTCTTTTTGAATCACCCGGTACAGAGGGTGATCGCAAGACAGCATATCTTGTACAACTACAATACAACTCTGAGCACTAACAGTGCACATTCTCTTAAATTTCTGTCTAATGATTTCCAAAAAAGTAGATGCTAATTTAACCGAAAATATAACCTAATTTCGCCTAAAATAGATGCCACATTTTCAGGTGATGCCTATCAATTATGGTAATTCTTATTCAAGGATATGTGGTTTAATACGACATTTGTCTTAAAAATTAAACAGTGGTAATATGAACAGTTTATCTGTGAAGAGAATAATGTATGCACACACTTGAATTTCACTGGGATACTACTGAGAGATTGCAGAGCACTCTCACTTCTGATATGTTACACTTCTTAATGTTCTTAGAGAAGATGATCTTTATTACTTTTTTGTTATACCTGGATACGATCTGACTTGTTTCATATGATGAAATGGTTGGTAGTAGTTAACACTCTTGCTTGTGTGCTCTAGTGAAGGAATAGTAGTAAGCTTTAACTCCGTTCAAAGGAAGAGGGTGCCGATTTAAACGACTGCAGTAAAGGCATACAGCAGCTGAGGGCCGAGGGGAGCGTTATTTCTGCGGAACCTGGGTGAAAATATTTCCACACTGCCCAGTTCCTCCGTCTCATTGTGCAGACATGTTTGATGGCGCCGGTCAGTCAGCGGCCACGTCCAGGTGGGCTGACTAGCGCCGAGGCGGAGTCGCTGTTGCTATGGGCAGAGCATTGATGACCGGCAATAAAGCAGAGGATGGGCTCTTGTTAGGCAGGAAGCCGATGAGGAGACTGTGTGTTTCTGCGAATTTCCGTGGGACAGGTCAGTGGCGCCCAGACGTCCAGACACTGCTACAAAACGTATTTGTGAAGGCATGAGGCTGTTAGCAATTCTATGGCTGTTCTTTGGAAAGTTCGAAATGGACGCAACGGCGGAGATAACGATCTTTTTATGGAGGGCTGTGGTTCCATCCACGTCATGCTTTTAGCAAAAACACAGCACAAACGCATGGAAAGAGGTCACGATCTTCTTTCCTTTTCTCCCAATTAATTTTTAAAGTCGCTGGTTGGTCAAATCTGCTGAGAGAAAGAGAAGAGGACACTCTTGTACTGGCGCTTCGCTAGGAAAGAACTGCAGGCCTTTGCCTAAATGGTGAGGCTTGTGTCCTTTGCTAGTGTGTCACTTAGAGCCTGTGCCACTTAGAGCCTGTTCCGGTTACCATTTGAACCGTCAGAGGTACTGCTTCTAGCATCACGCACACAACGAGTGATGTGTGGGTGTACATATTTGAGGTAGCCGTCTAAACATTTGACAAATTGTCACGCATAGTCATGGCACGGAGTCAAATTGGTTTGGCAGACCAGCAAATGGGTCCACCTGCACACTGGAATGCACTGGGGTTTCAGAGGCTCATAGGGAAGTATCTGCCTTCCGAATTAGCTGAAAGCGAGACCACGTACTTGTATTTTTGCGGGCGCACGCCATTAATAACAGACTGCTGCCGTCCATGAATCCAGTCGCCGAGCGCATCGTTATGTGCTGCCCTGACCTGCAGAAGGGTACAGTATTCGCTGCTACTCCGTGAGGCTCCAATATATGGTTCTCAGCATCCCGTTCTTTGGAACCATATTTTTCTTTATGGAATAGTAGAGTATAGATGCTTGATAGTAGCGTAGTTTTTGGGTCATACAACGGATTCACATGTATGAAGTCAGGTAAAGCAATTAGCTCAGGTTAGGGTCTTGTGAGGATCCCCAGCTGATCACTTTGTTCACCATAGACCGCATATTAGTGAAAGCGCTTGTCAAATAAAAATGTTTGTGTGACGTTTCTTGGGCCATTTTTCTGTCTTGTGATGTTAAGAATGAATAAAAATATTGTTATTTAGACCACAACTCCTCCTAGTGTTCTGATTAACATTACCTTTGCCAATCTTATTATAGTCTTGATTGCAATTGAAAGTAGGAAATATATATATATATATATATATATATATATATATATATATATATACACATTCACTGTTTTTTATTGCAGTTGCACGAGAATATGAAACTTCCTGGCAGATAACAGCTGAGTATCGGACTGGCAGTCGAACCTGAAACCATGCCAGTCTCGAGCAGTGCTCCTACCCAGTCCCCCTTAGGCAAACAGTTTTTATCTGACAGGAAATTTCGAATTGGCGCACACTCTTTTGCACAGTGAAAGATCTATTCTGGAAACGAGAATAAGTTTTCCGTAAGACGTATAGTGAACTTACCCATGACTCAGTTTTCAGTTATTTGCGTTACAATTTACTTCTTAAAGTGCTACCTAACTACTATATACGTATAGTAAACGTGAGATCTTGGAACACAGAAGGCTAACGTGAAATCACGCCGACATAAGGAAGCGTTTACTGCACACAGTTACCATATATGTTTCTAACTGTAATTCCGTGGGTACCAGTATTCTGTACGGCATAGTGTTGTTCCAGACTTACTGTAACATGTGTACCATCGTCTGATGAGCAGTCACAAGCCTGCGGGCAGCGGTGGGAGGGTGCTGTGGTGGTCTCTCCTGAGACTGCCGCCGCAGATAGCAGCAGCATCGCTACATACAGGAAACCCTGAAACAAACCAAGAACAGTGCTCACTAGTTGCGCTGACTCTGCTAGGAAGGAAATCACCATAGCAATATACTAAAATCTACATCTACATAGGTACACCACAAGCCACGGTATGGTGCGTGACGTAGGGTACCCTGTACCACTACTAGTCAAATATATCCATTATATCGTCATGTTTAAAACAGTACGTTAGTTTCTATATTGGAACACAATCTGCTGACCATTTCCCCTGCAGAAATGTGTGTCATGTAAAGAGAGTGTACAAAACGAAATTTAGTATTATCCTACTACTACAGTATCAGTGAGTCACAGTTGTAATCGGTCAACTCATACAAATACTTGGGTCTAACATTTTGTAGGAATATGAAATAGAATGATCACATAAGCTCAGTCGCAGAAAAGAAGGCGACAGACTTCGATTTATTGTTAGAATACTAGGGAAATGCAATGAGTCCACACAAGATATTGCTTACGAAACAGTTATGCAACCCATTCTAGAATATTGCAAGTGTGTGGGGCCGGCACAAAATACGACTAACTGGGGATATTTAACATACTCTGGTCAGCCAGAACATTATGGGCACCGTCCTACTATCGATATAAATTCGTCCATGCGATAGCAGCGTCACCTGGTGAGATATGATTGCTCGTCAGACACACGCACGGTGTATGCAGTATCGATGAGTGTGTAGAATGGGGAAGGCGCGCGATTAATCTGAGATTGCCAAGGGCAGATTGCGATAGCCTGGAGGTTCGGCACGAGCATTTCGAAAACAGCACGACTTCTCACGTGTTCGAGGAGTGTTGTGGTGTATTCTGCACGTGGCGAAACCATGGTGATACCATCTCCAGACATCTTGGGGTTGGGCGGCCACCCCTCATTACAGATATTGGACATCGTGGACTGGGCAGACTGGTAACACAAGACAGGTGGCAAACTGTGGCGGAACTAACATCAGACTTTAACGGTCGGCAGAGTACAAGTGTGTCTGAACAAACAGTGCACCGAACACTCCTAATGATGGACCACAGCAGCCGACGACCCATGCATGGGCCGATGTTAGCACCACGATATTGGTAACTACGACTGAAATGGGCACATGACCATCGACACTGAACGGTGGCGCACTGGCAGAGCATTGCATCGTCTGATAAATCCTAATACCTCCTTCATCATGCCGATGGAAGGGCGCGAATCCGTCGTCTTCCAGGGAAATAGCTCCTTGACTTGTACTGCGGGACGGAGACAAGCTGGTGGCGGCTCCATTATGCTGTGGGGATCATTCACATGGGCATCCATGGGTCAAGTGAAGCTCGTACAAGTCGCCATGATGGCCAAGGAGTATCGTACGCTGGTTGCAGACCACGTACACCCCTTCATGACGATCATATTTCCCGATGGCAGTGGCATTTCTCAGTAAGATAATGCGCCATGTCACAAGGCCAGAAGTGTGATTTAGTGATTCGAGGAACAAACTGGTGATCTCCAGTTGATGTGCTGGTCCCACAGCTCACCAGATCTGAATGAACAAATCTGGAATGTGATTGAACATGGCGTCAGACCTCATCACCCGCCTCCCCGGAATTTACGGGAATTAGGTGACTTGTATGTGCAGATATGGTGTCAACTATCTCCAGCGATCTACCAAGGCCTCATTGCTTTCATGATTCGACGCATCTCCGCTGCTATACCTGCCAAAGGCGAACATACTGGCTATATGGTGGGTGGTCATAGTGATCCGGCTGGTCAGTGTACACAAAGAAGGGCAACACAAATGATTATAGATTAGTTCTACCAATGGGACAGCGTCAAGGAGACACTGAAAAACCTGAACTGGTAGGCCCTTGAAGACATATGTAATACAGGAATATTACGTATCACTTCTGTAGGGATTTCTAATCCAATAGTAGACTAGCTACAGCGTGAACAGAAGCGTTCAAGCAATCTTTCCCACACTCCACAAAGTGGAAAGAAAGACTAATTAGTGGTGCAGTGTGCAGCACCCCGTGCCATGTACTTCACAGTTGTTTGCAAAGTACAGCTGTAGCTAATAGAAAGAAGCTAAGACTGATGGCGGAAAATGACACTGTAACAATGCTGAGGTGTGTGCTCTGTTCCATGTTTTGGTGGAAAGACCATGTCAATTACTCTACCCTGTTGGTACGTGGCAGTAAGAATCCCCAAGGCACATAGAGCGCATTAAAATCCCCATAGACCAAAAACGAGTGGGAGAAAAGTGTGATGAGATTAGTGGGAACCGCCTGCCCAGTTTGTTCCTTACAGGTACACAGAAGGGAATAGTTATCATCTGATGCCCTGTGGAAGACAGTGTTTGCAGATTGCTGCTGAAGGCAAGAAGAGAGACGTTATGCATCGAGTACAATGGACTGGCCCAAATGAAGAACCCTGCCCCCCCTCCAAAGTTCGTCCTTCCTCTGAAGACTAAAATCCCTTAAAATAGGGATATGAAATATTTAAAATGATTTTGTCGTGAACAAAAGCACGAAGTTCTATCATTTGTGAGAAGTGTCAGTCCATTCACATGGCGTGAAACCATTTATTCCACTGTACAACGAGGATTTATTTTGTCCCTCCTCATCTTTCTGTAGAAGCGGAAATGCAGCGACAGTTGTAGGATTGTTGGAGAGGTTGCTAGCACCTTAGAACACTTTTCAGTATATATTTCATTTGTGCTTGGCTCAATCTCTGGTTCGAAACATAGAACCAGTGCAACGAGATCTGAGGGCTTCGAAATCTTTCTTTTAACAGTTGTGTTTATCAACCCTTTTCCCTCCGACGAATATAAAGGTGATTTCATATTTGGGCATAGACTCTCTGATTGTTCTCGGTCAGACTGAAGGGAAAACTGGGTGGTCTGAGATGTACAATTGCCTATATCCTACACTCATGAGCCCGAACATTACGCCCACCTGCTTAATAGTATGTTGACCCATCACTGGAATGCAGTGCATCAACAATTCTGTGTGGTATGCATTCGAAAAGTCCTCGGTAGGTTTCGGGAAGTATTTGGCACCAGATGTCTATGCGCAGGTCACGCAGGTACCTTAAAATACGGGCCAGTGGTTTGTGGGCGCAGAACTGACGACATTTGTGTCCCAGATATGTTCCCTCGAGTTCAGATCAGGCGAATTTGTTGACCAAGACGTGACTGAGTTCACTACCAGGTTCCTCAAACCACTACTGCACAATACTAGCCTTGTGACATGGACAGTAATCCGCCTAGAGGATACCATGGGTCCCGTTGGAAGCCCCAGTGAATGTCCACGTATAGCACAGCCCCCATCAGCATGTGTCCGGTGTATGTTGCATGTTCCAACCAGACATTCCCCTGGATGACGGCGTATCCAGACATGACCATAGACCTAGTGCAGTAAGAAACGTCGTTCATCGGACCAGGCGACACTTTACACTGGTCTGTAGTCTAATCTCAAGTGTCCTGTGCGCAATGCAGTCATAATGGACAATGTCGTTAGGTCAATAAGGGAATATGTATGGGTTGTCTGCTGCGACAAACCATATTGAACAATGTGCTTGGACTGTGTGTTCCTAACCACTTGTTCCTGAAACTTCCTGGCAGATTAAAACTGTGTGCCGGACCGAGACTCGAAATCGGGACCTTTGCCTTTCGATGGCAAGTGCTCTAGTGGTAGAGCACTTGCCCGCGATAGGCAAAGGTCCCGAGTTCGAGTCTCGGTCCGGCACACAGTTTTAATCTGCCAGGAAGCTTCATATCAGCACACACTCCGCTGCAGAGCGAAACTCTCATTCTGGCACTTGTTCCTGCTCCAGCATTGTACATTGTTGTCAGATGTGCCAAAGATTGCCGCATATCCTGCTTCACAGAGCGAGCAACCCTTTGACCTCCAGGTTCGTGATGAGACATGGAAGTTCACAATCTCGTCGCCCACTCGCGGTTTCGCCGTTCTTTCCATAATTCTCAGAACAGTGGCACACGATTCTTTACCGCCGTTCCCGAAATGCTGGTTCAGAGGCGGCCTTTTTAAAACTCGCTTCTCATTTCCCCTTTCGCGACGCGCATCGTCGCTGGTATGAGTGGTATGAGACCCCATTCGTCTCTGCTCTGGTTAAATACTGTCCTTACCGCGTCACTGGCCCGCGATGAAATCAGGCTGCATTCAGTCCCGCGGCAGACAGTGATCATAATGTTTTGGCTTATCAGTGTGTGTTGATGACCTGGTGACTACTAATCTAGATGTAAGTCCACCAATGCATACGCACTTATTTTAACAGCTGCAGTCTCTGCAAACACTCATTTTCCGATACATCAATTTGGCTATAGAAGCGAATGACGAGATGAATGTGGGCTGTTTTTGAATAGTTTATAGCTTCTTTATCTCAAAATAAGTACTACTAATGTCTTGAATTTTCATCTCCTCCGTGAAGGTTGCACAATTTGACTACAAAAACGCGTTTTCCCGAGCAGTTAACTCAGATCAACGCTAAAACCATGGTTCTTTCTTAAATAGAGACCTGTACGATCCCCTGGCTCCGAGCATTGTCAATGTTCCCATTCGCTCTGGCATATAGCGCACCACAGCCGTGACGTATGATGGTCGCTGAAGCGGTTATAGTCGCTCACCAGCAGTTAGGTCGGAAAACCTGTTTGCCAAACCCTTACCCAGGCAAGACTTGTGGCGACTCCTGAGGTGTTCGCCATCTGGCATGACCCAGAAGACACGGCTTATTTCAATGAAGGACATCTAGCTCTTAGACACACGTTTTCACGAGGGAAAATGTAGAATTATGATTTGGTTTTGAACAGAAAGGGAAAGTCTTAGTGGCAATGCAGAGACATGGGTGAAAAGACGTCAGTGTAACACTTCTCTGATTCCAGACAAGTGACAACCTCATCTTGAAGCAACGTTTCAACGAGTTGCCTAGAGTTTTTATCTGAAGATGACAAGAGGGAACTCGTCGAAACGTCGCTTCGAGACGACGCTTTACATCTACACCTACGTCTGTACTCTGCAAAAAAACCGTGATGTGCATGGTAGAAGGTACGTCCCATTGTACAAATTATTAGGGCTTCTTTCTGTTCCATTCACGTATGGAGCGTGGGAAGAATGATTGATTGAATGCCTCTGTGCATGCAGTAATTATTCTAACCTTATCCTCACGACCCCTGTGTGAGCTATACGTAGGGGCTTGTAGTATATTCCTAGAGTCAGCATTTAGAGCCGGTTCTTATAACTTTGTTAGTAAGCTTTCTACGGATAGATTACGTCTATCTTCATGAGTCTTCCAGTTCAGTTCGTTCAGTATCTCTGCATCACTCTTCTACTGATTAAACAAACCAGTGACCATTCGTGCTGCCATTCTCTGTATATGCATTAAACATCCTCTGTCTGTCCTATCTGGTACGGCTCCCACACACTTGAGCAATATTCTACGTGGATTGCACTAGTGATTTGTAAGCAATCTCCTTTGTAGACTGATTGCACTTCCCCAGTATTCTGCAAATAAACCGAAGTCTACCACCTGCTTCACCCACGACTGAATCTATGTGATGATTCCATTCCATAACCCTGCAAAGTGTTACAACCTGGTAATTGTATGAGTTAGCCGATTCCAACAGTGACTCATTGATATTATAGTCATAGGATACTACGTTTTTTTGTTTTGTGGAGTGCAAAATTTTACGTCACTGAACATTTAGAGAGCAAATTGCCTATCTCTGCACCATATGGAATTCTTATCAAGATCTGACTGAATATTTATGCAGCTTATTTCAGATTGTACTTCATTATAGATAACTGTATAATCTGCAAAAAGCCTGGTTTCACTGTTAAAATTGTCTGCTAGGTCGTTAATATACAATATGAACAGCAAGAGTCCCAACACACTTTCCTGAGGCACACCCGAAGTTACTGCTACATCTGACGATGACTCTCCATCCAAGATGACTTGTTGTGTTTTCCCTACCAAAAAGTCCTCAATCCAGTCACAAATTTCACTTGACATCCCATATGATCGCACTTTTGGTAATAAGTGTAGATGTGGTACTGGGTCAAATACTTTTCGGAAATCAATAAATACTGCACCTACATGGTTGCCTTGATCCATAGCTTTCAGTATGACACGTGAGAAAAGTACGAGTTGGGTTTCACGAGATCGATGTTTTCGAAATCCATGCTGGTTGGCATTTAGATGGTTATTCTGTTCAAGATACCCCATTATGTTTGAGCTCAGAGTATGTCCTGAGATTCTACAACAAATCGATCTCAGGGATATTGGACGGTAGTTTTGTGGATCACTTCTGGTACCCTTCTTGTAGACGTATGTGACCTGTGTCTTTTTCCAAGAACTGGGCACGGTTTTTTGTTTGAGGGATCTACGGCAGACTATAGTGAGGAGAGGGGCTAACTCAGTCGCAAATTCAGTATAGAATATGACAGGGATTCCATAGGGGCCTGGAGCTTTGTTCAATTTTAATGATTTGAGCTGCTTCTCTACACCGCTGACATTAATACTTATTTCATTCATCTTTTCAGTGATACTAGGATTAAATTGGGGCAATTCTCCTGCGTTTTTCCTTTGTCAAGGAACATTTGAAAACGGAGTAAAGCACTTCAGCTTTTGCTGTGCTACCCTCAGTTTGTTTCTCTCTCATTCGCTAGGGACTGGACACTGAATTTGGTGCCACAAACAGCCTTTACAAACAACAAGAATTTCTTTGGGTTCTGTGAAAGACCACTTGACAATATTCTGCTAGGCTAGTCATTGAAGGAATCACGCATTGCATCCCTTGTCTAAGAACTCAAGATTTCATCAGCGCAGTTCGCTGAGAAAGCAGTTATCCTCATGTATAGGTAACACTGTATACATTAGATAACGCATTATTGTTACTTCATTGAACTGAAATATTGTGGTGTACGGAATCTAGTGCCTCTAAGTGCCAAGAAGGATTCGGTAGATCAGGTATGCTGCAGTACACGAATCTTGAGTATAGCTTGCCAGACCAGTAGGTGTGCGTAATACAGAATTCTGTGAAAGAAAAGAGCACCAACTTCTATCTTGAAATGTGAAACCATTTCACATTCACCGCTGAAGACTTAACTTTTTAAATACATTTCACTCACTATCCCGAACGGTAGAGCTGGCTATCCCAGATGTCACAAATTAAGGAAACCAGTTTTTTTCCAGCCAAATACTAGACGAACTAATAACGGAGCGGGAAGAGCCTTAATTGGGAATATGTGGGAAGAGATTTGCAGTTTCAGTATTTGCCATCCAACCAAGGGGAAGCTCTCAAAAACTTTCGTTGAACTATTCTTTTTATTTATTTGTGACATTAAATCCCAGACAAAAATGTAAACGGCCTCGTGTGTGTTTGAGAACTTGTTTATGTGTTGAATCGAGTAAACTCGATGACTGGATGGACATGTGCGCAGTGTTGAATATTAATCTGAAAGTTTAGTACTTTATGTATCAAAGAATGACTGCAGAAGTATCTGTTGCGTTCCGCGCCGCTGTTGCTTTTAAAAGCGTTCCCACAGCGGCGGGGCGATCTGTTATCTGTCGCGAAAGCGCACGCGACTCCCGTCAGCACGCCAATCAATAAGCATGCACCGCATTCAATACTGAGCACTAAAAGTATCCGAGAGCGCTAAATAATAACATTTTTCGAGAAAGGTCCACGTGCAGAATCAAATAATGAATACAGTCTTTCGGAGTGTTACTATAGTGATTGGCGTGCATTTTAATGTAATATTCATAACTGTTGTATTTATGGCGATCCTGAAGCAACTATTGTTTATATATGAGGTACTATACTTTTTTACAGAATTCAGCAGTTCGCAAAAGAAAGAAGTATAGCAACACGCACTAGTGTGCAAAACTGTAGAACGTAAGGACTATAGTAGCTTTCACATGACGTATCACTGCCAAGTAATACAGGTCGATCACACTAGCACCACACATAGAAACAAGTACTACAGTATAGTACAGAACGTAACTGAAAGAAATACACAATGAGATGAACAGAAATACACTTCTATTCAATGACAGTAATTACACTGAAGTCACCGGGATTCAACATGGTTCCCTTGTAAACGGACACCCTTCTCTGTCACTACTTTCCATCAATAAAAGTAGTCGATACCAGAACTAATTTTCGAATTTTGAACAGGTCAGTATTATCTAAGCTGTTTTTCTAAAAACATTCATGTGATTTTGTACACAAGGTGTTATATTTCAAACTAAAATCTATAAAAAGAAATTACTTTATTTTCTTTGTTATAATCGATATGTACTAGCTCTGAATGTACAGTTGAATTTTTTTTTTTTTTGGAAACATTTGAAATTACGAAATATTTGGTACACTTAAAATTTCGGTTATCAATTACGCAATCTGACACTATGTACTACGTTTATTTCTGGATTCATTTATAAAATAATACAAATTGACAGAAATTCATTTAGAAGATGCTGCAGTCACCACAAACGCCTACTGCAGCGGCAACTCCGCAGACAAACCAACGACGCGGGTTGCCGACTCCGCTGCAAAGTCTGGCCGACGCAAGTGTGTTAACAAGCAAGTAACACAATTGACAACAAACACGTAGGCAAGGCCAACGTCCATCAGATGGCATCAACCAGCAGCTGAGGAAGCGTGCGCGACGATCAACGAACTATTTCTTGGCGATCACGCGTGTGCAGATAGTCCCGGAAATGTCGTCCGCCTGGGGCTAGGCAAGGCAGCACCCGACTGTTCCACAGGCGGTTCCCGATTCGCCGAGTGCGGAGAAGATCGGCCGGTACAGTGGTGTGCCACCTCGACCATCCTCTCTTCCTCAACGATTTTGAGACGTCGCCTCCGTCGTGATAGGCTATCTGCCAGCTGCTAATAGCCAGCTTCGACGTGGAACAGTTGTGCGGTATAGAGCCGAATTCCTATAAAGGAATTAGTTGTTATTTGCTTTATTTGCAGAAGGCATCATTATTGTTTTGTTGGTTCTGAAGAGTGTGCTACTGTTGGTGGTTTATTGTAGTTTCCTTAATAAAAATTTGGCAAAATGAGTTGGTTCTTGCACCGCAGATTTAGCACAAGAACATTTGTAAACCCTTTGGAATATTGCTATTACCGCAGAGTGAAATAGTAGTGGGCATGCCTCTGATGTGATCGGACGTGTTTTGTGTTTAGGAAGAACAATGTAATTTCGGCTTTGTTAATATGAAAATGCAAAGGACAGTGTGACATAAAAAAATGTGAGAGAATAAAGTACAGTGAAAACAAAAATCTGCACAGCTTTACTTCGAAATTAATTATGTCAATTGGAACCACGAGACCATATGTCAAATTATTTCAGCGTCAAGAATCAACTCCTAGACATGAAGAACTGGAGCGAACTACGAAAAAGAAGATAAGTAAAAAGTTTATTGTAAATCTTATTCCTGTAATATTTTTGAAAAAGGAGACCATACCATCGAAAAAAGCAGTGACATCAACAAATTGTGGGAGGGGGAGATTACACCTAGGACACTACAAAAGGCGTGTCATGGTTCGTAATAGGGTGTGTGATCACTACAGACGGTAATGCCTACTCTGCAACGTGCTCCCATGCTGGCCGCAAGATTGGTAACTAGTCCTCGTGGTAGGGCGTTCCATTCCTCCACGCGGTTGACAACTGCTAAATGGTGATTGGAGCATATTGGAGCATATGGACGTGTTGCAATACGCCTTTCCAACGCATTCCTCAGGTGCTCGATGCGATTTAAGTCGGAGGAACGGGCAGGTCAGTCCATTCGCCGAATATCCCCTCGCTCCAAGAGTTCCTCCACCTGCGTAGATCCACGTCAGGGCCGAATGCACCACTGGAGAGACTCTCATGGAGAAGCGGAACACTGTCAATTACGTTGACCTGTGAGTATAATACGTTCAAAAATTTGGAGATCAGTACGCCCATCCAACATTATGCCTTCCCTCACCACATCTGGAGCGCCAAAACGATCACGTTCGACAATGTTCTCGCGTGCATCATGTTTTGCCACGTCTCACCGTATGAGGCTACGTCCAGCATTGTCTAACATGATCGTTTTGATGGTCCAGGTGTTATGGCGTGAGAAGGTATAACGTTGCATGAACATACTGACCTCCAAATCTTTGAACATATTACACTCACAGGTTAACGTAATTGTGACACTGTGAGTGTCCCCACGTGAATCTTTTCACGGGCGCATTCGGTCCCATCTCTATTTTTATGGATGACCGCACACAACTGTTCTGTTCCGACACTGACAATGTTGAGTGTTTATGGAAAAAGTTCAAGGCAATCGTAAAATGCGTTTTAGACAGGTACGTGCCGAGTAAAACTCGGAGGGACGGGGAAAACCCACCGTGGTTCAACAACAAAGTTAGGAAACTACTGCGAAAGCAAAGAGAACTTCACTGCAAATTTAAACGCAGCCAAAACCTCTAAGATAAACAGAAGCTAAACGATGTAAAAGTTAGCGTTAGGAGGGCTACGCGTGAAGCGTTCAGTGAATTCGAAAGTAAAATTCTATGAACCGACTTGACAGAAAATCCTAGGAAGTTCTGGTCTTACGTTAAATCAGTAAGTGGATCGAAACAGCATATCCAGACACGCCGGGATGATGATAGCATTGAAACAGAGGATGACACGCGTAAAGCTGAAATATTAAACATCTTTTTCCAAAGCTGTTTCACAGAGGAAGACCCCATTGCAGTTCCCTTCTCTAAATCCTCGCACGAACGAAAAAATGGCTGACATCGAAATAAGTGTCCAAGGAATAGAAAAGCAACTGAAATCTCTCAACAGAGGAACGTCCACTGGACTTGACGGGATACGAATTTCTATTCTACACAGAGTACGCGAAAGAACTTGCCCACCTTCTAACAGCCGTGTACCGCAAGTCTCTAGAGGAACGGAAGGTTCCATATGATTGGAAAAGAGCACAGGTAGTTCTAGTTTTCAAGAAGAGTCGTCGAGCAGATGCGTAAAACTATAGGTCTATATCTCTGACATCGATCTGTTGTAGAATTTTAGAACATGTTTTTTGTTCGCATATCGTGTCGTTCCTGGAAACCCAGAATCTACTCTGAAAGAATCAACATGGATTCCGGAAACAGCGATCGTGGAAGACCCAACTGGCTTTATTTGTTCATGAGACCCAGAAAATATTAGATACAGGCTCCCAGGTAGATGCCATTTTCCTTGACTTCCGGAAGGAGTTAGATACAGTTCCGCACTGTCGCCTGATAAAGTAAGAGCCTACGGAATATCAGACCAGCTGTGTGGCTGGATTGAAGAGTTTTTAGCAAACAGAACACAGCATGTTGTTCTCAATGGAGAGACGTCTACCTACGTTAAAGTAACCTCTGGCGTGCCACAGAGGAGTGTCATGGGACCACTGCTTTTCACAATATATATATATATATATATATATATATATATATATATATATATATATATATATATATAAATGACCTAATAGATAGTGTCGGCAATTCCATGCGGCTTTTCGCGGATGATCCTGTTGTACACAGAGAAGTTGCAGCATTAGAAAATTGCAGCGAAATGCAGGAAGATATGAAGCGGATAGGCACTTGGTGCAGGGAGGGGCAACTGACCCTTAACATAGGCAAAAGTAATGTATTGCGAATACATATAAAGAAGGATCCTTTATTGTATGATTATATGATAGCGGAACAATCACTGTTAGCAATTACTTTGTAAAATATCTGGGAGTATACGTACGGAACGATTTGAAGTGGAATGATCATATAAAATTAATTGTTGGTAAGGCGGGTGCCAGGTTGAGATTCATTGGGAGAGTCCTTAGAAAATGTAGTCCATCAACAAAGGACGTGGCTTACAAAACACTCGTTCGACCTATACTTGAGTATTGCTCATCAGTGTGGGATCCGTACCAGGTCGGGTTGACAGAAGAGATAGAGAAGATCCAAAGAAGAGCGCGTTTCGTCACAGGGTTATTTGGTAAGCGTGATAGCGTTACGGAGATGTTTAGCAAACTCAAGTGGCAGACTCTGCAAGAGAGGCGCTCTGCATCGCGGTATAGCTTGCTGTCCAGGTTTCGAGAGGGTGCGTTTCTGGATGAGGTATCGAATATATTGCTTCCCCCTACTTATACCTTCCGAGGAGATCACGAATGTAAAATTAGAAAGATTCGAGCGCGCACGGAGGCTTTCCGGCAGTCGTTCTTCCCGCGAACCATACGAGACGAACAGGAAAGGCAGGTAATGAGAGTGGCACATAAAGTGCCCTCCGCCACACACCGTTGGGTGGCTTGCGGAGTATAAATGTAGATGTGGATGAACTGTGGGGAAGCTCTTGGAACGAGAAGATATTCGGCGAATGGACTGGTTTGGCCGTTCCCCCGACTTAAATCCATTTTAAAACGTGTGGGATACGTTGTGGAGACATATTGCAGCACGTCCACATGCACAGACGACTGTTCAGCACTTATCAACCGCACTGACTGAGGAATGGAACGCCCTATCACAAGAACTCCTCACCAACATTGTGGCCAATGGGGAAGCACGTTGCAGAGGATTCAGTGCCCTTCATGGTGATGACATATCATGTCCTGCTTTTCGTAATGTCCATGGGACCATCATAAATAGCGTTGAGTTCAGTGTAATTTTGTCTTTGAATAAAAGTGCCATTTCTGTTCGTCTCATATACTTTCCGTACTATACTGTCGCAGTTGTTTCTAACTATGGTGCAAGTTTCATCGAGCTATGTTACTTGCCAGTGATACATCATGAGGAAGCTAACTTCCGTCCGTAATTTTTACACGCCAGTATATTAGAGTTGGCAGTGACGTATTTCATAAAAGTATCCGGTGATTGAGATAGATATGAGACTGAACTCCACTGGCACGGTGAAGCTTCAGCTCCTTTCTTAGTAAAAGTAGCATAATGTGGCTGACCTGCACTGTTCCAGAAAACCTCAGCCTCTCACTTAAAACATTTCCGAGCTCTCTGTGCGAAGAATTTCATTCTATTAAACTTCAAAGACCAAGAATGACGGCAATTAATTAACTTTAACATGTCGTTATTGTGTGAATACGTTGTAGTAGAACGAATTCATGATATTTGTAGCTGATATGGAGGTGTATGGGATGCGAAATTTAGAACGCTGTGTTACTCTCACCGGGATGGACGTGGAGTAGACGTTAAGCTTGCGTGACGAATACGTGTAAGTTATTACATTCTTCTTTAGTTCTCTGCCAAATTTTATCAAACGTGTCTTTGGCGAGTTGTGACGTGACAGTCTCTCCTTTCTTCCAGGAGTGTTACCCCCGCTAGGTATGCAGGACGACTTGTATGAAGTCTGAAGGGTAGGTGACGAGGTACTGGAGGAAGTGAAGCTGTGATGGCAAGTCGTGAGTAGTGTGCTTGGATACCTGAGTCGACAGAGCACTTGACTGTGAAAGGCAAATGTCCCAGGTTCGAATCCCAGTCGGACACACAATTTTAATCTGCCAGGAAGTTTCAGAGATATTACTAGGTGGTGCTAGATTGTGATAACCAGAAAGACAATTCGTCTCACTATGTATTTTTGTGTTCTTAAGTATGAAAAGTCGTTTGATGCATCTTCCCACGCTAGTCTATCGTATGCAAACCTCTTCAAAAACTAATGCAACCTACATCCATTTAAACCTGCTTACAATAGTCAAACCTACGTCTTCCTCTATAATTTTTAACTCCCACACTTCCTTCCACTGACAAATTAACGATTCCTTGATGTATTAGGATATGTCCTATCACCAATCCCTCCTTTTAGTCAAGTTGTACGATAAATTCCTTTTCTCTGTAGTATAATTCAGTAATTAGTCATTAGTTACAGAATCTGCCCATGTAATCTTTACCATTCTTCTATACACGGAGGCGACAAAAGCCATGGGATACTTCTTAATATGGTGTCGGACCTGCTTTTGCCCGTTGTAGTGCAACATCCCTACGTGGCATGGACTCAACAAGTCGATGGAAGTCCCCCGCAGAAATACTGAGCCATGCTGCCTCTGTAGCCGTCCATAATTGCGAAAGCGTTGCCGGTGCCGGATCTCGTGCAGGAATTTATCTCTCGATTACGTTCCGTAAATATTCGATGGGATTCAAGTTGGGCGATCTGAGTCGCCAAATCATTCGCTCGAATTATCTAGAATGTTCTCCAAACCATTCACAAACAACTGTGGCCCCGTGAGCTGGCGCAGTCATACATAAAAAGTCCATCGTTGTTTTGGAAAACATGAACATGAACAGCTGCCAATGGTTTCCAAGTAGCCGAACACAAGTATTTGCGGTCAATGGTCGGTTCAGTTGGTCCACAGGGCCCAGTTCATTCCATGTACAAATTGCCGACACAACTGCGGAGTCACCACCAGCTTACACAGTCCATTGTTGACAACTTGGGTCCATGGATTCGTGGAGTCCGTGTCACACACTGACCCTACCACCGGCTCTTACCAAAAGAAATCGGGCTTCATCTGACCAGGACGCGGTTTTCCAGTCGTCTAGGATCCAATCGGTGTCGTCACGAGCCCACGAGAGGCACTGCATGTGATGTGCTGTTAGCGAAGGCACTCATATCGGTCGTCTGCTGCCATGACCCATTAATGCCAAATTTCGCCACTCTACCCTGATGGACACTTTGTCTATGCTCCACAGTGATTTCTACGGTTATCGCACGCAGTGTTGCTTGTCTGTTAGCACTAACAACTATACGCAAACTCCACTTCTCTCGATCGATAACTGAAGGTAGTTGGGCACTGCTTTGTCCGTGATGAGAGGTAATGCCTGAAATCTGGTATTCTAGGTACACTCGTGACACTGTGGATCTCGGAACATTGAATTCCCTAACGGTTCAGATAGTGAAGGGAGCCGAAAATTTAATAGTCATGGGTGACTGGAATTCAGTAGTAGGAAAAGGGAGAGAAGGAAACGTAGTAGGTGAATATGGATTGGGGCTAAGAAATGAAAGAGGAAGCCGCCTGGTAGAATTTTGCGCAAAGCACAACTTAATCATAGCTAACACTTGGTTCAAGAATCATCAAAGAAGGTTGTATACACGGAAGAAGCCTGGAGATACTGACATATCAGATTATATAATGGTAAGACAGAGATTTAGGAACCAGGTTTTAATTGTAAGACATTTCCAGGGGCAGATGTGGACTCTGACCACAATCTATTGGTTATGAACTGTAGATGAAAACTGAAGAAACTGCAAAAAGGTGAGAATTTAAGGAGATGGGACCTGGATAAACTGACTAAATCAGAGGCTGTACAGAGTTTCAGGGAGAGCGTAAGGAAAAAAATGGCAGGAATGGGGGAAAGAAATACAGTAGAAGAAGAATGGGTAGCTTTGAGAGATGAAGTAGTGAAGGCAGCACAGGATCAAGTAGGAAAAAAGACGAGGGCTAGTAGAAACCCTTGGGTAACAGAAGAAATATTGAATTTAATTGATGAAAGGAGAAAATATAAAAACGCAGCAAATGAAGCAGGCAAAAAGGAATATGAACGTCTCAAAAATGAGATCGACAGGAAGTGCAAAATGGCTAAGCAGGGGTGGCTAGAGTATAAATGTAAGGATGTAGAGGCTTATCTCACTAGGGTAAGATAGATACTGCCTACAGGAAAATTAAAGAGACCTTTGGAGAAAAGAGAACCACTTGTATGAATATTAAACGCTCAGATGGAAACCCAGTTCTAAGCAAAGAAGGGAAAGCAGAAAGGTGGAAGGTGTATATAGAGGGTCTATACAAGGGCGATGTACTTGAGGACAATATTATGGAAATGGAAGAGGATGTAGATGAAGATGAAATGGGAGATATGATACTGCGTGAAGAGTTTGACAGAGCACTGAAAGACATAAGTCGAAACAAGGCCTCGGGAGCAGACAACATTCCATTAGAACTACTGACGGCCTTGGGAGAGCCAGTCCTGACAAAACTCTACCATCTGGTGAGCAAGATGTATGAAACAGGCGAAATACCCTCAGACTTCAAGAAGAATATAATAATTCCAACCCCAAAGAAAGCAGGTGTTGACACATGTGAAAACTACTGAACTATCAGTTTAATAAGTCACAGCTGCAAAATACTAACGCGAATTCTTTACAGACGAATGGAAAAACTAGTAGAAGCCGACCTAGGGGAAGATCAGTTTGGATTCCGTAGAAATATTGGAACACGTGAGGCAATACTGACCCTACGACTTATCTTAGAAGCTAGATTAAGGAAAGGCAAACCTACGTTTCTAGCATTTGTAGACTTAGAGAAAGCTTTTGACAATGTTGAGTGGAATACTCTCTTTCAAATTCTGAAGGTGGCAGGGGTAAAATACAGTGAGCGAAACGCTATTTACAATTTGTACAGAAACCAGATGGCAGTTGTAAGAGTCGAGGGACATGAAAGGGAAGCAGTGGTTGGGAAGGGAGTGAGACAGGGATGTAGCCTTTCCACGACGTTATTCAATCTGTATATTGAGCAAACAGTAAAGGAAACAAAAGAAAAATTCGGAGTAGATATTAAAATCCATGGGGAAGAAATAAAAACATTGAGGTTCGCTGATGACATTGTAATTCTGTCAGAGACAGCAAAGGACTTGGAAGAGCAGTTGAACGGAATGGATAGTGTCTTTAAAGGAGGGTATAAGATGAACATCAACAAAAGCAAAACGAGGATAATGGAATGTAGTCGAATTAAGTCGGGTGATGCTGAGGGAATTAGATTAGGAAATGAGACACTTAAAGTAGTAAAGGAGTTTTGCTATTTGGGGAGCAAAATAAATGATGATGGTCGAAGTAGAGAGGATATAAAATGTAGACTGGCAATGCCAAGAAAAGCGTTTCTGAAGAAGAGAAATTTGTTAACATCGAGTATAGATTTAAGTGTCAGGAAGTCGTTTCTGAAAGTATTTGTATGGAGTGTAGCCATGTATGGAAGTGAAACATGGACGATAAATAGTTTAGACAAGAAGAGAATAGAAGCGTTCGAAATGTGGTGCTACAGAAGAATGCTGAAAATTAGAGGGGTAGATCACATAACTAATGAGGAGGTATTGAACAGGATTGGGGAGAAGAGGAATTTGTGGCACAACTTGACAAGAAGAAAGGATCGTTTGGTAGGACATGTTCTGAGGCGTCAAGGGATCACAAATTTAGTATTGGAGGGCAGTGTGGAGGGTAAAAATCGTAGAGGGAGACCAAGAGATGAATACACTAAGCAGATTCAGAAGGATGTAGGTTGCAGTAGGTACTGGGAGATGAAGAAGCTTGCACAGGATAGAGTAGCATGGAGAGCTGCATCAAACCAGTCTCAGCACTGAAGACCACAACAACAACAACGGTTTCTGAAACAGAATGTCCCATGCGTCTAGATCCAACTTCCAATCTGTCTTCAAAGTCAGATAATTCCCGTCATGCGGCCATAATCAAGTCGGAAACCTTTACACATGAATCACCTGAGTACAAATCACAGCTCCGCCAATGCAATGCCCTTTTATACATTGTGTACGCGATAAATTGACCCTGACCGTCACATAAAGGTTGCCCTTGTCAACTTGTAATGTATTTTAGTTATCCTCAGCTTACGATTGTGTTGAATTGCTGTGCTGGTCACTTTTCAATCTATAGCAGTAACCGTAGGACTGTCCAATCTCTGTCCGACTTCCTCTATCATCAATTAATTCGCGAACCAACACTCAATAACTAATTACATACTGCCGATGACTGGAATGCACTGGCAGTTCTCAGACTGTGTAGCAGTCATCAGCCGCAAAATATTGTAATGTAGTGCTCCGCAAATGCTGTCAGCTTCAGTCTGGAACCGCGCGACTGCTACGGTCGCAGGTTCGAATCCTGCCTCGGGCATGGATGTGTGTGATGTCCTTAGGTTTAAGTAGTTCTAAGTTGTAGGGGACTGATGTCCTCCGATGTTAAATCCCATAGTGTTCAGAGCCATTTGAACCATTTGTCATACGTATTTTGTGCAGAGGTGTTCTTTTTGTCGACTCAAAATATCATGCACCCAAATGCAAACCGATCAAAAGACACAATGATTTCGTAAGAAACAACTTTTAATTGTTATCTGTTTGGTCATGAAGATTAATCAAAAGTACATTCGATACTTTGTCAATCAGGTGCCAACTCTAGAATCGTATGATTGCAGTTGAAGTGGGGACAGTTGGGCTAACTATATCCTTACATACCTACTAACCATTCCTTGATCAGTAGGAACTAACATCTAGCATGCCGCATTGTTCTCTAGGACTTCTGGATTCTGAAGATAACAGGAAGTTTTATCTGGTACTTGAGATCACAGGATGAAGCCATCATGGATGTCTGATCTTTCGATAAAAGAAACTGAAGTAAATTTTCAGATGCCTATCTATAAACACCATTTCAGTAGCGATGCTGGAAAGACTATCAGTCAAACTGATGTTATTACAAGTAGCCATAAAGTGTTCTAAAGATTGTAAATAAATCAAAGGTCCGTGTAAATTGCAATAATTAAAACTTGTACGAGAGTGTGCTGAAAAATAATACCTCCGAATTTCTTATGTGAAAACTCCTAAAGCTTTTTCGATGAAATAACTTTATTACCATTCTAAATCTTTGTTCTTCATGTCTACATATTTATCTCTCAAAATAGTCGCTCTGGAGTCGAGCACATTTCTCCTAGCAAGAGATCAGTTTGTTGATTCCATCACTGTAGACTGTCTGACATTGTTGACGAAGCCACAACCTCACCTCTGCTTACACCACTTCATCACTATTAAAATGAAGTCCTCGAAGGTATTCTTTAAGTTTTAGAAGCAGATGAAAATCGGATTGAATTAATTTGGGACTGTATGCAGGATGATCAGGGGGTCAGTGAACACAAGTACTCGTGTATGGTCTGGCATTGTCATGCTGAAGGAGAGGGTGCTCCATGTATGGGCGAACTCTTCTGTGGTTGGAAACTCGATTCCAGAACGTTGTTTACAATGCAAAGATATACTCATGTTATACACTGTCATTTTACACGCTACGATTTGGAGCCCTCTATCGGCAGAGGGTTGCAACTCTTGTCAGTGAAGCTGGAAAGTCGACCGAGTAACACGCATGACATTTAATACCTCAACTGATATTGAAAACAGAATAAAAAATTCAGAGGCATAACTCTTCAGCACACCGTCACAATTACTTAACGATTACATCCTGTGATATAACAACAAGAAGGCTTAGATTGAAGCTCACTAGCCCACATAGAATATCGTGAATATTAACCTGTGCCATGCCACTGTATTCATCTTTGACGAGATATTAAAAAAGTACATCGACCCTCAAGGAAAGAATTATAATTTTATAGTTCGAAATATGTGCCGCTTTACGTGCTATCAATTTCTGAAAAACTCGTTTCAGTATCTTGAACTGTATATATAATGTAACGAGTGTCGACAAGTAGGTGATTCACATTGCACTCAGAAATAACTCTGCACAGTGTGAAAGACCGTTCAACGATACATACAAATCAATATCTCTAGAGTGTAGATAGAAATTGCTCCACTCAGAACCTTAATACACACATCAAAAAAAGTTTTGCATCACCCCGGTTCCCAGAACTCCTGAAGATAGATGTTGATTGTGGATATTGTATCACAGACACAGTCCCTTTGACTGTTCAGAGATCACTAAACCCGCCCAAAAATGTAAACAATCATGCATGGTTCAAATGGCTCTGAGCACTATGGGACTTAACTTCTGAGGTCATCAGTCTCCTAGAACTTAGAACTACTTAAACCTAACTAACCTAAGGATATCACACACATCCATGCCCGAGGCAGGATTCGAACCTGCGACCGTAGCGGTCACGCGGTTCCAGACTTAAGCACCTAGAACCACTCGGCCACTCCGGCCGGCAACCATGCATGAGCAGCGCCTATTTGACGGAGTAGGTCCGACAGTCGATCAGTTGCAGTCATACCACCAGGAAGGAGGTACATGGCTCGCGTTGTCTGTAGTTCAACCGTGCCTAGACGGTCAATTCGATCGCGTCCGCATTGTTACTCTGTGCCAGGAAGAGCTCTCAACAAGAGAAATGTCCAGGCGTCTCGGAGTGAACCAAAGCGATGTTGTTCGGACACGGAGGAGATAAACAGAGACAGGAACTGTCGATGACATGCCTCGCTCAGGCCTCCCAAGCGCTACTACTGCAGTGGATGACCGCTACCTACGGATTATGGCTCGGAGGAACCCTGACAGCAACCCCACCATGTTGAATAATGCTTTTCGTGCAACCACAGGACGTCGCGTTACGATTCAAACTGAGCGCAATAGGCTGCATGATGCGCAACTTCACTCCCGACGTCCATGGCGAGGACAATCTTTGCAAACACGACACCATGCAGCGCGGTACAGATGGGTCCAACAACATTCAGGATGGACTGCTCAGGATTGGCATAACGTTCTCTTCACCGATGAGTGTCGCACATGCCTTCAATCAGACACTCGTCGAAGACGTGTTTGGAGGCAACCCGGTCAGGCTGGACGCCTCAGACACACTGTCCAGCGAGTGCAGCAAGGTGGTGGTTCCCTGCGTTTTCGGGTGGCATTATTTGGGGCCGACGAACGCCGCTGGTGGTCATGGAAGGCGCTGTAACGGCTGTACGATGCATGAATACCATCCTCCGACCGATAGGGCAACCATATCGGCAGCATATTGGCGAGACATTCGTCTTCGTGGACGACAATTCGTACCCCTATCGTGCACATCTTGTGAATGACTTCCTTCAGGATAACGACATCGCTCGACTAGAGAGGGCAGCATGTTCTCCAGACATGAACCCTATCGATCATGCCTAGGATAGATTAAAAAGGGCTGTTTATGGACGACGTGACCCACCAACCACTCTGAGGGATCTACGCCTAATCGCCGTCGAAGAGTGGGACAATCTGGACCAACAGTGCCTTGATGAACTTTTAGACAGTATGCCACGACGAATACAGGCATGTATCAGTGCAAGTGGACGTGCTACTGGGCATTAGAGGTACCGGCGCGTACAGCAGTCTGGACTACCACCTCTGAAGGTCTTGCTGTATGGTGGTACAACATGCAATGCGTGGTTCTGATGAGCAGTAAAAAGAGCGGAAATGATGTTAATGTTGATCGCTATTCCAGTTTTCTGTACACGTTCTGGAACTCTCTGAGCCGAGGCGATGCAAAACGTTTTTGGTGTGTGTTCAACTTCAATATGTTAGTTACATTTCAAACACAGCAATGTACAATCTAATCTGAACCATAGGCAAAGCTGTGTTTTCACCACCGCAAGCTCTTAAAATTTTGTGCAAAGTGTTACTTAATTTCGATGTAGCACAATAACTATGACGAATAACTAATACAAATGTAGTCCAACAGCAGTCGAATATCTGAGGTTATAAGATGCACAAAAATCAGTGTCTTTTAACGATAATTTTTTTCAGAATCGTATGAGAAATATTTCATAGTGCCCAACATGTCCGCTCCAGCACTTCGTCGAGAATTCATATGGTAGCTATGGGCAACAACGTTCTATGACTGGCGTCTTGAAGTACCCTTGCATCAAGAGTCCAATGGAAAAATTCAACTTGCACAAACCTAATCACTACCGTTCACATGCCTTGAGACTGCGCTGTCTGGCGCGTCCCCAGACACGTCTTCGGCCTAGAAGCTCTCTGATTGGCGTTGTCTTCAGTGGGAGTCTTGCTTCGAACTGAGCCCCGATGACCAGCAAAGATGTCAGACACTTCGGACAGTGGTGGAAAACCAACATGACTGTCGTCTGCCAAACGGCCCGACAACACGCAATGATGCTCTGGGGTGCCATTACATTTCATAGGAGGGCCCCTTTGGTTGTCATCTATGGTACCCTGACAACACAGCGATACGCTGACGATATTCTATGCCCCGTTTTGTTGCCCCCCATGGCACGCAATGCTGGTCTTACATTTCAACAAGATAATACCGCCCGCATATGGTGACAGTTTCTACTGCTTGCCTTCGTGCTTACCAAACTCCACATTGGCCAGAAACGTCGCCGTTTCTGTCCCCAGTCGAGAACATTTGGAGCATTATGGGAAGGGCCCTCCAAACAGTTTGGGGTTTTGACGATCTGACGCGCCAATTGCACAGAATATCCCTCAGGAGGACATCCATTAGCACTATCAATAAATGCCAAGACGAATAACTGCTTGCCTAAGAACCGGAAGTGGACCAATGGGTTACTGAATTTCTGAATTTGTGAAGTTCATTCTCCTTAATAAGTCATCTAGTTCTTCTGAAATTGCAATCATTTGTTTGTATATGTGCAGCACAGCTTCCGATTTCCATCCCACAGGGATAATGCCTTCGCAGTTCGTAATTTTTTTGATTTTGTAGTGTACATCGCTTAGCCTTTTACCCGTGACTTCGCCCGCGCAAGCACATCTCAGAAATATTTCACACATATTTCACCCGTACACCCGTATGTCTAAGGAATCTCCCAGCAGTTTCATCTGCGGAACATTTTTTTGGAACCCTTGCTCATCCACACCCTACTCTCAGGAGTAACAGGATTATCTTACTTCAACAATATCTTCTACAAATAATGAAGTCACGCACACGACAAATTTGTATGAAATTACTCTAGGTATCCCTGAGTGTTGCTTCAGTGTCACCCCCTTTTCAGTGTTAAAAACGACATATCTCCTGAACTCTGTGTTATACAATGATATAATTTTGCATGCACATTCAGTGATGTATGTGTATTCTGTCTGCAAAATGTGTTGCGAAGAGAGTTAGTACTAAAGAAATAATAAATTAAAACGTCATTCGCGATGCATGGACAGCGAGAATGTAGTAGTCGATAATCTTTTTTCCTTGCATCATTTTCTGGGAGTGTCAGCATGAAGAAGTTTCGTGAATATCTGAAATTAAGTATAAATTTTGTTGCAAGTCAAGAAGTGCTGACATTCTCAAATACTCGATGAATACAAAAAATGGTTCACACGGCTCTGAGCACTATGGGACTTAATTGCTGAGGTCATCAGTCCCTAGAACTTAGAACTGCTTAAACCTAACTAACCTAAGGACATCACACACATCCATGCCCGAGGCAGGATTCGAACCTGCGACCGTAGCGGTCGCGCGGCTCCAGACTGTAGCGCCTAGAACCGCTCGGCCACTTCGGCCGGCCTCGACGAACACAGTCCGGTCATTTGCGAGTGGACCGTTACGCTTCTTTCACTGCCAACAACATCCATTTGAGAGGATTTACTTTCGAAAGTAGTCTATGTGCTTGCCCAGGGTTCGAGGTACTTCCATGCCAAATTTCATCAAAATCGGGTTAGCGGTTTAGTCGTGACAACATAATAGAGAGATTTACTCGCGAATTTATAATATTAGTAACGAAGTAAGGATTTTACATGTCCTTACTCCTACCCGTTTTGCACAGTTGTGGTGAAACGCTAATCCTTTGCATATCCAAGCATGTAGTACGATTCGTGACAACTTGACGTTTGTTGCATGCCATCTTCATGGTGTTGCAATTTTAATGCAAGTAGTGTACTAACGGGAATTATGTTGAACTACTTTTCTCCGAGATGAAGAATCCTGACATAAAATAATTATAGTTACTTAAAAATCTCAGTTGAGGAAATAGTTACAGATGTACAATGCACAGTAAAAACATTCAAACCATTAGGTACTGCTTGAAACTTTTTTCGATATCTATAATTGTTTATGGAATACCTAGCGGTCCATGAGTCTTGGACAGGAACACGATTTTCCGCTACCTTCGTTGCTTTCAGTACTTATATGGATATGTCGGAGACAAGTTTGAAAATAGTTTTGTTTGTCATTATTCGTTCCTCATTTGCTGAAAGCCTCAGAATACCAATTTCAAGTAAATCAACAAAGACGGCAGATTTACAGTTTGAAAATCAGCAAAAGAAACAACTGTTGCTATAAAAAGCGCAGTAGATATAATAATGTTGATTGAAGACCAATAACGCCTTCAGATACTGACGGATACCACTGGTGTATCATTAATCGGTTATGATGTTACGTAGTACCTTATTTTTTGAGCCAGCTCTTCAATATTTTGGCGAGAGCTGGGCCTAGAAGAGCGCGCTGCACGCGCGCAACTCCCACAACCCCCCCCCCCCCCCCCCCCTCCGCCATCCACTCCCCACCACTGCTGCCGTGTGACTTGTGGTAGCGGCAGGGCAAACAGCTAACTGGCACGTAAATCATTCAGCCGCCACGCACACGCCCTGTTTAGTCGTCATGGCACCGCGGTGACACTATTGTCACGACCCCTTCCCTCCCACCCCCACCCCCCCCTCCAACCCCGCGTCTGTCTCCTTGCCCCAGCATATCTGGTATCTGGCAGATCAGAGACACTGGTTCGCTCCACAAGCAGCTTACTAGAAGAAATTTTATACGTTAGTTTCTCGGTAGCCAATGCCTCTTTGCAGCCACTTTCAATAAAAATTACCTCGTCCTAACCAGTGTTGATAACGCCTGCTATTTCATGTTAAGGGGTCTGAGAATGTTTGGGATCTAGAAGATATCTACACATGAGTACTGCAGATGCTATTGTAGACGTATGGCGTACGGTAGGTACTTCGTACCAATGTTAGCCGCTACCTGTTCCATTCCAGTTGCGTATGAGGCGAGGAAAATTTGACTCTTGCATGGTTCTTATGCACCTTGATCTCTCTAATCTCATTCTCGTGGTCAGTCTGCCAAATCTACGATGCAAGCAGTCGAATTGTTGCACGATGTACACTTCCAGAAAAAAATTTGTACACCTGGAAAACCGATGTCGATTTTGGAACGATGACGTCATATGCCTTCTGGGGGATAGTAGATGTACTGATTATGGTATCAGCATCGTTCGCCAACACATAGCGTAGTGGCATAGCTACCAGAGCGCCAACTGTGTCTACCATTTAATGGCGAATGCTCACAGCTAGAAGGCTCAGACTGCTGCAACCAAGTGAAGCAAGTAGTCAACCATGACATGGAGACATACCCGTGTTTCCTACAGCCAAGTGGCCGAGTTTAAAACGGATCACATTGTAGCCTTCCGAGTGGAGGGCTGGTCCTTACTGGGGATTTCTTCACAAGGTGGACATGCTGCATCAGTTGTGCAGCGATACTGGTATCAGTGATCACGTGAACATTCTCACACTCTTAGACGAAATTCTGGACGTCCACGCAGCACAGACGCCCACCAGTATCATCATATTGTACGGGCAGCAGTGGCAGATCGTACAGGTATCGCAGCACGAATAAGAGGGCTTGTGAGCCCAGACGTATCAAAACTGTTGCGATCTGGTTACTAACAGTGGGAATCCGGGTACGCGCACCTCTAGCCCGTCTTCTACTCACGCCACAGCATCGACTGGTGTCGTCAGAGGCACACTTGAGAGATGGAATGGCTCGCCGTGGTCTTCAGCTACGAAAGCAGATTCTGCCTGCACGCAAGTGACGGTCGTTTACGTGTACGACGTAGACCTGGTGAGCGCTGTCTCGTACAGTGCATTTGTCCTAGACACACGTACCCGAGGCATTATGGACTGGGGTGTGATAAGTACAACACTCTTTCACCTCTGGTGTTTCTAGAGGGGACGCTAACAGCATTCGGTAGGTGCAGAACGTTGCTAGACCCGTTCTTTTTACGTTCTTGCAACAGAATGGTGATGTGTTTTTCCAATAGGATAATGCTCGCCCACATACATTGCCCGTGAAACTCAACGTGCTCTGCAAGACGTGCAGTAGCTTCTCTGGCCCAGCAAGATATCCAGACTTGTCTCCAATCGAGCATATGTTGGATATGATGGAACAAGAAGTGACTCGTGTGACACATTGACCAATAACTCTTACAGAACCACGTGAACAGGTCGAGAAGGCAAGGCATAACGTATCCCAGGACATATTCGTCATCTGTATGGATGTTAGAGCCAATGCCTGCATTGCCGCCCGTGCAGGCTACACCATGTACTAATATGGACTTTTCAGAAAGGGTCGACACCTAGTACCTCAGAATCACTTGTGTTATTCATTTGTAAATGTAATCATTTCATGTACTTCATATGCACTGTTGCAACAATAAATCTTGAGTGAACTGGAAACCTCTAAAAGAGAGAGCTAATCTTTTTTCCAGCAGTGTATTTCGAGAACATGTTTGCTAACATAACCAAAAGGTTTTCGTGAAACAAAAAAAAAAAAGTTGTCTCTCTGCGCTCTTCTCCTTTAGGTTCTCCGAGTATCTTTCTTGTTCTTCGTAAGGGCATACGGATATTTTCGACGCATACAATATGTCTCCAAATTCCTATCAAGTCTTCTAACTGAGACTTGTGAAAAACCCTTAACACTGGGAAGTAAGCGCGACTAGGTCGCCCTAGTATCTGGAATGAGATGTCATTAACAAATGCACTGAATTTTCACAGAATCCTTCAAAACAGAAAGTAATTTTAAGACGCGCCTTTCTGATACTGTTTTCACTTGGTTGTTCCACTTCATCTTACTCTGTATTGTTACCCTTAGATACGTAAGCAAATGTGACACGCTTCAGAAGTTTCACGGTATCCAAACACGGTGACCTTCCGAGCTAGCGTAGTTTTGTGTCGGTACATGGCCGTTCCTCAATCCATGCATTAAACTTTTTTACACTGCAGACATGATACTCTCTTGAAAAGGCAACTTTGTAATGGTACAGTTCTCGTTAAGATGAGAGGAAATGAACAAACACGGATGTATATCAGCTTCATACATTCATACAACTGTTCGGATCCAAACTGTTTTCTTTTTAGGCCTGATTAAAACATCCGTGTAAAGTCACAGAGCGTTCTCTACCTTGAAACATCCTTTGCGTTCAGTTTTCATGGAAGATACACTGGCGTCTGCGATTAACAAAACGCTGTTAATGATTTGCATGTTCGATAAACGTGATTCGTCCAACCAAACTATAGGTTTTGGTTCTGCACTGTTCACTGTGTTTCTTCAACCACAGGAAGCGGGCAACATTGACAACGAATGTGCCAAGGTATCTTGCATGCAGTTACGCTATAAATGTCTGCGTGATGTAGTACTGCACCGAGTTATAGTCCCGAGGAAGGGAGGAAGATTGGAGTTTACCGTCTTATCGACGAAGATGTTTCTGCAGACGCAGCCAATGTTCCGATTGGACAAGGATATGACAGGAGATCAGCAGTGGCTTTTGAGAGGCATCATTTTGGCATTATCATTAAATAATTTAGGCTATTATGAAGCACTTAAACCTGACTACCCATACAAGGATATGATCCTTATTTTCCTCGAACGTTGGTTCAGTGCCTTAACCACTACCCCACTGCGTTCAGTTTTGTGTTCGGAAACTGACAGGACAGGACCGAAGTAGATGTCCTGTAATAGTAAGTGGTTCGTACTTAAATTCATGTTTTCATGATTGTTTTCTGCCGCAATTTTAGCATGAATGCGTCAGATTGGAATACCTTCTTCTGTCGGTAAATATGTAGGATAGCTTATGGAAATACACAAGGCGACAATTGTTGAACTATTGAACTATATGAGATAAAATCGTCGTACTTCTGAACGATTTTCATCAGGGCATTCGAACTGCATGGTTGGCCGCAGGGTATGATAGGAATTAGTACGTACTGTGTGGTCTGGTTTAGCGACGAAACCCACTTTCATTTGGATGGATTTGTCAGTAAGCAAAATTGGTGCATTTGGGGGACTGAGAATCCGCATTTTGCTATCGAGAAGCCTCTTCACCCTCAACGGGTGAATGTGTAGCGTGCAATGTTCAGTCACGGAATAATCGGTACGACATTCCTTGATGGCACGGTGACTAACGAACGGCATGTGAAGATTTTGGAAGACTTTTCGTCCTCAGTATCCAAAGTGGCCCTAATTTCGACACGATGTGGTTCATGCAAGACTGAGCTCGACCCCATCGAAGCAGGAGAGTGTTTGACGCCCTGGAGGAACACATTGGGGACCGAATTCTGGCTCTGAGGTATCCAGAGGCCATTGGCAAAGACCTCGATTGGCCTCAACATTCTCCGTATCTGAATACGTGCGACTCCTTTTTGTGGGGCTATATTACAGACAAGGAGACAGGTGAATAGCAATAACCCCAAAATCATTGCTGAGCTGAAAATAGCCATTCAAGAGGTCATCGACAGCATCGATGTTCCGACACTTCAGCGGGTCATGCAGAATTTCGCTATTCGTCTGCGCCACATCTGTAAGGATGGCAGGTATATGGAATATGTCATAACCTAAATCCGTTCACCTGTAGTGACGTTTACATGTTGAATAAAGTGTTTGTAACAAATTCACATTTTCTTCTTCATGTAGTTCAATAATTGTCAACCCGTATGACGATGAAAAAAAGCAATCTGGCAACTTTCCTTGTCACCGAAGCCTCCACATTCCGTTTCCAGTGTTGTTGTTGGGTGTACCGTTGTCTTTCTACGTCTTGTCAGAGGGACCAGTACATGAATAAGTCTCAAAAAATGGTTTTTTTTATTTTTGTATTAAAAAATGAAAGTTTGCTTCGAGGAAAACGTACCGGAAAAAGCCCCAAAATTAGAAGAATTTGAAAATGTCTGCACACACGGCGACGCCCCCATATCACGCACACAGCTCAGTTAAAAACAGAATTTTATTCTCATTTGTTTTTTTATAACTTTTTAGTCTCTGATGTCTACGTGGCATAAGGTTATTAGAGAAGTATTTACACTGCGGAACTCTGAACCCAAATGAGAGTTTCAACAACTGTATACGGGAACGCATATAGAAAAAAGTGCTGTTAGGACTAAATACTTCGAAAATAGGTGTGCTGGATGCTCTGCTATGTTTCAGAGACAGTGCCGTGTCAAGGTTCAAGGTTATGGAATTGATGGAAGTGCCTAGAGGACTAAATATGCAAGGAAGTTTAATTGCCAGTAACCGTACGAGACTTTTCGAAGCAGAGATACCTCTGTTGGAAGCCACGAAAGCAGCAAGAATATGAATAAGAAGTCTGAAAATGAAAAAAATCTGCGTTGGAAACCACCAAAACAACAAGGAGAAGAAGAAGTCTGAAAAAGAAAAATTGGAGGGAGAACAACACCAGAAACAAGATGAATATGGAAGTCGGGTCCATTAGTGTTATGCAGGGTAGGTAGAGAAACAAGCTTTACCTCGAATTTCCCTGGAGTTCACTTTTTTATGTGATTATTCACATTGGTCGAAACATATTACAGGTAGAGGGCCGAAATTTTGTGTGTTGTTTTAAAACATACGTAACTAATAATCACGCTTAAAGTTATTCTATTTCTGTCGATGGTTGTCCATCAGCACGCCCACGGCAATTCTTTCCAGGTATGAGTGCGGAACTTGACTGATATCGGTCCAGCGGTTCAGGAGAAGATATGAAACGTGCAACATACATAAAGGCAGTGCTCAAAAATATGGGAATACCGCAATCACAATTACCATGCCTAATACGGGATAGGACAACCACTGGCATTCATTCAGAATAGCTTCCAGTTGTCTCGGACTGGATAAAGCCAGGTCCTATACGGTTTTCAAGGGACTCTTACACCATTCTTCCTGCAAAATGATGGCAAGTTCAGGTAAAGATTGTGGAGGTGGATAGAGATCACGCCCCCCCCCCCCCCCCCCGCCCCGCTCCAACAAAGTACATCACAAGTGGTCAATAATGTTGACATCTGGTGACTGTCTTCGTTGATCCACTATGGGTCGTGGGACGACGGCTGGCATGAACTTCTTGATGCAATAATTTACCAACAGCCGTATGTATTGTAGAAATTTATTTTATTTTATGAACGTCTATGTGCTACCAGTTCGGCATTACATTGATGCCATCTACAGGCCCCACTCGTCATAGTCGTAAAATCGCTATACACGGAAGGAGCCATATAACTGAGCAGTCTGTGTCGCCTGGCCACCAAGAGCTGTTGCAGGACGATTTGATTCACGGATCCTCTTATACGGCTCCTTCCGTGTATAGCGATTTTACGACTATGACGAGTGGGGCCTGAAAATGGCATCAATGTAATGCCGAAACTGGTAGCACATAGAAGTTCATAAAATAAAATAAATTTCTACAATACATAGGGCGCCATCCGGGGTGGCCGAGCGGTTCTAGGCGCTACAGTCTGGAACTGCGCGACCGCTGCGGTCGCAGGTTCGAATCTTGCGTCGGGCATGGATGTGTGTGATGTCCTTAGGTTAGTTAGGTTTAAGTAGTTCTAAGTTATAAGGGACTGATAACTCCAGATGTTAAGTCCCATAGTGCTCAGAGCCATTTGAACAATACATACGGCTGTTAGTAAATTATTGCATCAAGAAAATTTGGTGACTGTGGTGATGGTGACCAGCGGAGATTCGAAAATTCATTCTCGTACTCACAAAAGCACTCTTGGACAATGCGAGCTGTGTGAACAGGGTGGTGGGGGCCTGTAGTCTTGGAACACAGCATCACCGTTGGGGAACAAACATTGTGCCATGGGATGAACCTGATCAGAAAAAATGGACACACAAACCCTGACAATAATGCGAACTTGTAAAGTAGCCATGGGGCTCAACGAATACCAAGATATGGCTGCCCAAATCATCATTGATTTACCGCGAGGTTTGACTGGCGGAACATAAACTGGCACGAAAGTTGGGAACAGTTTAAGATACATCCGACCAAACGATTTTCTTTCACTGCTCCACTGGTTCGGCACCAAGTGTCATTTTGGTCCTGACGGCGTCCGCGAGTGCGACATTCAGTTCTGCAGTGACTTTTGCAGCAGCTGTCCTATTTATCGTCACATTCCTCTTTAATGACCATCTGTGACGATCACGTAACACATACTTTTGTCCGCGTTGTGACTTAGCGGATGATGTTTTCTCCGTTTTCCCTGTATGTGATATAAATCTTCGATATGGTGCCTCTTGAAACACAAAACACTCCGGCTAACTTGGTTAAGCAAGCTCCTCCTATGCGGGCAGCAACTATTTGCCCACAGCACATACAGCACTCACACAACTACTGGCCCACGACTGACACTTGTAACGTATTAAGGACATTGCACTCGTGTCGTTCGTGATCAAACACAACAACGCAACCTGCTTTTATGTTCCAGCATGCACGTTCAAGCATTCATTTCTCGCGATGTTTCCATATTTTTGTCAAACCCTTGTACATACATACATGCAATGGTTTTATAAATATATACTGAGAGTCTCCCCTAAAAGTCTTTCATGTGACGCCCAATGTCGACGGAAAGCGTCGGGTTGTCGGACAGTAAGATTCTAAGAAAAACGAGTACTCCACCAGCTACAGCACTACCCTGGCCCGCGCTGACTGCTACGCCAAGCACGCGGTGTTACTGAGTCGCTCCTGGATTGCTGCTTATTTTTCGTGTTTCACTGTCCCGTTAATACTTATAAATAAAGGAATATAGGACTTAACTAAGTTGGGAGCGCCAAAAAACAAAAGCAAAAAAAAATCGAAGCGGCATGTAAAATTTCGATTTAAAGATAATTTTGAAACTTCCTGTGAGGCTAAAATTGTGTGCCAGACTGAGACTGTAACTCGGAATCTTTGTCTTTCGCGGGCAAGTGCTCTATCACCTAAGCTTCCCAAGGACGACTCGGGACCCCTGCGCCAGTACCTCCTCTCCTAGCTTCCAAACTTCACAGAAGCTCTCCTGAGAAACTTGCAGGTAATTTTGTTTGTTAATGTAGGCTCATTCTTACAAAGAAGAAGACAGCAACCAGCCATTATTAATACTGCTGTATATTTAAGCAATAGCGCCGTAACCGGTTCCGAACTAACAAGTTCATCATCAGACGGCTGTTCACAAGACTTACAAGATGCACTTTACATAATCGTCAGTTTTCGATTTTTATTCTTCCACTGTAGCGAAATATTCTTGGTGTGTTGGTGCCACCGAAAATTCCGCGCAATTTTGTTGCGAAGTTGCAGAATTGTATTTTTGAAATATTCCAAATTTTTGCAGCACTTGTATGATTTGCATATCACCATATTGTGCAAAGCAGCGCATACACACACACCAAAAAGTATTTGCCCGGTTACGGCGCTATTTACTTAAATACACTACTGGCCATTAAAATTGCTACACCACGAAGATGACGTGCTACAGACGCGAAATTTAACCGACAGGAAGAAGATGCTGTGATATGCAAATGATTATCTTTTCAGAGCATTCACTCTAGGACGGCGCCAGTGGCGACACCTACAACGTGCTGACATGAGGAAAGTTGCCAACCGATTTATCATACACAAACAGCAGTTGACCAGCGTTGCCTGGTGAAACGTTGTTGTGATGACTCGTGTTAGGAGGAGAAATGCGTACCATCACGTTTCCGACTTCGATAAAGGTCGGATTGTAGACTATCGCGATTGCGGTTTATCGTATCGCGACATTGCTGCTCGCGTTGGTCGAGATCCAAAGACTGTTAGCAGAATATGGAATCTGTGGGTTCAGGATGGTCATACGGAACGCCGTACTGGATCTCAACGGCCTCGTATCACTAGCAGTCGAGATGAGAGGCATCTTATCCGCATTGTTGTAGCAGATCGTGCAGCCACGTCTCGATCCCTGAGTCAACAGATGGGGACGTTTGCAAGACAACAACCATCTGCACGAACAGTTCGATGACGTTTGCAGCAGCATGCACTATCAGCTCGGAGTCCATGGCTGCGGTTACCCTTGACGCTGCATCACAGACAGGAGCGCCTGCGGTGGTGTACTCAACGACGAACCTGGGTGCACAAATGGCAAAACGTCATTTTTTCGGATGAATCCAGGTTCTGTTTACACCATCATGATGGTCGCATCCGTGTTTGGCGACATCGCGGTGAACGCACATTGGAATAGTGTATTCGTCATCACCATACTGGCGTATCACCCGGCATGACGGTATGGGGTGCCATTGGTTACAAATGATTCAAATGGCTCTGAGCACTATGGGACTTAACATCTGAGGTCATCTGTCCCCTAGAACTTAGAACTACTTAAACCTAACTAACCTAAGGAAACAAAACACATCCATGCCCGAGGCAGGATTCGAACCTGCGACCGTAGTGATCGCGCGGTTCCAGACTACAGCGCCTAGAACCGCTCGGCCACGTCGGCCGGCGCCATTGGTTACACCTCTCGGTCACCTCTTGTTCACATTGACGGCACTTTAAACAGTGGTCGTTACATTTCAGATGTGTTACGACCCGTGGCTCTACCCTTCATTCGATCCCTGCGTAACCCGCCGGCCGCGGTGGTCGTGCGGTTCTAGGCGCTCCAGTCCGGAGCCGCGCTGCTGCTACGGTCGCAGGTTCGAATCCTGCCTCGGGCACGGGTGTGTGTGATGTCCTTAGGTTAGTTAGGTTTAAGTAGTTCTAAGTTCTAGGGGACTGATGACCACAGCAGTTGAGTCCCATAGAGCACAGAGCCATTTTTGAACCTGCATAACCCTACATTTCAGCAAGATAATGCCCGACCGCATGTTACAGGCCTGTACGGGCCTTTCTGGATGCAGAAAATGTTCTACAGCTGCCCTGGCCAGCACATTCTCCAGATGTCTCACCAACTGAAAACGTCTGGTCAATGGTGGTCGAACAACTGGCCCGTCACAATACGCCAGTCACTATTCTTGATGAACTGTGGTATCGTGTTGAAGCTGCATAGGTAGCTGTGCCTGTACACGCCTTCCAAGCTATGTTTGACTCAATGCCCAGGCGTATCAAGGCCGTTATTAGGGCCAGAGGTGGTTGTTCTGGTTACTGATTTCTCAGGATCTATGCACCCAAATTGCGTGAAAATGTTATCACATGTCAGTTCTAGTATAATATATTTGTCCAATGAATACCCGTTTATCATCTGCATTTCTTCTTGGTGTAGCAATTTTAATGGCCAGTAGAGTAGATAGCAGTATTAACAGTGGCTGGTTGCTGTCTTCTTCATTCTAAGAATCAACCTACGTTAATTGTACACAGCCACGGCCTCACCAAGTCAGTTTTAGACAAAATAGACCTTTGTCTGTAATCGAAAACAAACAAAGGCTTCACATGAAAAAAGCGCCGAGCAGTAATTGTTTAGGTTGGCTCCAGCTACGCAATTCAAAAACGATATCGCAAATATTTGTCGAAACACCAGTGAAAATGTGTCTTACGACTCTTGGCAGGGGCCGCAGTGGCCGAGCGGTTCTAGGCGCTTCAGTCTGGAACTGCGCGACCGCTACGGTCGCAGGTTCGAATCCTGCCTCGGGCATGGATGTATGTCATGTCCTTAGGTTAGTTAGGGTTAAGTAGTTCTAAGTTCTAGGGGACTGATGTCCTCAGATGTTAAGTCCCATAGTGCTCAGAGCCATTTGAACCATTTGAACTCATGGCAGGGACACACGGTATACAGGGTGTTACAAAAAGATACGGCCAAACTTTCAGGAAACATTCCTCACATACAAAGAAAGAAAATATGTTATGTGGACATGTGTCCAGAAACGCTTACTTTCCATGTTAGAGCTCATTTTATTACTTCTCTTCAAATCACATTAATCATGGAATGGAAACACACAGCAACTGACCGTACAAGTGTGACTTCAAACACTTTGTTACAGGAAATGTTCAAAATGTCCTCCGTTAGCGAGGATACATACATCCACCCTCCGTCGCATGGAATCCCTGATGCGCTGATGCAGCCCTGGAAAATGGCGTATTGTATCACAGCAGTCCACAATACGAGCACGAAGAGTATCTACATTTGGTACCGGGGTTGCGTAGACAAGAGCTTTCAAATGCCCCCATAAATGAAAGTCGAGAGGGTTGAGGTCAGGAGAGCGTGGAGGCCATGGAATTGGTCCGCCTCTACCAACCCATCGGTCACCGCATCTGTTGTTGAGAAGAGTACGAACACTTCGACTGAAATGTGCAGGAGCTCCATCGTGCATGAACCACATGTTGTGTCGTACTTGTAAAGGCACATGTTCTAGCAGCACAGGTAGAGTATCCCGTATGAAATCATGATAACGTGCTCCATCGAGCGTAGGTGGAAGTACATACTGACGAAACTAAAGTGAGCTCTAACATGGAAATTAAGCGTTTCCGGACACATGTCCACATAACATTTTCTTTCTTTGTGTGTGAGGAATGTTTCCTGAAAGTTTGGCCGTACCTTTTTGTAACACCCTGTATACACATAGAGAAAACGTGAAACTGAATCTGTACATCTTAAAGACGAGAAAAAAAATGCAGGATGTAACGTATCTGTGGTAGGGTGTTACATACCCGTTCGTGTTTCGCTAAAACGGAGCAGCGTCGCTGCACGTCTACTAGGGTGGGCCTGCATGCAACGCTGAGCGCTCGACGCCCGCGGCGCCCGAAACCCCGGCGCTGTCGCTAGCACGCCCCTGAGCACACAGATCTCTGTGAGAACGGAAGCTGGAAGCGAGCCGCGGTGTCCGGCAGGTTCGCGGTGCGGCGCTTGTGTTTTGTTTCAGCTACTTGCCCGCCCTTCTCACATTACGGGCAGCGTCACGGTCTGGCGAACCTGACCGCTGCGGACGCGGAAGTGTGAACGGAAACAACAGACACGCCTACCGAGTTTGCTCTTTGCAGCCACAACAATTTCGTCAGAAACTTTGGTGCATAAAGCAATCGTAAACCAAAAGAAACTGCTGAACGTAACCTGTCAACTGTCAACAAACGCTGTTGAATCTAAATGTAACTAGCAATATATTGGGGAGGGGGGTTGTAATTAAAATGTACCTACTCACAGAGATCGAGTGCGGGCTGTAATTATGGTATGGCTGCGAAACTTGGTAGATATTCTACCGCGTTAATTCGGAACAGAATTACGCTGGAAAAATTAGTTCCAATTTTGGCCACCAGGTGCATATCTGGCACTGTGAATGTTAGAAAGACGCTGCCTTGCGGTAATTACAGCTCACACTGGACCTCCATGAATAGCTGCACTTTAATTATAACCACCCGATAGAATACAGAGATTACATTTATGAATATTCCGTCGATACTTTGAGGCACATAGATGCATTAAAAACCGAAATACACAGTACTAATGGCGTGGCCGCTACGGTCGCAGGTTCGAATCCTGCCTCGGGCATGGATGTGTGTGATGTCCTTAGGTTAGTTAGGTTTAAGTAGTTCTAAGTTCTAGGGGACTGATGACCTTAGAAGTTAAGTCCCATAGTGCTCAGAGCCATTTGAACACAGTACTAATGTTCCACAATAATATTTTTTTTTTATTTCCTTGTGATCTGCCTTTCGTCTTCCTAGACCATCATCAGACAACTTAGGGCAGAACAGTAAGTCTACATTATCCATACAATACTGACGCAGTGCAATTTCCGTTTTTCGTATGGATAGTCGTAAAATGGTAACATACATATCGAAATCACAATCTTTGTACGATGCTGTGTGAACTGACGCTTCAGTCTTAAGTTGGCTGATGAGGGCCTAAAAAGCCTACAGCCCGTTCACACCGAAAGATAAAATAAATACGAGGGCGTGCTGAAAAGTAATGCCTCCGATTTTTTTATTCTGTTGTCAACATCGGTGGAGGTAGCACATTCCATGCATATCACTCCGTCGACTATCCCGCTTCGCTGAGCAAGTTGCAACTCTCTACCGCTAGAGGACTCGCAATTGTAGCATGCAAAATGGTGGTGTGTAAGGTACTTATATCGGAGCGCGACAAACACTCAGAAAAGTGAAAGCACGAATTCGAAGAGCTCGTCCACACATGGAGCACTCTTTACTTCAGCACAGTAGTGTATCATGAGTCTGCCTGTGAAGGGGAACTTGCGTACCGTGGGAGAGAAAAAGACAGGTCGCAAACCGAAAGTGTTGTTTTGTGATAAAAATTGTGCAAGAAAACGGTTACATTTTACTACGAGTGTGAACGCTAATAAGCGGTGTCGCGCGTGAGTGTACCGTGCAGCTACGAGTCGCTGAATAAACATAGAAAATAAACCACTTCTGTTTGAGATGTCAGAAAAGACGGATGTATTATACATATGCAGAAAAAGTAATCTTGTATTGTTAACGGCAAGCGTGTAGTAATTTTCAATTTCTGAAAATTTGATGTTAAAATACATGTAGAAAGAAGAGTTTTAAATCGTAGACAACACAACTGAAGTTTATTTAAAGGAAAAAAGGTACGTTGGCATTGCATTTCAGTGATAACTAAGTTCGAAGTTCAAATACTTATATAATTCGCGTAAACCAAGCGGACAGATACGTTTTGGAAACACGGGAGGAATCTACAGCTTCATCTTCAAAGTACTTTTTTAAGAATAATAATAATAATAATAATAATAATTCCTTGACCTCTGAAATCCAATGGACATATGAGCTCTGTTACTGCACACGAACAGACGCCGTGATTTTTGCGTAAAGATTGAAAGAATTTTTTGAATTCTAGCCAAATCTCAGACACGTCACTCAGCAAACGGCAAATGAGCTCAACCTACACCGACCTGTACGATATACTAAAGCATGACAATGCCGGACCACACACGAGCGCTGCGACATCAGCAACGATCTGACGCCTTGGTTTCACTGTCCTCTATTATCCTCCATACAGTCCTGAATACGTTCGAGGACTTCACTCTGATAATGTTTGTTTTTCGTTTAGTTTTAGAGCGCAAAAGCAGCTAGGGTCATATGCGCCCATGTCAGAACACGAAGACAGAGAGGAGTTAAAAACGACTACGCGTCAATCCCAATCGACCTAAAGGAAGACAGCTAAAAACAGGGACTTGGAGAAAGGTCTCTAAAATACACCATAAAGAAACGGACGTCCAGAACTAAAATTTAAATGGCCTTCGCCATATTGCTACGACGTATAAAAAGTTAAACGCGGTCGACGGATCGCGCGTCGTTTGCTAAAACAGCCAATAACTGAAACGGAAAACCCAGGCGGGATCATAAACAGTTAAAAAATGGACATTCCGTCAGGAAATGGCGAACAGTTAACACTTGGGCGTAATGTGTACAATGTGGTGGGGGAGCGCCACTAAACAAATGACGATGGCTGAAAAAGCAGTGCCCAATACGCAACCTAGTTAAAATTACCTCCTCGCGGCGGGAAGGCCGAGTGGTCGTCAAAGCCACTGGGAGAGTCTTAATAACCTGGAGCTTATTCCAATGAATAGAGGACCAGTGGAGATACCAAAGCGACACCACCTCCTGACAGATGACAACACAGAGATCATAGGAGGGAATATAAGAACTAGTGGGCTGAGGTACGAGGACTGCAACCTTGGCAGCAGCGTCAGCGGCCTCCTTTCCTAGCAGACCGACATGACCGGGAACCCACATAAGCAACACAGTGGCTCCATCAAGAGTGAACAAGTGACAGTTTTCCTGGGCCCGTAGCACTAAGGGATGGGCGGTGTTCAGCGCCCAGAGACTTTGAAGGGTGCTGAGAGAGTCTGAGCAGAGGGCACAGTTGAAAAGCCTCTGTCACCGGATGCACTCCGTGGCCTGATACAGGGAGAAGAAGTCTGCTGTAAATACTGAGCACTGTGCCGGAAGCCGATACCGAAAAACGGAGGCGCCAATGACAAAGGCACACCCGACACCACGGTCAGTCCGAGAACCATCAGTGTACACAGAGATATTATTGCTAAGTTCCATGCGAAGGTCGTGAAAATGAAGGCGATAAAGCGAGGCCGGAGTAGTGTCCTTAGGAATCGAGTGAAAGCCAAAGTGAACACGGGCCGCCGCACGAAGCCAAAGTGATGAAGGGTTCACACCCACCGGGAAAGTTGCAGGTAGTGTGAAGTTACGCCGCCGGACCAAATACCGAAAGCGGGCTTCAGGAGATAACAGAGAAGAGGGACGCGCCCCATACTGGCGATCAAAGGAGTCGTCGAAGAACGAGGCATAGGACGGGTGGCCACGCATGGCAGACAAACGGCATGCATACCTGCTGAGGAGAAAATCACGGCGGTAGGACAGCTTCGGCATACAGACTCTCAACCGGGCTAGTGTAAAAGGCGCCAGTGGCCAAACGGATGCCACGATGGTGGATAGTGTTGGGGCGGCCTAAGAGGGACGGACGGGCAGACGTATAAACACAGCACCCATCGTCTAGTTTCGAACGGACGAGGGACCAGTACAAACGGAGGAGGGTGTTCGATCTGCACTCCAGGGAGTACCATTGAGGACACGTAGGACGTTGGGGAACCTCGTTCAGGGGGCTGACAGGTAACACACATGGGAGGACCAAGAGTGTTTCCTATCGAGCATGAGTCCCAGGAAGATGTAAGGATGGTGGGAGAAACCAATTGTGCAACCAGAAATTCATACAAACGGTTTTGTAACATCGTCGTTGATAAAATGCCAATTATGCAGTGCACCGTAGGAAAAAATAGCTTATCCTGTTTGTTTCCAATTAGATGAGTCACATTAGTACCCACGCCACTATCCTATCCGTTACAAGTTTGGCAAGCCTATATTCTCAAATTATGCAATGAAGCAAAACTTCTACGTCTACTTCAGACTCTTCACGGTAAAAAGAAAGCCCTTCCCTTTCTCCTAAACCGAAATTTTCAAATTCGTTTTGACACAGTAGTTATCCGTCAAAATCGGAGTTAAACAGTTGCTTCCAGGTTAGCTTCTTTGCCTGTCTTCTCTCTTCAGTTTTGGTATTGGTTTCAATCATTTAATGTTTGTTTGGCTTCTTTGATGAAGCTTCTTGCTTTTTATCCTTTTACTCTTTTCGTTTATTTATCTAATTTTTCCTTCCCTTTTGTCCATCTGAGGACTTGTGAGTCCTGTGTAGATCTTAACTCTTATGAGGTTACTTTATATGGTCAGCTGCTGCAACTATTAATTGTGAAAATCGTGAAATTACTTCTACTGATACTGCAATGTAGCTGATAACAACTGAGCTATTATGTTCAAACTCTGAGATTGAGATCTAGAGGAGCAGATATTGGCAGAATTTCGATCAGTTACCAGTGCTGTACTATTAAGTCTAAACGAAGTGCTGCCAGAATTATCAGTTTTTCTGGATCACAACCACCTGCGCCCAGGTAGTCGCTGCTCGGATTAAAATATCTTTTATCTAATATTCTTCACGTCTGTTGCTTCCGGCGTGGATGCAAGAGAAAGGCCCGGAGAGGAGAGAGGTGTCATCAGAGAGTCATGATTTCCCTGCACAGCTAAAGTACTGCACTAACCAATAATCCAAACAAAGTATTACGACAGCTGCATTTTAAACATCTTATATATTTTTATTTTGGAGGTGACGTCACATTATACTCGTATTTAAGGGAATGGGCAGACAGTGAAAAATCTGTGGGTTACCCCCCCCCCCCCTTACGTGAATCAAATCCAGAGTCAACGCCTGTATTGCTTCAATACGAAAATCATCATTTCTCTACAACAGTGTTCTTATACTATGTGAGCAGAAGTATAGGGACACCTGGCTGAAAATGACTTACAGCTCGTGGCGCCCTCCATCGGTAATACTGGAATTCAATGTGGTGTTGGCCCACCATTAGCCCTGATGACAACTTCCACTTTCGCAGGCATACATTCAATCAGGTGCTGGAAGGTTTCTTAGCGAACTGCAGCCCATTCTTCACAGAGTGCTGCACTGACGAGAGGTATCGATGTCGGTCGTTGAGGCCTGCCACGAATTCGGCGTTCCAAAACATCCGGTTTTCTATAGGATTCACGTCAGGGCTCTGTGTAGGTCAGTCCATTACAGGGACGTCATTGTCGTGTAACCACTCCGCCGCAGACCGCGCATTATGAACAGGTCCTCGATCGTGTTGAAAGATGCAATCAGCATCCCCGAATTGCTCTTCAACAGAAGAAGGTGCTTAAAACGTCAATGTAGGCCTGTACTGTGATAGTGTCACGCAAAACAACAAGGGGTTCAAGCCCCTTCCATGGAAAACACGACCACGCCATAACACCATCGCCTCCGAATTTTACTGTTGGCACTACACACGCTGGCAGATGACGTTCACTGGGAATTCGCTATCCCCACACCCTACCATCGGATCGCCACATTGTGTACCGCGATTCGACACTCCACACAACGTTTTTCCACTGTTAAATCGTCCAATGTTTACGCTCCTTACACCAAGCGAGGTGTCGTTTGGCATTTACCGGCGTGATGTGTGGCTTATGAGCAGCCGCTCGACTATGAAATACAAAATTTCTCACCTCCCGACTAACTTTCAAAGTACTTGCTGTGGATCCTGACGCAGTTTGGATTTCCTGTGCGATGATCTGGATAGATGTCTGCCTATTACACATTACGACCCTCTTCAACTGTCGGTGGTATCTGTCAGTCAACAGACGAGGTCGGCCTGTATGCTTTTGTGCTGTAAGTGTCCCTTCACGTGTCCACTTCACTATCACGTTGGAAACAGTGGACCTAGGAATGTTTAGGAGTGTGGAAATCTCGCGTATAGACGTATGACACAAGTGACACCCAATCACCTGACCACGTTCGCAGTCCGTCAGTTCCGCCGAGCTCCCCACTCAGCTCTCTCACGATGTCTAATGACTACTGAGGGCAATGATATGGAGTACCTGCATGTAGGTGCCAGCACAATACACCTAATATGAAAAACGTATGTTCCTGGGGGTGTCCGGATACTTTTGATCACATAGGATGTATTGACAAAATCTGTGTTTTCTACCGTCATATTTTTGCAAAAGGACAGACGATTAACTAAGTAACATTGTATACATGTGAAGCTTATGGTGTGAACGGTTTCGAATATATAAGCATCACATACACTATCTGATCAAAAGTATCCGGACACTTACTAGTGAACATTAATACTGGGTATGTCCATCCTTTGCCTTTATGATGGCTTGAACTCTGCTGGGGGCACTTTCAGTGAGGTGTCTGATCGTCTGTAGAGGAAGGGCAGCCCATTCTTCCTCAAGAGAGGGAAATATAGAAGGTAGTGATGGGCCCTGAGGTCTGTAGCGAAGTCTACATTCTAAATCATTCCGAAGGTGTCCAGTTGTGTTCAGATCGGGACTCTGAGCAGGCGAGTCCATTTCAGGAATTTTATTGTCCTCAAAGCACTGCCTCACAGATGCTGTTTTACGACAAGGTGCATCATCTTCTCCGAATTATTCGTCTACTGTATGCAGGACGCAATGTTGTAATACGTGTTGCTACCCTTTCGCAATTATCGTTATCTTTGGCGCAATAAGGGGACTACACCCTGTCCACAAAAAATAACCCCTTACTGTCACACCATCTCCTCTGTATTTTACGGTTGGCACTACAGATGATGGCAGGTAACCCAAACCCTGCCATCGGACTGCCACAGGCCACAGCGCGACTTCTCACTCAAAATCATTCGTTTCCAGTCATGCACTGCTCAATGGCGTCGCTCTTTACACAACCTCAAGCATCGCGTAGCATTAACTACAGATTATGAGGAGCTCTTCGACCATTGTACTCCGTTCTTTTTGACTCCCTACGCACAGTCACTGTGCTAGCTGAACTAACGAATGAATCTGTCTGTTGATTTCACGCGGTTTTTTACGGTCATCCTGTGCAATGCTGTCCGTCAGCAATGGGTGTTTTCCTGGACTGTCCCATTGCGCTTCCACTTCTCAGTGGCATCACCATCAGATAGGCTGTATAGTCCGCACAGATTTTTTTTTCTTATCCTTTAATCGAATTTTTATGCTCTTCACAAACTGCAAAAATTTCTGAACTTATAGAATCATGGTCTTTTCCGAACGCACTTCTGACCAAAAAGCGATTCTGGTAGCAGAAGCCTGAGGTTTTGTTAGTCATGTCTTTTGCGTTCTTGTGGAGGTATTTCAATAGAAACTTTATTCCCTAACCCATATTTCTTTATTTTTAACCGAGAAGTTAAATAATAGCTTCCATAAATTTCGCTTTAAAAAGTACCGGTATCGAAATATTTTCTTAAAAATTTGCATACCCTATTTGACTCCCTTTGGGGCTGAATTTCCAAAAACAGTGAAACACGTTTTTCCCCTTTGTAGCCGAGAAGCCAAACTTCAGTTTTCAAAGCTTTAGCTTTAAAAAGGTTTTTACAACGAAATACACTCCTGGAAATGGAAAAAAGAACACATTGACACCGGTGTGTCAGACCCACCATACTTGCTCCGGACACTGCGAGAGGGCTGTACAAGCAATGATCACACGCACGGCACAGCGGACACACCAGGAACCGCGGTGTTGGCCGTCGAATGGCGCTAGCTGCGCAGCATTTGTGCACCGCCGCCGTCAGTGTCAGCCAGTTTGCCGTGGCATACGGAGCTCCATCACAGTCTTTAACACTGGTAGCATGCCGCGACAGCGTGGACGTGAACCGTATGTGCAGTAGACGGACTTTGAGCGAGGGCGTATAGTGGGCATGCGGGAGGCCGGGTGGACGTACCGCCGAATTGCTCAACACGTGGGGCGTGAGGTCTCCACAGTACATCGATGTTGTCGCCAGTGGTCGGCGGAAGGTGCACGTGCCCGTCGACCTGGGACCGGACCGCAGCGACGCACGGATGCACGCCAAGACCGTAGGATCCTACGCAGTGCCGTAGGGGACCGCACCGCCACTTCCCAGCAAATTAGGGACACTGTTGCTCCTGGGGTATCGGCGAGGACCATTCGCAACCGTCTCCATGAAACTGGGCTACGGTCCCGCACACCGTTAGGCCGTCTTCCGCTCACGCCCCAACATCGTGCAGCCCGCCTCCAGTGGTGTCGCGACAGGCGTGAATGGAGGGACGAATGGAGACGTGTCGTCTTCAGCGATGAGAGTCGCTTCTGCCTTGGTGCCAATGATGGTCGTATGCGTGTTTGGCGCCGTGCAGGTGAACGCCACAATCAGGACTGCATACGATCGAGGCACACAGGGCCAACACCCGGCATCATGGTGTGGGGAGCGATCTCCTACACTGGCCGTACACCACTGGTGATCGTCGAGGGGACACTGAATAGTGCACGGTACATCCAAACCGTCATCGAACCCATCGTTCTACCATTCCTAGACCGGCAAGGGAACTTGCTGTTCCAACAGGACAATGCACGTCCGCATGTATCCCGTGCCACCCAACGTGCTCTAGAAGGTGTAAGTCAACTACCCTGGCCAGCAAGATCTCCGGATCTGTCCCCCATTGAGCATGTTTGGGACTGGATGAAGCGTCGTCTCACGCGGTTTGCACGTCCAGCACGAACGCTGGTCCAACTGAGGCGGCAGGTGGAAATGACATGGCAAGCCGTTCCACAGGACTACATCCAGCATCTCTACGATCGTCTCCATGGGAGAATAGCAGCCTGCATTGCTGCGAAAGGTGGATATACACTGTACTAGTTCCGACATTGTGCATGCTCTGTTGCCTGTGTCCATGTGCCTGTGGTTCTGTCAGTGTGATCATGTGATGTATCTGACCCCAGGAATGTGTCAATAAAGTTTCCCCTTCCTGGGACAATGAATTCACGGTGTTCTTATTTCAATTTCCAGGAGTGTATTTTCATAAACATTTCAATTCCTAGTTCACACCAGTAGGGGTTGAATTTCCAAGAACAGTAAAATGCTTATTTTTTTTAATTCTAAAATAGAAGGAGAATACAGTTTTTTATATATTTAGCTTCAAAGATGGTTGTGTAAAGAAATATTTCCATAAAAACATTCATACCCTATTTCACTCTCACAGGGGTCGAATTCCCAAAAACATTAAAACGTGTATTTTTAATTTTTAACTGAGAAGCCAAATTCAAAATTTCATAGATTTAGCTTTAAAACTACATTCATAATGATACATCTTATAAAATATTTAACCCGCTGTCCGCCCCGATAGCTGAGTGGTCAGCGCAACGGCGTATCGTGCCAAGGGCTCCGCGTTCGATTCCTGCCTGGGGCGGAGATTTTCTCCGCTCAGGCGCTGGGTGTTGTGTTTTCCTAATCATCATCATCTCATCCCCATCGACGCGCAAGACGCCGAAGTGGCATCAACTCAAAAGACTTGCACCAGGCGACCCGTCAACCCGCTGGGTGGGCCTAGCCACACGACATTTCATTTCATCCCCTATTTCATCCTTTATAGGTTGAATTTTCAAAAACACATATTTTTCTGTTTGTAGCTGAGAAGTCAAATACCAATTTTCATAGATTTAGCTTTAAAAATACTTTAGTAGTCCTTCAATAATGATTTACTTTTTTAAAAAAGTTTTCACTCTCTATTTCACAAAAATGCTAAAACGTGTATTTCTTTATTTCGGACTGAGACACCAAAAACCAATATTCGTAGGTGTAGCTTCAAAATTGCCTTAATAGCAATATTTTTTCATAAACCCTTTCACTCCTGTTTCATACCCTCAGGGATGGAATTTTGAAAACTTCCTTCTTAAACGACGCCTACAGTATCAGATCACAGCCATCTAGAAATTACAAGTTTCTATGCTTAGCGGTTTGAGCTGAGCGAGGATGAGTCAGTGAGTGAGTGAATCAGTCAGTCAATCAGGACATGGCCTTTTATATATAGGGATTTGAATGCTTATATACCGGGTGAACAGAAAGTCAGTATAAATTTGAAAACTGAATAAATCACGGAATAATGTACATAGTGAGGTACAGATTGACACACTTGCTTGGAACGACATGGGGTTTTATTAGAACCAAAAAAATACAAAAGTTCAAAAAATGTCCGACAGATGGCGCTTCATCTGATCAGAGTAGCAATAATTAGCATAACAAAGTGAGACAAAGCAAAGATTGTGTTCTTTACAGGAAATGCTCAATATGTCCACCATCATTCCTCAACAATAGCTGTAGTCGAGGAATAATGTTGTGAACAGCACTGTAAAGCATGTCCGGAGTTATGGTGAGGCATTGGAGTCGGATGTTGTCTTTCAGCATCCCTAGAGATGTCGGTCGATCACGATACACTTGCGACTTCAGGTGACCCCAAAGCCAATAATCGCAGGGACTGATGTCTGGGGACTTGGGAGGCCAAGCATGACGAAAGTGGCGGCTGAGCACACGATCATCACCAAACGACGCGTGCAAGAGATCTTTAACGCGTCTAGCAATATGGGGTGGAGCGCCATCCTGCATAAACATCGAACGTTCCAGCAGGTGTTTATCAGCCCGGCTGGGGATGATGCGACTCTGTAACATATCGGCGTACCTCTCACCCGTCACGATAGCTGTTACAAAACCAGAATCACTCATTTCCTCGAAGAAAAAAGGTCCGATAACGGTAGATGTGGTAAATCCAACCCATACCGTGATTTTCTCGTCATGCAATGGAGTTTCCACAACAGTTCTAGGATTTTCGGTAGCCCAAATTCTGCAGTTGTGGGCGTTGACAGACGCTTGGAGCGTGAAATGAGCTTCGTCAGTCCACAACACGTTACTCAACCAATCGTAATCTTCCGCCATCTTTTGAAACGCCCGCACCGCAAATGCCCTCCGCTTCACTAAATCGCCAGGTAACAGTTCATTATGCCGATGGAGCTTGTACGGATAGCATCGGAAGGTACGCCTAAATGCCAACCAAACATTAGTGTATGGAATGCCGGTGCGACGTGCGACTGCACGAGCGCTGACGTCCCCGTGTATAGACGAACCCGCTACAGTCTCCATTTCTTTCTGAACTGTCTCAGCAGCATTGCGCCTTGTGCTCGGTCGGCCACTACGGGGTCTATCGTCTAAACAACCCGTGGCTTCGAACTCCGAAATCATTCTCGCCACAGCTGCATTTGTCAACGGACCTTCACCCGTTCGAATCCCCTTCCTATGGCGATAGGATCGTAACGCTGGACTAGCACATTCCCCATTCTGATAGTAAAGCTTTACTAAAAGCGCCTTTTCAGGTAACGTCAACATGCTGCGACTGCTGGCGCATCTGATTCTGTCTCTCATTACAGCTCCTTTTATACGCGATTGTCATGCGCAGTCACTGACATTTTGCTGTCCACCGCCATCTGTCGGACATTTTGTGAAATTTGTTGTTTTTTTTTTGTTCTAATGAAACCCCATGTCGTTCCGAACATGTGTGTCAATTTTTACCTCTCTATCTACATTATTCCGTGGTTTATTAAGTTTTCAAATTTATACTGACTTTTTGATCACCCGGTACTTGCTGCGTGAAGTAGCCACACCAACTTATTACAGAAAACTGTATCTGAAGCCACGTAACAAAGTGGTAACTAGTTTTCATTTTGCCTGAGAGGTATTGATTGTTGGTGGAGCCCCTGCGGACAGGGTGCGGGCTGGGCGAGTTGCGGCGTGCCCCGGGGCAGGTGCCAGGCCGCCGCTTCCGGGCCGTCCGTCACGCGGCGGGCTCTCCTCTTCCGGCCCGGCGCGGTGCGGCGGCGGCAGCGGCCTGTGGCGAATAGCGGCGCGCAGCGCCCCTGCCGCTTCCCACGGACGCGGCTCTCACCGGCACGGCATCACCGACTCTACTCCCGTCCCCAGCAGCCACACAAGTGGCTTCTGCCCTTGTCCTGGGCCGATTCCCCGCCCCAGAGAAACAGACACTGATGGGGATGGGGAATTGCTGCACCCATCACCACCAGCTACCTCCATATACTGCATATCACTACAAAGTGATCGATAAGTGGTTAATTTTCAGTGTGCCCTCTTAACTAAACTCTCCAGGGGAAAAAAATTGTCATCCTCTTACAACAGCATATTTTTCACTCTGGAACACTACAAATGACGCAGAGGTGGTTCTACGCGGTCACGTGACAATCCACCGCTGGTGTAACCATGGCAGTGAAGTGGTGTGATTTTGTGCAAGTCGGGTGTAAGTCAACATGGAGACGTCACAGAGTGGCAGAAGCGAGCTATAGTGTCTGGACGTGTCCATGACCATAAAAGCGAATGAAATTGCCCGATTTCTTAGTGTGCCAACGGATAATGGTTCAAATGGCTCTGAGCACTATGGGACTTAACATCTGTGGTTATCAGTCCCCTAGAACTTAGAAGTAACTAACCTAAGGACATCACACACATCCATGCCCGAGGCAGGATTCGAACCTGCAACCGTAGCGGTCACGTGGTGCCAGACTGAAGCGTCTAGAACCGCACGGCCACACCGGCCGGCAACAACGCATAATGTCTAACGCGTCTACAAGGATTGGTGTGCCACTTGCAGCGAGATAACGCGGCGAAACAAGAGTAGTTGCAAAAAGGACGGCTTCGAACCCTACAGGAACTGCTGAGTTTTGCTGCCGTCAGCAACTCTATTTTCACCTCAATTAGCTCATCTTCATCTACAGATGCGAGGCAGAGGGCTGCAGCAGCTAATGTGAATTCTCGGAAGAACGACAGTCCGCCATACACTATTAGTTTTCCCCCCAGTGAGAAAGTGATAGCAGACTCAAAGTTTTCACATCAGCGGAGGACAGGACAGCAGCTCACAATGGCCAAGTCCAGCAGGCCTGGATGGCAGCTGTCTCGAGGTAGTAATCATCTGCCAGACGGTAGTCAGCACATCACAGGTCCTGCCTCGGATCTGACTCACTGCAACTGAATAGAAGAAGGGCCTAGTAGCTCGAGTGTTTCTAGCTTTCTCTCGCAGGCAATGACCTTATCCCTTGGCGATGATGACACTATATGGTCTGCAGCGCAATATTCAGGCTATTTCTGAACCAATCTCATTACACATATTTTTACATTGACAACTATACACTCTACAGGTTTATTACGAGGGTAATCCCAAAAGTAAGGTCTCCTATTTTTTTATAAGTACAGAACTCTGTTTGTGTGGCAGTTGGTCACACTGTTATGAAGAGTGCTTCACGCGCTTTGTGTAAACATGCGCACGCCGCGCTGAGGCTCTCAGTCTTGGCTTGGCAGCCGTTGATTACGGAGCTCTCGTTTGATGTTACCGCCAAGTGCGAATTGCGCGCAATTATTCGGTTTTTGAACGCAAAGGGCACTGCGCCGATTGAAATCCATCGCCAATTGACGGAAGTGTATGGTGACTCGTGCATGGATGTCAAAAATGTTCGTAAGTGGTGTAGAGAGTTTGCAGCTGATCGGACCGAAATTCACGGCGAACAAAGGAGCGGGAGACAGTCAGTTTCTGAGGAGACAGTGTTGAAGGTTGAGCAAAGCATGCGTGAAGATCGTCGCATCACGCTGCATGATCTCTGCACGTTGGTTCCTGAGGTTTCCCAAAGCACTGCTCACAAAATTTTAACGGAAACATTGAACTACCAGAAGGTGTGCGCGAGATGGGTGCCACGAGTGCTGACTGAGGACCACATGCGGCAACGAGTTGATGCTTCCCGCGAATTTCTTCACCGCCTTGCAGCCGAACAGAACAACTTTCTGGACTCAGTTGTCACGGATGACGAAACATGGGCATACAACTTTACATCTAGACCAAGCAACAATCACGCCAGTGGCGGCATCCTTCACCAAAGCCGCGGAAATTAAAACAAACACAGCCTGCCGGTAAAGTCAGGACAACCGTTTTTTGGGAACGGAAAGGGGTATTGTTGGTCGGCTTTATGCCCACTGGGACCACAATTAACGCTGACAGGTACTCAAATGGGCAATACAGAACCGGAGAAGAGGAATGTTGAACAAGGGCATATACATTCTCCATGACAACGCTCGCCCACACATCGCTCGGCAAACCGTTGCTCTCCTGCAACAGTTTCAGTGGAGCATAAATCACCCACCCATCCTAAAGTCATGACTTGGCGCCCAGCGACTATCAGCTGTTGCCAAAGTTAAAAGAACATTTGAACGGAAAGCGATTCAGCTCCGACGAAGAGGTGAATGAAGAGGTTCATAAGTTTCTGAACAGCATGGCGGCGAGCTGGTATGACATAAGCATACAAAAACTGCCACAGCATCTACAAAAATTTATCGACAGAAATTGTGATTTTTTCGGAAAATAGCTAAATGTTCAAGCTGTAAACTGATGTAAACCATTATAGAAAAACAAACTAGTCTAAGTACTTATAAAAAAATAGGAGACCTTACTTCTGGGATTACCCTCGTATTTGGATGCTCATGAGAGCTGAACCATAAGCTTCTTCTCTTGTTTCTTACTCCTATGACACTATTTTCTAGGCACAAAGACTTCTTCTTGCGGGGCAGCCGCAGAGGTACAAATCCATTTTGTAAAATGAGGAAACAACTACCTTTTATTGCATACATGACTAGTTTCGGAACACAAGGTCCGACGATCTGGTGTAAATTCTAACAATGAAAATATTGTGTTACAAGACAATGGGTGGGGATCCTGAAGTGTTTCAGAAACATGTCAGATAATACACGATAAAAAACAAAAGAAAGGAGAGAACAGGAAGTTACTTACAAATAGAATCACAGTCATCTGATATCATACTCACCCCATCGTTATGGAAAAAAACGTTCTGTGTCAAAAGAGTAAAAGGGGACAGAAACATCTGAAAAAAACCAACATCATGAATGGACACAAAGTCACCAGAATCGTAAAACATGTAAGATACAGTAAAGACTGGAAAGGAAAGGCCATGCATATGGAGTTACACAAATTCCATAAAAACTGTTCCCCTATTCCACCCCACCAGATACACTAACAGGAAAATTATGTAATAGTAAATACTTGTCAGTGTTGAGGACGCACAACACCCATAATGCAGGCGCGGTATGAAACAGTTTGTTGATTCAGTAATTGTTGTGCGATTTCTTCATTTTACAAAATAATGTATTTTCTATGTTGGGCCATCGAACACCTCCAGTTAATCCTATTCTGTCTTCGTTTACTTCTTATTTGCTAATATAGATACACAATTTAATTACGTTTCAGTTTCTGTTCCTTATTTACACTAGTAAGCCACTCTACAGGTATTTTATGTACTAGTAACTAAGGGGATATGCAGTTTTACGTTTACAGCAAAAGGAGAGCACACAAACTGCTAATAGAACCATGGCAACACTGGTAGTTGTAATATTTATAGCCATGGTGTTATAATTTTGAATAGGTAAAATAAAAATCCAACCACTTGCAAAAATATGACAAATGAGTCATAAGCTAACCAGCTCAAGTCATATGCAGTAAATATAACTAAATTGTCCATTTAAACTGTAAAAGTGAGATAGGTATGGCTAAGGAACTGAGGCAAACATCGAGCTCGACGTATAATGTTTGTATGTAACTAATGGAACAATATGACACTCATAGGAGTATCAAAACCTAGGCCAAGTTTTAAAAAATAAACTTCCTACAACTGGTTGGCTGTTTATTTTACCAACTGTTATTAGTAATGTTCAATATTGTGTCATAACGTTATTTATCTCGGTATTGCTGGATATACTGGAACATTCGTTCCGCAGAAATTCTTCCTCTCGGCGTGCTGTAAGTCCAATCCAATGAATGTAATAGGTCGGGATTCAAGGTGTTGATCAGGAACTCAGGTTTTGCGCTGCTAGCACATACAACGGTTTTTCCGGCCAATACAATGCAGGGTGTGGTAGCTTGAGTGTGATTGTACAGGAGACGGTAGCTATATGGCGAAACTGTACCATTTACCAATCTGCCACTGTTCTGAAGTTGTTCTTTTGTCTTGCCTTTGGGTTCTCCATTCCCCGCAGTTCTGGTGCAAATTCCTTTTGCGCCTGTCGTAATCCAGCTAATAAATGTTGTTGAGGCATCGGTGCAGAAGTGAGATGCCCGCGTATGGTGTGCTACACCGCTACTTGCAGCGTTGCTGCTTCTGTTCTTGTGTCGTTGAGGCTGTCCCCCAATACTTGCAACTGTCCACAGTCGAGTTGGCGTAAGTTGATCCCGACAGCTGGCAAGGCTGCTACAAGCTTTCATCTACAGTGACAACGACTGCAAACGAAAGCAATAGCAGTAAATAGCGCTCCAGCAGCACTGTGGCCTTTCTGTAGAAACGTTTACAAAATCGTATAACGTGATTGGTTGCAGTTGGCGAGCGAAGTTGTTGCGCTCAGCCCACTGTAAAAGTCAGGGATCTTGTTACAGCGACTCGAGTATAGCCACAGTCATCCTTCCATCTAGTGAGCTGAACCGATACTGTACTCTCTCTAGGTTGTCGTTCATTGTCCGCATAGTGTAACTTACCACTGACTTTGAACTGAATTCCTGTTGCCGGCCGGAGTGGCCGAGCGGTTCTAGGCGCTACAGTCTGGAACCGAGCGACCGCTACGGTCGCAGGTTCGAATCCTGCCTCGGGCATGGATGTGTGTGATGTCATTAGGTTCCAGTAGTCGGATCTCGAAATCTTTCCATGAAAGCAGTTAGATTCACTATGTGATCGAAAGTGTCCGGACACCCTCAAAAACATGTTTTTCATACTAGGTACATTGTGCTGCCAGATACTCCATATCAGCGACCTCAGTAGACATCGCGAGAGAGCAGAATGGGGCGCTCCAGAGAACTCACGGACTTCGAATGTGGTCAAGTGATCGGGTGTCACTTGTGTCATACGCCTGTACGTGAGATTTACACACTCCTAAACATCCCGAGGTCCACTGTTTCCGACGTGATAGTGAAGTGGAAACGTGAAGGGTCACGTACAGCTCAAAAGCGTACAGGCCGACCTCGTCTGTTGACTGACAGTGGAAGAGGGTCGTAATGTGTAATAGGTAGACATCTCTCCAGACCTTCACACAGGAATTCCAAACTGCATCAGGATCCACCGCAAGTACTGTGACAGTTAGGCGTGAGGTGAGAAAACTTGTATTTCATGGTCGAGCGGCTGCTCATAAGCCACACATCACGCCGGTAAATGCCAAACGACGCCTCGCTTGGTGTAAGGAGCATAAACATTGGACGATTTAACAGTGGAAAAACGTTGTGTGGAGTGACGAATCACGGTACACAATGTGACGATCCGATGGCAGGGTGTGGGTGTGGTGAATGCCCGTTGAACGTCATCTGCCAGCGTGTACAGTGTCAACAGTAAAATTCGGAGGCGATGGTGTCATGGTGTGGTCGTGTTTTTAATGTCGGCGGCTTGCACCGCTTGTTGTTTTGCGTGACACTATCACAGCAAAGGCCTACATTGACGTGCTTCCCACTGTTGAAGAGCAATTCGGGGATGGCGATTGCATCTTTGAACACGATCGAGCACCTGTTCATAATGCACGGCCTGTGGCGGAGTGGTTACACGGCAATAACATCCCTGTAATGGACTGACCTGCACTGGTTCCTGACCTGAATCCTAAGGAACACCTTTGTGAAGTTTTGGAACGCCAAATTCGCGCCAGGTCTCACCGACCGACATCGATACCTTTCCCCATTGCAGCACTCCGTGAAGAATGTGCTGACATTCCCCAAGAAACCTTCCACGAGCTGGTTGAACGTATGCCTGCGAGAATGGAAGCTGTCATCAAGGCTAAGGGTGGGCCCACATCACACTGAATTCCAGCATTACCTATGGAGGGTGCCACGAACCTTTAAGTCATTTTCAGCCTGGTGTCCGAATACTTTTGATCACATAGCGTATAACAAACTTCTTACAGACGTAAAGGACCACTTTGTTTCGTCCATGAAACAAATGAAGCCGACAGAAAATAATAGAGGATACAGTAATGCCGGCCGTACCCAATGAGATACGAACAACAAAACAGAAAGGCTACGCTAGATCGCACTTTATGCGTACGTTTGTACGTTTGATATCCAGTATTATCTTTGCAGATCCGGTACGTACACGTACGAGCATCGTTCACTTATGTTCGAAGCGACCACCCTGCATCTGCAAAATCTTCGCCATTCACTGGATCATACTTTGTTAGACTCTACGCAACACACCTGCATCCACCACTGCCGAACCCCCGGCTTGCACGAGTGGAGTACTATAAACTTGTTCCTTTAAGTGTCCTCACAAACAAAAAACCTATTGGATTAATGTCCGGGGAACGTGAAGGCTAGAAAATTGAACCGACATTACCAATCCACTTCCCTGGAAACGCTTCATTTAAATAGCTATGAACGTTCACCGCAATGTGTGGCAGTGCACCGTCATGCTGAAACCATAGCTTCCGCCGAACACAAAGTAGAATGTTTTCTAACGCGTAGGGGCACAGTACTGCAAAGAAACCTAGGATACGGGGGCGTATTCAACTTATCCGTCGATAGGTAAGGGTCCAGAAGCATTCCGCCCGCGATTCCAGCCTACAGGTTTATGCCAAAGCATGCCTGAAAGCCACGTTCATGGGTGACATGTGGGTTGTGTTCCGATCAATAATGGTGAAACGTCCCCTTTGAACAATTATACATGACTGTGCTTAAACTGACACACAATATTTTGTTAGCGCAACGCAATCTGACTCTCAAAATTCCCTACAAAAGAATGGCCCTGACTAACATTAAACTATACCTTTCACAAATCACTTACCTCACAAAAATCTTCGCTGCTCAAGCTACTGCAATACAGCGAGCGCCACTACTGCCAGCTAAATAAAAGATTCAAACTATGGAAGGCACTAACTACTGATAGGGATAGTTAGCAAATGAAAGATATTAATAGAGAACAAACAATGTATTTACCTTGATATCATCATATATAAATATAGCAGTTCATGACAAATTTCAAAACTCCGCCATCTCTCTCCCCACATCCACCACTGCTGGCGGCTCACCTCCAACTGCGCAACGCTACGCGCTGTTCACAGCCAGCTGCCTAACACTACAATGGCGAGTATTACAACAATGCAAAGCAGCCACAGACTGCACACAGCACAGCCAGTGATTTTCATACAGAGGTGGCGTTACCAATAAAAAAACCTAAACAGCCTACAAAAACCTAAACAGCCTACTTACATAGCCCCCATGCTCCCCACAAAAAAATTTTACAAATTGGCTTGGGCAGTGGCCAATACAGATTTGAAAAAAATTTTCATAATTACAATAACAAAGAAATCAAATGCACACACTTATTGATACGATGTTGGTCACAAGCTCAAATTTTCTCACAGTCCACAAAGACAGTCCTCATCATTCGTCACAGTAAAATTGCAGTGTTTTTCTCAAAGTCTGAGCAGTAAAGGAAAATGCACACAGAAGTAGTGGATTTCCATGCAATCTTGAAGAAGTAGTGTTGTCCTTCCAACGGAACGACAGTGCTGACTCTTGACATACATACAGGGAATGGGCCACAACAGAGCAAACCCACAGCAGAGTCAGTCGAAATTTTGAAGAGTATTTGTAGGTAGGTCATCACAGAGCAGACCCACTGTAGTCCTGGTAGAGATTACGGTATTGGTGGGCCACCAGAGGTGCAGACCCACTGCAGTCCTTGTAGAAATAATGGTATTGATGGATCATCAAAGATGTAGACCCACTGTAGTCCTTGTAGAGATAATGGTACTGGTGGGTCATCAAAGATGCAGACCCACTGTAGTCCTTGTAGAGATAGCCAGCAGCCATCTGTTGTGACTGTGCAGGTGCACAATCACCATTTAAGAGTCTTGCGGATAATATAGCAAGTCCATAAACCACCACTTGTGCACTCACAAAGTTTTTGAAATTGTCCTTAGAACCAGCAATGCTGTTATCCAGTCCCTTGCTGAGTTATTAACATACGTGCAAACACTAACAGTCCCCATTTCTCACATATTTTCCATATACTATGACCAACAGAAACGTGTGCAGTGAAATGTAACTCACAAGTTACTTAATTTGATGAACTGGTGTCAAGTACAATTTTATAACATGAGAATACAATTACAAAGATACAGAAAACATCATTAAAACATAATAATACAGATAACATTTGTAGATAATAGGGGCTTTACAAAAGAATAGAAATAAACATATACATCAATGTTACAGGAATTATGACATGAGTACATACATAAAAGATCAGAGTAACTTTCGAAACATCAACTTCACACATGAGCATTAAACAGAACAGAATTAATAATATCTAACATCTGTACAAAGTAAATAACATATTATTAATGCCAATTATATTCGAGGATAACAGTATTCCTCATCATAGTGAATGTAGCTTAATATTAAAAGAAGAAAAAAATTCTATGAAATTACACAGAGACAGGAAGAAAACAAATACACAAGGGTACACAATCACATAGTGGGATAACACCAACAGGAAAGGATAGGGTTCGTTTTCAGTGTAACATGTGGTACTGCAGTCCAACCCAAACTTCATATATCTTTCCTCTTATTTCATCCTTTGTTTCCACCAAAAAAATTCTATCTAAGCATGCTTTCTGTATTCTGTTCATATTTCTTTCAAAATAATTATTTCTGATTGTACAATACTCATTTGGGCCCAAATCTTTTTTATATAACTTCGCAATGCATTCTTTACCTATTCTCCATAGTCAGTTTCTCATATAGTCTACCCCCTCTTAAGCTAACTTAAATCTACTGAGCTCAGATGCTAAACTAAGGAACGAGGCAACGCAGCAGCACAAAATAAGTAACACAAACAACAATGACCAAAAAAATGGAAAATTGCAAAGCAAGCTACAGTAAATCTAAATTACCAAGCAATGCAACATTACAACTAATATGAACCAATGTGCAGCAACAAGAAAAATAAATGAGTAGTAAAATTGGCTTAGCAGAGTAACACAAAGGCAAATTCAGTAGCACTACGCCTGGCAAACAGCAGTAACTTATACCTAAACATGACATAGCTCAAGCAGAAAAAATATTACAGTAAAAACAACAATGCAGATAAGGGAAATGTATATTCACATCTTAATATCTATGTAATTAAAGTGGTGCACCACAACAACTGATTGTAAAAAGAAATATTACCATGTACTTGAAAAGAAAATTATGTGTTACTCTTACTAGTTCCTTCTTATTGTTCTTTCGTTCCCAAGTGCTCCTTTTTTAAAGAATGTGGATCATAAAATAATTATTTAATAGATCTGTTGACAGAAAGTGTTCACATTAGCAAATGCATCTAAGTTTATTTTATAAATCTAATGCTGTAACACAGCTGGAAAACAGATATCAAATGAAATAAGCAATTACGCAAACCAAAGCATAAAAACATCATTCAATAGCTATGCGGCATTTCGTAAGTCAGTAGCTCTCAACTCTCATAGAAAGACGCTTGTCATAATCAGGTGTGCAGATGTAAAAATATTTCTCGTCATTTCATTAGGCATTTCAGTAAATATCATAAATTACGAGCTCCACAGTATGCTTTCAACAAGGAAATGTCAATAGCGAGTATAATGGCCTCCCCTTTTTTTTCTACCTGTGCCACTGAAAGGCTAATGGCTTTTTTTCGGGCGGCTGTCGCCCAGGTGGGTGCCCGCGACGCATTACGTGCAGGTGGTCACTTAACTTTCTTACGGAAATATTTACAACAGCAGTTTCCGCTACAGTGACAGTCTCACATAAAAATATTTCACAGGTCAAGAATTAGCGTTGCAAATCTGTAGAAAGTAAATTCTATAAATGTAAGTGTCCAAAAAAATTTTCGCCGGCATTGTGATACATTCACACATTTACACACATTTCATAACTCTTAAAGTACGATTCTTGGTTTCCAACATACTTCTTATTCCTCATATACGGTAGCATCATCTTATTGATCATAAACATATCTCAACAGCATAAGATACATTGTCGTCGTAATAATAACATCATAACACCTCAGTCAACTCTCAAAATCGTCGTAGCTTCCTCCAATAATTTAAAAACCTAAAAAAATTCTCTGCTCATTTCAATAGTGTCATCTACCTCAAACGTACTTTAAAAATCATGATCTCATACCAAATACATCATTCAAAGCTCTCATAGCATCACAATGGGTCCGAAAAAATATGAACAGTTTACAAAGTACAGACAAAATACAGTTTCATAAGTGTGAAGTTACCCAACTGTGTAATTGCGTAAACATGTGTCACTGATGTAGTAAAAAAAAGTTTATCTCTCAGTTAAATGATCAGATAGCTGTGTAATTTATGTTTCAGAGAAATATGGTACCGATGTGTAAAGTTGTATAAGCAAATACCATATTAGCTAGGGTTCCTTGTGGTTGCCACACACATGGTACACAAAGTAAGCGTGTACCCCCCTGAGGATTAATGTAATTATACCCTCAGGTGCTACAGATTACAGCAATGGAATGAAATGTATCACGGAAAACTTTCTTTGTAATTCAAAAATCTTTAAAAATAAATGTTTTAAGTACAAAATTAATCACTCAAATACGTGTACTGTAGCGCTAAATGTGCGTCTTGTTGCAACATAATTCTGTGGAAGTGTCGCACTTATCGTCCTCCGAAAGCTAAGTTCTGCAGAAGTCAATGTACTTACCTCATGATAAACAAAAGTGAAATGCTTTATGTATAGATATCTTAGTTATTACGCTTATTGCCATGATGAAGAAAGTACTGTGCTGTAACGTATTGTTGTGCTACGGAAAAGGCAATCTCATTGTAGCTATACCACAAAAGTTACTACTAAAACATATTTTACTTTCCAGAAGAGTTCAAAAAAACTGTGCAGATATATAGCAGATACAGCACAAAAGCAACAATGTAAATTGTGTCACACATTAGTAGCGTCGTGATATAATTTTGTAGCTGTCAAAGAAACCAAGTGCTAAGTCATCTTTAATCCCACAGAAATTACTTCAAATAAAGAATGTCTTTTCAAGTAAACCAAAATGTTGCATGAAAATCTCATTAGCAGTGCCGGTATATGTTCTAAGTATGTGAGTCTTATAGTCGTTACGTAATCGTGTAACTAACAAGCAAGAATGCACACACACTAACACTGTGTCGTCTGTTCTCAATAACAATCCATTCGTAATTTCTGTTTAAATAAGTTCTCTTGGTTCTTGACTGGATATTTAACTTCAAACATTGTTGCATGGTAACAGTTTCTAAAGCATACTAGTAACGTGAAGTGATACGTTTTATGGCAAAGACAAAGTTAAAAAGCAGATTATCTTTCGATAAACGCTTTTACATGTGAAATGTGGTGTAAACCTTTACTCTTCTTAGTACGCAGCGTGTCAACTTCAACGCAATTATCATGCGGTATACGTCGTTAAACAATACTGGAATTTTTCACAAGGTTAGCGTCTATGTTATTTTTCTCTGAGCCAGCCGGCGCACGTGGGTGCCTGCGGCGCGAGTCATTGTCTGTCTCTTTGTTGGCGCGCGTTGTTATTGGGATTAGGAGACCTAACTTCTACAAATTCGCCTTGCAAGAGGGCCCAGCTCTGTTAGAATCCCGCCAGTTCTGATGAAATTCACGTCTGTCGTTTTGTCGGTAGTTTACATAGTTTCTTGTTTGTCGGTCATGTGGTGGAGAATTTCTCCCTGAATCGTAACTGCGCGCTGAACTGTTGCGTCTGAAATTATTCTGTCTCCCTTGATAATAATAGTTCTGATTACCATATTGTCTGTTTCTATGGTTATCTCTGTCATATTCATTACTGCAGAGAGGTGATCTTTCCCTGTAATTATTACTACTCTGCCAACGGTTGTCGTACGGGTGGTGTCTGTTTTGGTCACGATATGTGTTGTGAGAATAGCCTTGTCGTGTCCAGTTATTATTTCTTTCATCGCGGAATTGCGACGGATGTGATCTGTAATTGTTGCGCTCCTGCGTTCCGCGATTGTCAGTGTCAATTTCCAGTTCTTGTAACAGTCCCTGAAATGCTTCAATGTCGTCTTTGCAACGTCCTGCCAAAATAATGTCGTAAATGTTCAGGCAGTTTGATTAAGCAAATGCGGATGAGTTCTGAGGGGCTGTATGGGTTTGAAAGATACTGATTCTTAAGCAACATGTCTTCAAAATATTTCATAAGACTGGAAAATTCAGATTGTTCGAAACGTTTCATCATTATGATGCTATGTTTTACTCGGTCTTGTGTGGCTTGAGACCAATATGCTGAGAGGAAGGCATGGTAAAACTCTCCTTCACTGTGGCAATCGTGAATTACCGATCGCATTCTTACAGCTGGTTCATTCTCCAAGTAGCCACACATAAATTCTAATCTGTGTTCTAACGACCAGTTGGGAGGAAAACAATGCGAGAATTGATGGAGCCATGCTTGTGGATGAATGTCGTTGCCAGAATTCTTAAATGTTTTGAATTTACGTGTAGTAATGAACAGCTTATAGTCAAAATCATCATGTCGGCGAGTCGCATATCGGTCATTGTTAGGTCGTGTCGGCCGTTCCATCTCAAAATTCGGTGCACATTGCCAATTTCTTTCATAACTTCCGAAATGCCCTGTGTTATTATTTTGTGGCTGTTCCGTATTTCTGTGTCCCTCTTCCCGTATTGGGGCGCGAGTATCCTCTGAAATACGTAATTCTTGTATTAACTGTGTCAGCTGATCTTGTACTTCCCGGATTTCTCTTTGGTGTTGCGTATTAATGTGATTCTGATTTTGTTTGAATTTCCTAATTTGTTTGCACTCTTCTGTGTCATTCAGATTATCATCTACCTTCGTAGATAGATTAGTGACCTGATCCGAAAGTTCGGCTACTTTCTCCGATAGTGTACTTATTTCCTCAGTGTGTTTTTCTGAACCAAGTTTCAGAGTGTCCATTTGTGTTGAAATCGTATCTACTGTGTCCTTTAAGTTTTCTTGAGTTTTTGCAAGTTGCGTAACCGAATCGGTAGATGCAACTGAGTCAATTTTAGCTTGCAAGGTGTTGTGATTTTCATGAACAATAGTTTGCAGTTCTTTTATGGCTGCTTCATGACTCTGTAATGCATTTTCATGACGCGAAAAAATAGGTTGGAAATGCTCACAAATTTGTGTTTTTACGTCATTACAGACTTTTGGACATTTCGATTCGATATTATGTAACTCAGTAGTTAAATCTTCACGTGTTTGTTCAAGCGTGGTGTGAAGATTTTGTTCCATTGCGTCTAACTGTTGCTGTGTTTGTCTCTGGTGTTGTTCCATTGTGTCTAACTTTTGAAGCTTTTGCTGTGTTTGTCTCTGATTTTGTTCCATTGTGTCTAACTTTTTAAGATTTTGTCCCATTTGTCTCTGATTTTGTTCCATTTGTTGCATTAATTGCAATAATAATGTATTAGTGTCTGGAATCTGTTCCTCTACTCTTTTCGGCAGTGCATTTGCACCGGCAACATTCACATTTTGACAAGCTGAAAATGTGTCTTGACTTATTTGAGAAAACGGTGAGGACGCAAAACCTGAATCTACAGTATTTGCGAAATTGTGTCCTGTCATTTTGGATTCCTGAGGCGAGCTGTTGGCGAGCGATCGCTCGATAATGCTTCCCTGTTCACTACCTGTTTCACTGTCTACACCATTATTTACCGCCCGCTCCATTTCCCTATGCACAGTTACCAAATTACTACTTGGAACGTCTGTTAATTCACTACACAGTGGTGCTGATAAGCCACGCTCGTCGTCACTATTATTTCTCAGTTTACTTTGGAGCCTAGTGTTACGTTTTTCACACGCCATTATTGTGACAATATTTCACACGATAACACAGAAAAACACAATTTGAAGAGCAAAAATAAGAGAACACATTAATATAGCACTGAAAATAATAACTAGTTAATTGCAGCTGCGAAATACTTGGTGCAAATCTACATGCATGCCACAACTGTTTTACAGTACAACAATGAGAAACCACAACTACCAAGGAAATTCTCTCTATAATTACACGCTAGCAATAAACAAAAGCTACACTAAATACACAAACTTCAAGAAAAAAATCAGAAGATTCCAGTGAGGTATCCTAGGCTAAGGGTCGACATATGAAACGTCCCCTTTGAACAATTATACATGACTGTGCTTAAACTGACACACAATATTTTGTTAGCGCAACGCAATCTGACTCTCAAAATTCCCTACAAAAGAATGGCCCTGACTAACATTAAACTATACCTTTCACAAATCACTTACCTCACAAAAATCTTCGCTGCTCAAGCTACTGCAATACAGCGAGCGCCACTACTGCCAGCTAAATAAAAGATTCAAACTATGGAAGGCACTAACTACTGATAGGGATAGTTAGCAAATGAAAGATATTAATAGAGAACAAACAATGTATTTACCTTGATATCATCATATATAAATATAGCAGTTCATGACAAATTTCAAAACTCCGCCATCTCTCTCCCCACATCCACCACTGCTGGCGGCTCACCTCCAACTGCGCAACGCTACGCGCTGTTCACAGCCAGCTGCCTAACACTACAATGGCGAGTATTACAACAATGCAAAGCAGCCACAGACTGCACACAGCACAGCCAGTGATTTTCATACAGAGGTGGCGTTACCAATAAAAAAACCTAAACAGCCTACAAAAACCTAAACAGCCTACTTACAATGGCTGTTATGGAGGTTGAAAATATTTTCATGTGTGAAGCTAGATTCGTCAGTCCATATCATGTCATTTATAAAATGTTCGTTATCTTTCACTTGGCACAAAACCCATTCTCAAAATTGGGCTGATCAGTGGTGTTGAATTAACATGTAATAATGTGGATGCAGTTCTTTGTGCAACACATCAACAACCAGTATTTGATACATCTGGAACTGCCTTGCTATATCGCGTGTACTACGCCGAGGTGATTGGTGAACGATTACAAGAATCACGTCCTCTGTGCATACGGGGTGGTCCATTGGTAGTGACCGAGCCAAATATCTCACGAAATAAGCATCAAACAAAAAAAACTACAAAGAACGAAACTCGTCTAGCTTGAAGGGGGATACCAACTGCGTTTTTTAAACAGGAACCCCCATTTTTTATTACATATTCGTGTAGTACGTAAAGAAATATGAATGTTTTAGTTGGACCACTTTTTTCGCTTTGTGATAGATGGCGCTGTAATAGTCACAAACGTACAAGTACGTGGTATCACGAAACATTCCACCAGTGCGGATGGTATTTGCTTCGTGATACATTACCCGTGCTAAAATTGACCGTTTACCAATTGCGGAAAAGGTCGATATTGTATTGATGTATGGCATTGTGATCAAAATGCCCAACGGGCGTGTGCTATGTATGCTGCTCGGTATCCTGGACGACATCATCCAAGTGTCCAGACCGTTCGCCGGATAGTTACGTTATTTAAGGAAACAGGAAGTGTTCAGCCACATGTGAAACGTCAGCCACGACCTGCAACAAACGATGATGCCCAAGTAGGTGTTTTAGCTGTTGTCGCGGCTAATCCGCACATCAGTAGCAGACAAATTGGGCGAAAATCGGAAACCTCAAAAACGTCGGTGTTGAGAATGCTACATCAACATCGATTGCACCCGTACCATATTTGTATGCACCAGGAATTGCATGGCGACGACTTTTAACGTCGTGTACAGTTCTGCCACTGGGCAGAAGAGAAATTACTGGACGATGACAGATCTTTTCTCGCGTTCTATTTAGCGACGAAGCATCATTCACCAACAGTGGTAACGTAAACCGGCATAATATGCACTATTGGGCAACGGAAAATCCACGAGGGCTGCGACAAGTGTAACATCAGCGATCTTGGCGGATTAATGGATGGTGCGGCATTATGGGAGGAAGGATAATTGCCCCCCATTTTATCGATGGCAATATAAATGGTGCAATGTATGCTAATTTCCTACGTAATGTTCTACCGATGTTATAACAAGATGTTTCACTGCATGACAGAATGGTGATGTATTTCCAACATGATGGATGTCCGGCACATAGCTCGCGTGCGGTTGAAGCGGTATTGAATAGCATATTTCATTACAGGTGGGTTGGTCGTCGAAGCACCATACCATGGCCCGCACGTTCACCGCATCTGACGTCCCCGGATTTCTTTCTGTGGAGAAAGTTGAAGGACATTTGCTATCATGATTCACCGAAAACGCCTGACAACATGCGTCAGCGCATTGTCAATGCATGTACGAACGTTACGGACGGCGAACTATTCGCTATTGAAAGGAATGTCGTTACACGTATTGCCAAATGCATTGAGGTTGACGGACATCATTTTGAGCATTTATTGCGTTAATGTAGTATTTACAGTTAATCACACTGTAACAGCATGCGTTCTCAGAAATGATAAGTTCACAAAGGTACATGTATCACATTCGAACAACCGAAATAAAATGTTCAAACGTATCTACGTTCTGTATTTTAATTTGAAAAACCTACCTGTTACCAACTGTTCGTCTAAAATTGTGAGCCATATGTTTGTGACTATTACAGCGCCATCTATGACAAAGCGAAAAAAGTGGTCCAACTAAAACATTCATATTTCTTTACGTACTACACGAATATGTAATAGTAAACGGGAGTTCCTATTTAAAAAAACGCAGTTGATATCCGTTTGACCTATGGCAGCGTCACCTAGCGGGCCAACCATAGCGCCTGCTGGTTTTCCCCTTCAAGCTAGACAAGCTTAATTCTTTGTATTTTTTTCCTTTGACGCTTATTTCGTGAGATATTTGGCCCGGTCACGATCAATGGACCACTCTGTATCGTAAATCTAATTCTTGTCAGGTATGGTGGTTATCGCCGAAAGATTCGGTTTTCGGTTATGTCTTTTTTTCCCTGCGAGTTTAACATGTCAGTTAAATCCGCTCAAAAAATCAGTTTCAGAAATAACTGATTTTCGGTTTTTTATTCCTAGTATTTCCTGTAATAAACGTAGAAATCGAACAAAGACTGAAAAATTTTTCAGTTTCAAGGTATAGAGAATCAAAACATTAAATGAAATAGGAAAATGAAGGAAAACTTGGCTGCTTTTCTTGGAAAATGATAAGTGGTTGAATAATACAAAAAGTCATCAGTATTCTCCCATTGATTCTAATTTTATTGAAACTCTGCTCAAAAATCACGTTGTAATCTGGGATCATACCACTGCCTGGGCATTACGAATAGTCAGTGCTAAATGGTGGGAACTAAGGTTGAAGGACTCTGTTTTTCGTGTTGATTTGTCGGTTTTCAAGGGCTATAAGCAATAGAGGCATAGTATGACGTGGGAATTAGTGAGGTTCGGTGGCAGGAGGAACAAGACTTTTGGTCAGATGAATACAGGGCTATAAATACAAAATCAAATAGGGGTAATGCTGGAGGAGGTTTAATAATGAATAAAAAAAATAGGAGTGCGGGTAAGCTACTACAAACAGCATAGTGAACGCATTATTGTGGCCAAGATAGATACGAAGCCCACTCTACCACAGTAGTACAAGTTTATATGCCAACTAGCTCTGCAGATGGCGAAGAAATTGAAGAAATGTATGATGAAATAAAAGAAATTATTCAGATAGTGAAGATAAACGAAAATTTAATAGTCATGGGTGACTGGAATTCATCAGTAGGAAAAGGGAGAGGTTCAAATGGCTCTGAGCACTATGGGACTCAACATCTTAGGTCATAAGTCCCCTAGAACTTAGAACTACTTAAACCTAACTAACCTAAGGACATTACACACACCCATGCCCGAGGCAGGATTCGAACCTGCGACCGTAGCAGTCCCGCGGTTCCGGACTGCAGCGCCAGAACCGCACGGCCACGCGGCCGGCAAAAGGGAGAGAAGGAAACGTACTAGGTGAATATGGGTTGGGACTAAGAAATGAAAGAGGAAGCCGCCTTGTAGAATTTTGCACAGAGCACAACTTAATTATAGCTAACACTTGGTTCAAGAATCATAAAAGAAGGTTGTATACATGGAAGAAGCCTGGAGATACTAAAAGGTTTCAGATAGATTATATAATGGTAAGACAGAGATTTAGGAACCAGGTTTTAAATTGTAAGACATTTCCAGGGGCAGATGTGGACTCTGACCACAATCTATGGGTAGCTTTGAGGGATGAAATAGTGAAGGCAGCAGAGAATCATGTGGGTATAAAGACGAGGGCTGGTAGAAATCCTTTGGTAACAGAAGAAATAATGAATTTAATTGATGAAAGGAGAAAATATAAAAATGCAGTGAATGAAGCAGGCAAAAAGGAATACAAACGTCTCAAAAATGAGGTCGACAGGAAGTGCAAAATGGCTAAGCAGGGATGGCTAGAGGACAAATGTGTGGATATAGAGGCTTATCTCACTAGGGGTAAGATAGATACTGCCTACAGGAAAATTAAAGAAACCTTTGGAGAAAAGAAAACCACTTGTATGAATATCAAGAGCTCAGATGGAAACCCAGTGCTAAGCAAAGAAGGGAAAGCAGAAAGGTGGAAGGAGTATATAGCGGGTCTATACAAGGGCGATGTACTTGAGGACAATATTATGGAAATGGAAGAGGATGTAGATGAAGATGAAGATGAAATGGGAGATCCGATACTGCGTGAAGAGTTTGACAGAGCACTGAAAGACCTGAGTCGAAACAAGGCCCCGGGAATAGACAACATTCCATTAGAACTATTGACAGCCTTGGGAGAGCCAGTCCTGACAAAACTCAACCATCTGGTGAGCAAGATGTACGAGACAGGCGAAATACCCTAAAACTTCAATAAGAATATAATAGTTCCAATACCAAAGAAAGCAGGTGTTGACAGATGTGAAAATTACCAAACTATCAGTTTAATAAGTCACGGCTGCAAAATACTAACGCGAATTCTTTACAGACGAATGGAAAAACTAGTAGAAGCCGACCTCAGGGAAGATCAATTTGCATTCCGTAGAAATATCGGAATACGTGAGGCAATACTGACCCAACGACTTATCTTAGAAGCTAGATTAAGGAAAGGCAAACATACATTTCTAGCATTTGTAGACTTAGAGATAGCTTTTGACAACGTTGACTGGAATACTCTCTTTCAGATTCTGAAGGTGGCAGGGGTAAAATACAGGGAGCGAAAAGCTATTTACAATTTGTACAGAAACCAGATGGCAGTTGTAAGAGTCGAGGGACATCAGAGGGAAGCAGTGGTTGGGGAGGGCGTGAGACAGGGTTGTAGCCTCTCCCCAATGTTATTCAATCTGTATATTGAGCAAGCAGTAAAGGAAACAAAAGAAAAATTCGGAGTAGGTATTAAAATCCATGGAGAAGAAATAAAAACTTTGAGGTTCGCCGATGACATTGTAATTCTGTCAGAGACAGGAAAGTACTTGCAAGAGCAGTTGAACGGAATGGATAGTGTCTTGAAAGGAGGATATAAGATGAACATCAACAAAAGTGAAACGAGGATAATGGAATGTAGTCGAATTAAATCGCGTGATGCTGAGGGAATTACATTAGGAAATGAGACACTTAAAGTAGTAATGGAGTTTTGCTGTTTGGGGAGCAAAATAACTGATGATGATCGAAGTAGAGAGGATATGAAATGTAGACTGGCAATGGCAAGGAAAGCGTTTGTGAAGAAGAGAAATTTGTTAACATCGAGTATAGATTTTAGTATCAGGAAGTCGTTTCTGAAAGTATTTGTATGGAGCGTAGCCATGTATGGAAGTGAAAATAAATAGTTTGGACAAGAAGAGAATAGAAGGTTTCGAAATGTGGTGCTACAGAAGAATGCTGAAGATTAGATGGGTAGATCACATAACTAATGAGGAGGTATTGAACAGGATTGGAGAGAAGAGAAGTTTGTGGCACAACTTTACTAGAAGAGGGGATCGGTTGGTAGGACATGTTCTGAGGCATCAAGAGATCACCAATTTAGTATTGGAGGGCAGCGTGGAGGGTAAAAATCGTAGAGGGAGACCAAGAGATGAATACACCAAGCAGATTCAGAAGGATATAGGTTTCAGTAAGTACTGGGAGATGAAGAAGCTTTCACAGGATAGAGTATCATGAAGTGCTGCATCAAACCAGTCTCAGGATTGAAGACCACAACAACAACAACATGAAGACACAGGCAGTAGATATGGTGTTTTATATTTTTATTACATACTATGAATGAATTGTTGTTAAGCTTTTAATTTAATACTATTACCGTAATTTCCTTCCTCTTTTCTTATTTCACAGAAATGGCAGAAAAATATTTAATCTTTTGAAGCAAATGAAATATTGTACTTCATTGCAACATCACTTGGTAAAAATGTTTCCAGACTAGGGATGATGCCATTCTGCAATACAACGGAAGTCCGGAAACGACAGCGAGAAACCACAGTGTAGATCAGGTGGGGGCAACTCTCGCACTCTGCACGTACAAGCCCACGGTACTTTTCAAGCCACGACTCGCGGCAACAGGGACATCTCTGTCTCTGCAGTGCTGTACGTGTTGCTCTTCGTTTCCGCCGGCATTGTTAGTGAAATTGTACAGATAATTTCTCTAATTTTCTATAATAACGCAATATTTCAAACCTGTGCAAGTTTTACGACTAAAAGTACTAATGGACCAAGATTACCGGTTTCCTTAAGGTGTTGCTCCAGGTGACGAAAAACATTCTTTTCGAAATGGCGCCTTTGAGAGTGCCGCGCAGCATATGCACCACCACCATCAGCAGTAGCTTGGTTATCGGATGCACCCAGTACCAAAAGCATATCAAAGTACTCGTCCTTTGTGTACTCCATCGGGAAGCCTCCTTACATAAACTTGACAGGACCAGTTTTTTTGTGCACTGAGCGGTTGGCGGACGACGAGAACTGGGGAACGAACTTCTAAAATTAAAAAGGGAATCTGACGAGAATTCGAACGATAGCTCCATGGTGGATGTGGGTTTGATGTCTCAGCAGTCTACGCAGTAAGCTACGACAGCTGGTAAGTTGTGCGGGATGATACATGTTCCTCCGGACCTTCAGCTGCACAGTACGACGCGACAGTGTTGCCTCCTCGTTTTCGTACACGTGTTTTCAAAATGCACCCGATCTTCCTTTGCTAGATAAACTTTTGTCTTGAACGTGGATGAGGAACCGCATGCCGACCTCCAGGTGTGGCATTTTTTCTTCACCCTGTATGTATGGGAGTCAGATATACTTCCTAAACCCTACCCCCCCCCTCTCTGTCGATCCCCTCCTCCTCCTCCTCCTGTCCATCTCCACCTCCTCCTTCCGTCTCCCCCTCCTTCCTCTTTCCGTCCTCCTCCTTTCTCCTCTCTTTGTCCATCCCACCTGTTGTCCAGTTGTTGGATCTGTGAGGATAGTAGCTTCAATGAGTATTTCGCATAGTTTTAATTTGCAAATGGGTGGGATTACAAAGTTTTGGGCAACTCAGATTTGGTAGTAGTATTCTAATCGTAAGCCGATAAGCACATTATACAACTTTCTTGTTTTCTGTAAAATTCATGGAGAGAGAAAACAACACATTGCTGTATATACAATCTCTGTTTAAAATTGTATATAAGGAGAAAGAATATATGTGGGAGAAACAATTTGTCCAATAGTTTACATACCCTGCTATCGTAGTTAAAATTAGAACCGTTGATATTTTCAAAAATATCGGAAATCCGACATATCGATGTTTAAGAAGTATCATTACCGGCTCCCGACATCGTGAAAAATTGGATATAATGACGGAAAAAATATTCACATACCGACCTATAAAAATATCGCCTGCACTTTGTGAATATGGTGGTAAGTTCCTAAGGGACCAAACTGCTGAGGTCATCAGTCCCTAGGCTTACCACTACTTAATCTAACTTAAACTAACTTACGCTAAGGATTTAACAGGGAGGACTCGAATCTCCGACGGGTTGAGCCGCGCGAACAGTGACAAGGCACCCGAGACCACGCGGCTACCGCGCACGGCTTGGAAATATACTTCCGGTTTTAGAGCTGTATATTTAAGTTCTGATTTATTAGTAGATGTTCTGTGCATCAATGAGCTAGCAGCCCGCTTATCCCCCTTAGAGCAAGAAATGAAAGGAAAACGACCCATGTTCACGCTTGGCGATAACCACTTTGCTAACAATGGTAAATGAATGTAAGTGGCACAATAAGAGGCGTCCGATGGTTCCGTCGTTCGGTTTCATCACAAATTCAGATTTGTCCGGAACGCTTCATATTGACTTCCCTGTTTTTTCATGTCTGCCAACCCCAGCGACCTAGCAGTTGTAGTGTCAAAATTGCGTGGTGAAGCTCAGCATTGCAGTTTCTCTCGGTACCGCCGAGCGCCGATTACATCAGCATTTCCCTCCTACGTTTCCGCCCACCGCAAAGACCTACCTTGTCATTCAGGTTTTCGTTCATCATTTTCTGCAACCGTTTTTGAAGAATTCCGAAGTGAAGTATAACACTCTAGTTGCGTTAAAAATTGTTTTTTAACGCAAGTGGTGTTCTATTTCTTCACATCGGAAATCTCGTTTTCCATTCACACCGTCACCACTAAGTACAATGGGACTACTTCTTTTGTGTCCCCTTTACATCCTTCACACATTCAAAGAGAAAGATTGGACGTGATGAAAGCTCAACAAATAGTAAGACTCCTTCACACAGTGAAAGTAAAATTGTTCTACTACAGTTTTAAAACAATAACTTAAACATTTTAAAATATAATATAAAATAAAAATATCGGCACTCGATATTGCCATTTTGATATGGATATATCGAGTTATCGGGGGGAAGATATCGCCTATATTTATCGATACCTTATTGGAAAAGATATCGATATTCTATCAACGGTCCTAGTTAAAACAGACTGCTAGAAAGAAAACGGAACCGCACATTTTCATACAACAGTATTTTCTTTCTCGCAGTCGGCTTTAACACTTCACGCGTTGGAATTGATTTCCTCCAATCAGAGCGCTCAACATCACGCTGAACCGTTCGCAGTTGCCAAATTGCCACAACAATTGGTCAGCTAACTTCAAATTCTTTGTCCAGCGTCCTTTCTTGATGTGTTTGGATTGCTAATCATGGTCTGGCACTTTTATTTCGTATTTCAGGTTCGAATCCTGCCTCGGGCATGGATGTGTGTAATGTCCTTAGGTTAGTTAGGTTTAAGTAGTTCTAAGTTCTTGGGGACTGATGACCTCAGATGTTAAGTCCCATAGTGCTCAGAGCCAGTGGAACCTCTTTCGTATTTCATGATAACGAAACACATTTCATACACGGCACTACCAAACGCTACTGGATACTTCCACGCAAGACGCGATTCAGTGTCACATATACAGTTATCATAGTCACAGAGATTGGCTTATGTTAGATAAGCTTTGAACGACATTGTTTGAAACCGAATTTTTGAATGCTGGAATTCATCGCTGCAAATGGGCAACTACAGTCATAAATCATCCTAGTTGTCACACTGCTGTGTAATACTAGAACGATTAACGTCACGGGTTACATTTAGACCTCGCATTTATAAGGTCGCAGGTTCAAATCATCTCTAAAGGCATGGAATTTTTTTTTAATTTCTAAATCTAATCGAATGAGTTCGATTATTATTTTTGTTCAGTTACTTCGTTTAAGTACATATTTTTTTATTTCTAATTCTTTTCCGCATCAGTTTCGCTATCGTTTGTATTTGCTCATATTTTTCTTCCTGTGTTGAGTTTGCTTTAATCGCCGTTAATAAAGGAATCTTGATTTTATTTCTGCCACAGGTCGCTAACCGCAGTTTTCTCGGTTGCGTCACTAGGTTATGGTTAACTTAGGACATTAGTTTAAATTCAGGGGCAGAGAACGTGTTGTCTGCCACTGTTCAGTCATGGTTACTTAAAATCAGCTGTCGATAGAGCATCTCGACATACCTCGCGGCGAACGCTTCCAACATTGCTCCGCACTACGCATTAACTACATCTGTGAAGTGACCGCCGTGTTTGTAAGTCACCTGTAACCGAACGGTAGCCACAGCCGATGTGGCAACACTGCAGTGGCAACTGACAGACGGCAACTATCAAGTAATTTTAAGCCGACTAATAGTGCATGGGGTAAAAATTGAATGTAAATCGGCCAAGCACATTTCAAGATTTTGCTAACAACATTTGCCTATTATATGTTGTACATGGAAACACCAGAAGATCTGAGATTGATTATATAATTGTAAGACAGAGATTTAGCAACCAGCTTTAAAACTGTAAGACATTTCCAGGGGCGCATATGGACTCTGACCACAGTTTATTGGTAGAAAATCGAAGAAATAGGTACTGGAGAAGCTGAAAGAGAGGTTGTTGGGAGCTTCAGAAGGAGCGAGCGCTAAGCAAAGATTGGCTAGAACAGGAAAAAGGAATCAGTAGAAGACGAATGGATAGCTTTGAGAGATGAAATAATGAAGGCAGCAGATCAAATAGATAAAAAGACAAGACTAGTGTAAATCCTTGGATAACACAAGATATATTGAATGTAACTGATGAAAGGAGAAATTTTAAGAATGTAGCAAAGGAAGCAGGCGTTTGGGAATACAAAAATTTTAAAAATGAGATTGACAAGAAGTGAAAAATTGTTAAGCAAGAATGGCTATAGGATTAACTTAAGGATTTAGAATCATATTTCACCAGGGAAAGAGATAGATACGGCCCAGAGGAAAATTAAAGAGGTCTTTGGAGAAAAGAGAAGCAGTTGCATGTATATCAAGAGTTCAGATGGAAAACCAGTACCAAGCAAAAAGGGAAAGCTGAAAGATGGAATAATTATATAGAGGGCCTATACAAAGGAGATGAACTTAAACTCAGCATTTGTAGATTTAGAGAACGCTTTTGACAGCGTTGATTGGTATATACTCCTCGAAATTATGAAGATATCTAGGGTAAAATACTGGGGGCGAAATGCTATTTACTACTATTACAGAAACCAGACGGGAGTTTTAAGAGTCGAGAGCCATGAAAGGAAAGAAGTGTTTGAGAAGGAAATAGAGACGGTTGTAGTCTATCCTCAATGTCATTCAATCTGTACATGGAGCACATGGTAAAGGAATCCAATTACGAATAGCAATTAATGTTCAGGGAAAAGAAGAAAAAAACGTTGAGGTTTGCCAATCACATAGTAATTCTGATAGTGACAGTAAAGGATTTAGAAGAGCAGTTGCACCGAGTGGACAGTGTCTTGAGGGGAGGATATAACATCAACAAAAGCAAAACATTGATAAAGTAATGTAGTCGAATGAATTAAATCAAGCAATGCTGAAGCAATTAGACTAGAAAACGAGACACTAGAAGTAGTGGATGAGTTTTGCTATTTGGGCAGCAACATAACTGGTGATGGCCAAAGTAGGGAGGATATAAAACGTAGATTGGCAATGGCATGAAAAGCGTTTCTGAAGAAGAGAAATTTGTTAACATCGAGTACAGATTTAAGTGTTAGGAAGTCTTTTGTGAAGGTATTTATCTAAAATGTAGCCATGTGTGGAAGTGAAAGATGGACGATAAACAGTTTAGACAAGAAGAGAGACTTTTGAATCAGTGCTACAGAAGTATGCTGAAGATTAGACGGGCAGATCATGTAACTTAATGCTAACGTGTTGTATAAATTGGGAAACAAGATATTTGTGGCACAAACTGAGTAGAAGAAGACATTGGTTGATAGAATACATTCTGAGACATCGAGAGATCACCAATTTAGTATGGGAGGGAAGTGTGATGGGTAAAAATTGTAGATGGTGGCCAAGAGATAAATACATTAAGAAGGTCGAAAAGGATGTTGGTTGCAGCTGTTACTCGGAGATGAAGAGGCTTGCACAGGATAGAGTAGCATGGAGATCTGCATCAAACCAAACTTCGGACTCAAGACCACAATAACATTTATTCATATATTACAGACATTAAAAAATAATTAGCCTATATCTGTCGAAATCCATATTAGAATATTGCGTAAAAATTATAGGTGAATTTGTCAAGAACTTTCCGAGTTTATTAGAAATAACATTTTCCCTAAATGTATTGTACTAGCTGAAAAACCTGGCATTGCCTAATTTTCTAATAGAAACAGAAACATAGATGAACTGTGTTTATGTTAAACAACGACTTTATTTATATTGGAGTATAGATAATGTAGGTAATGTTACTGTGAATGAACATAGTGGCGTTTATACCAGAGGATATCAAAATACTACATGCACACGTGACGAATGCTAGCTGAGATACCATTTTCACTCCTTCGCCGATATCTTAAGCCTACCGATTTAGAAACAAAAAAGTGATACTCATATTTATTAGAGAAACTGAAAATTTCGTAAGGAACTGCCTGCAGCTGTTAAATAATTTGGAGAAAGCAATTTATGCCATCAGCTATACAATTTTATGTTTTTCTCTGCCAGCTTTGATTATCACAACCATCTTCAAGGAGAAAAACATTATTCTTACAATTATCTTCAAGGAGAAAAACATTGTAAATCAATGGATTGTACATTATTAGTGTACAATGTTTTTCTCCTTGAAGATGATTAACAACCGAAACCTGTAGAGAATAAACATAAAATTGAACAACTGATGGCACAAATATGGGTTTTTCCAAATTATTGTGAATATATTAATATCAGTACAACCTATACGAGGTGAGCTTCAGTTCTTTCAGCTGCACACTACACCCGAACTCCTGCGGGAATCTAGTGAAATTGAGAGCAATGAAGATAATGGAGAGTAGACACTATCTCCCTAGTGTGCGACAAGATGAGAAATTTGGGCTGAATGGGAGGCGTGTTCGGATGCCGAAGCTGTTAGGGCAATCGCTCACGTGAAGCGAGAAATCCGGCTTCGAGTCCCGGTACGGCACAAATCTTCTCCTCGTGACCACTGAAGTTATTTCAATGCCTAGTTGCCGGTGACATCAGTGTTTCACTTGCGTCATCAACACAATCGATTGTTTTCACTAAATAAAGAAATAAACAGCATTTAAGGCGAATGGTATCTATGTTTACCTGTGTTAGTTAGAGGTTTAAATCCGGAGAGTAGTATGTCGCGCAGATTGTCTCGCGCGCGGCTGACCGCAGTGATTACTGTGGATTCTGGTCGCGAAGCCACGGAAGCTCAGCGGCGCGAACTATAGTAATGTTCCAGCGTATGTGTTGGCAGCGTGAAACAAATTACAAACTTAGTTTGCACTATGCCGTTGTTGAGGTCTCCAGTCCGAAGAGAGTGGTTCAGTGCATCTCTCCATACTAGCCGCGCGTAGTGGCCGCGCGGTTAGAGGCGCCATGTCACTAACTGCGCGGCCCCTCCCGCCAGAGGTTCGAGTCCTCGCACGGGCATGGGTGTGTGTGTGTGTGTGTGTGTGTGTGTGTGTGTGTGTGTGTGTGTGTGTGTGTGTGTGTGTGTGTGTGTGTGTGTTCTTAGCATAAGTTAGTTTAAGCAGTGTGCAAGTCTAAGGACCGATGGCCTCAGCAGTTTGGTTCCATAGGAATTCACACACATTCTCCACGCTAGCCTGTCCTGTAGAAACATCTTTATTCTGCATAACTTCTGCAACGTACATCCCTTTGCAGCTTTTACAGCCCGCACTGCTCTCCATTACCAATCTGATAATTCCTTGATGCTTCTGACGTACTCTATCAACCATTCCTTTTCTCAGTCAAGTCGTGCCAAAAATTTATTTCTCCACAATTTGATTCAGTACGTAGCTCTTGATAAGTTATCCGACATACCCATATAATCTTCTGGAGCACTACATTCCGTGTTACACTTTCGTACAAGGATACACTCCACAAAAATATCTTCAGGAAATACTTCCTAACATTTAAACTGATATTTTGTGTCAACAAATGTCTATTTTTCGAAATGATTTTCATGCTATTACCACTCTACCTTTCTCTACCTCGGCCATCATGGATTATTGTGCTGCCCAAATAGAAGAGCTCATCTATTACTTTTGGTGTCTCATTTCCTAATCTAATTCCCTGAAATCCTTCGCCGTCTCAAAGAATTACAATTTCATCGGCAAAACTCAGAGTTTTTATTTCTTCTAACTAAACATTAATTCCTACTCCAAATTTCTCGTTGGTTTCTTTCATTGCTTACTCAGTGTGCAGACTGAATAACATGGGGTCAGGTTTCAAAGATCCCACTCCATCCTCAATTGCTGCTTTCCTTTCATGTTCTTCTATCCTTATACCTGCATCTGTCTTCTATACAAGTGCTATATAACATGTCGTTTCCTGTATTTTGTCTCTGCTACCATTGGAATTTCAAAGAATGTATTCCAATCGATATTGTCAAAAACTTTCTCTAAATCTACAAATGATATGAGGATAAGTTGTCCTTTTTGCAACCTATCTTCTAAGATAAGTCGTAGGGTCGGTAATGCGGCCACGAACATCTGACGGATGTGTCGAGTGTATCCAAGATTTGTTCACACGGAGCCCTCGGAAGACCACAAGACGAGCAGGCCAGGAATTTCAGCTTCCTCAAACAAAGGTGGGGCGTGTTCTGAAGCGACGCCTGCATATGAAGCCTTACAAGGTGAAATCATCGCAGCTTCGTCCCGGTGACCACAGCAGAAGGTACAAATTTTGCATTTCTGTTCTCCGGGATATGACAGAGGAAACTTTTTCCGAACGACTCATCTTTCCGGAGAAACCGACGTTTCATATATCGTATAAAGTAAACCGCCGTAATGTAATAATCAGGTCACAAAACCCTGGCGTTGTCGTCGAACATGGAAGAGACTCAACGAAATTGAATGTGTTTTGTGCCGTTTCTGTTCACAAAGTTGATGGACCTTTCTTTTCTGAGGTGAAAACTGTGACAGGAATGTCATACCTGGACATACTGCAAAATTGGTTGGTCCCTCAACTTCATGAAGACTCCAATGATTTCATTTTTTTTTTTTTTAATGATGACGCCCTGCCTCACTTTCACCTCGAGGTGCGGCGCTATGTAAACATCATCATCCCACACATTTAGGTTGGAAGAGGTGGAGAATATGATTTAGTCATTACTTTTGACCTCCCTGATCACCAGACCTCACACCTTGCGATTTTTTTTTTTCAGTGGGGCACATAAAAGACTGAGTCTTTCTTCCACTTATGGCAACTACTCTTCAAGAGCAGAGACGTCGAATTATTAAAGCTGTCCATTCAATGAATAGGGACCAGTTGATTAGTGCGTGGAATGAAATGGACTACCTTTTAGATGTTTCTCTAGCAACGCATGGTGCTCGTGTTGACCTATGGCATAGTCGCCTGTGCTAACGTAAATCTTTAAACCTTCCTCTATCCAGTGACATGTGCACAGCGTTACTTTTCTGTCTTTAGCGTTGTTGTTGTTGTTGTTGTGGTGGTGGTGGTGGTGGTCTTCAGTCCAGAGGCTGGTTTGATTCAGCCTTCAATGCTACTTTATCCTCAGCAAACTTCTTCATCTCCCAGTACCTACTGCAACCTACATCCTTCTGAATCTGCTTAGTGAATTCATCTCTTGGTCTCCCTCTACGATTTTTACACTCCACGCTGCCCTCCAATACTAAACTGGTAATCCATTGATGCCTCAGAACGTGTCCTACCAACCGATCCCTTCTTCTAGTCAAGTTGTGCCACAAATTCCTCTTCACCCCTATTCTATCCAGTACTTCCTCATTAGTTACGTGATCTAACCATCTAATCTTGAGCATTCTTCTGTAGCGCCACATTTCGAAATCTTCTATTCTCTTCTTGTCTAAGCTGTTTATCGTCCATGTTTTACTTCCACCCATGGCTACGCTCAGTAGGAATATTTTCGGAAAAGACTTCCTGACACTTAAATTTATACTCGATGTTAACAAATTTCTCTTCTTCAGAAATGCTTTCCTTGCCGTTGCCAGTATGCATTCTATATCCTCCCTACTTCGACCGCATCAGTTATTTTGCTTCCCAAACAGTAAAACTCTTTTACTACTTTAAGTGTCTTATTTCCTAATCTAATTCTCTCAGCATCACGTGAATAAATTCGACTACATTCCATTGCTTTTGTTGAAGTTCATCTTATATCCTCCTTTCAAGACACCATCCATTCCGCTCAACTGCTCTTCCAAGTCCTTTGCCAATGACACTGTAATTCTGTCAGAGTCGACAAACCTCGAAGTTTTTATATTTTCTCCGTGGACTGTAATTCCTACCCAAAATCTTTCTTTTGTTTCCTTTACTATTTGGTGTATACACAGATTGAATGACATCGGGGATAGGCTACAACCCTGTCTCATTTACTTGTCAACCACTGCTTCCCTTTCATGCCATAGACTCTTATAACTGTCATTAGGTTTCTGTACAAATTGTAAATAGCCTTTCCCTTCCTGTATTTTACGCCTGCCATCTTCAGAATTTGAAAGAGAGTGTTCTAGGCAACACTGTCAAAAGCTTTCTCTAAGTCTACAAATGCTAGAAACGTAGGTTTGTCTTTCCTTAATCTGTCGTCTAAGATAAGCCATAGGGTCAGTGTAGGCTCAAGTGTTCCAGCATTCCTACGGAATCCAAACTGATCTTCCCCGAGGTCGGCTTCCACTAGTTATTCCATTCATCTGAAAGGAATTCGTGTCAGTATTTTGCAGCCGTGACTTATTAAACTGATAGTTCGGTAATTTTCACACCTGTCGACACTTGCTTTCTTTGGGATTGGAATTATTATATTCTTCTTGAAGTCTGAGGGTATTTCGCCTGTCTCATATATCTTGCTCACCAGATGGTAGAGTTTTGTCAGGACTGGCTCTCCCAACGCCGTCAGTAGTTCTAATGGAATATTGCCCACTCCCGGGGCCTTGTTTAGACTTAGGTCTTTTAGTGCTCTGTCAAATTCTTCACGCAGTATCATATCTCCCATTTCATCTTCACCTACGCCCTCTTCCATTTCCATAATATTGCCCTCAGGTACATCGCCCTTGTAGAGACCCTCTATATACTCCTTCCACTTTCGGCTTTCTCTTCTTTGCTTAGAACTGGTTTTCCATCTGAGTTCTTGATATTCATACAGGTGGTTCTCTTTTCTCCAAAGGTCTCTTTAATTTTCCTGCAGGCAGTATCTGACTTAGCTCTAGTGATATATGCCACTACATTTGGCCTCTAGCCATCCTGGCTTAGCCATTTTGCACTTCCTGTCGATCTCATTTTTGAGACTTTTGTATTCCTTTTTGCCTGCTTCATTCACTGCATTTTTATGTTTTCTCCTTCCATCAATTAAATTCAGCATCTCTTGTGTTACCCAAGTATTTCTACTAGCCCTCGTCTTTTTACCTGCTTGATCCTCTGCTGCCTTCACTATTTCATCTCTCAAAGCTAGCCGTTCTTCTTCTACAGTATTTATTTCCCCTGTTCTTGTCAATCGTTCCCTAATGCTCTGTCTGAAACTCTCTACAACCTGGTTCTTTCAGTTTATCCTGGGCCCATCTCCTTAAATTCCTACCTTTTCTGAAGTTTCTACAGTTTTAATCTCTCTATCTTTCATAGTTTGTCTGTAATCAACAGCTGTTTTTGAATCACCCTGTAGGATATCCACAGCATTTAATATTTCCTTTCGGTGACTAATCAGGTTGTCAGGGGGGTGTAATGTCTGGCATTCACTCCGTAACTGCGAATGTTCTGCAGGCGTGCAGTTGGTGGAGAGGCGCCTGGGGTAGCTACCGCCCTGCAGTCTGCGCGGAGGCGAGTCACGCAGGGGTGGAATGCGCGTTGCTCTTTGTCCGCGGCCCTCCCCAACCCTCGCGAATGTAATCCCCATGGTGGATGGCGGAGGGCGCCGTTTGCTGGGGCCACAGGCGGCGGTAAAACGGCAGTGCGAGGGAGACCGAGCGGATGCTTGGGGCGCCAATTTCCGTCAGACGGAGGGACGCTGCAGAAGCAACTAATACGGCCTTGTAGCTCAGACCAAAACAGAGATGCTGCCCTTCGGAATAGCACTCCTACCACATTCTGAGGATTCCGCATGCAGCAAAACACAATAACTTGCTTCTCTCAGCTTAATCAGACTTGTTTCGGGGATGTTTTTTGTGTGTCTTTCTCTTCTTGTTGTTCCTTCGTACTATTTTCTTCTGTTTTTTGATTAGTTTTTTTGAGTCATCAGTCTTCCGACTGGTTTGATGCGGGCCGCCACGAATTCCTCTCCCGTGCCAATCCCATCCTCTCAGAGTAGTACTTGCAACCTACGTCCTCAATTATTCGCTGGATGTATTCCAATCTCTTTCTTCCTCTATAGTTTATACCCTCTACAGCTCCCTCTATTGCCATGGGAGTTATTCCGCCGTGTCTTAACGAATGTACTACCATCCTGTCCCCTCTTGTCAGTATTTTCGACAATTCCTTTCCTAGGCGATTCTGCGGATTCTGCAGCACCACATCTCAAATGCTTGACTTCTCTTGTGTTCCGGTTCCCATGCTGTCCATGTTTCACTACCATACAAGGCTGTGCTAGAAACATTCATTCTCAGAAAGTTCTTCCTTAAATTAAGGCCTATGTTTGCTACTAGTAGACTTCTCTTGGCCAGGTTTAACTAGCTGCGAATATTTTATTATTTTCGAGAGACAGATGATAATTCGAGCGCTGATGAACTGCATACTGAATTTACTGTAACTTGTTGAAACAGGTTGTCAGCGATTCAGTTTTTTTTTCATGTAATTCGCCTGTTATTACTTCTCCAACTATCTGCTCTATGGCGTCTGCTTTCGTTTAAATACGGGCTCCAAGAGTTTTCATCTGTCTCTTTCTTCAGCTTAAACCACAAGTGAACTTGCAACAGCATGAATGATGTGGGTACTCTAACACGATCAATGCCGTATACCGACATGGATTAATTTACGTCTCAGCTGGGGGGTTACGTAGTATCACATGTTACACCGCCAACAGACGATTTCACTTTATTATACTTTACTTTACAGTACATTTAAGACACGCAGTCACAAAGCTTTAATTACCATCTCGAAAAAATTAACGCACTCAATTTTAATTTGTTTGAGGGTACACGCCCAACCATAACCGGGCAAGGTAATACTGGGCATTTTCTGGGGCTGCCATAGTGCGGTGCTAAAGGAGTATGGTCGTAAGGGAAAAACTGTCACAGGAGCATACTACCAAAATTTCTTAATGAAGTTATGGGAGGCTGTCGAGACGAACCGTCGCGGAAAGCTGTCCAAGAAGGTGTTTTTGGTTCACGACAACATTCCAGATCATTCTGCACAGGACACAGCAGCACCTACTGCGTATTTGGGCTATAAAAATTTTCCTCCCCCCCCCCCCCCCTGCCCACCACCTCCCTCCCGTCGTATTATGCTCTGACTTCGTCTTTCCTCGTATGAGAAAAACGCTGCGTGGCAGACATTTGCAGAATGGGGAAGAGGAGTTTTTCGAGGTGAAACTATTCCTGAACAGATAAAATGCAGACTTCTACAATCAAGTCATCCATCGTTGGAGAAGTGTGTCACATTGTGAGTAAACAAGCAGAGAAGTGCTCACTCCAGATTTCATGGTCACAGCGTGATTTTTTTCAAAATAATAATTAAAACTTTGAGATACCACTGGTAGCATGCAGTTGCGCCTGTCTTAAGCAGCACATATGCTAATTTACCACTGTTAGTCAACTACAATTTTCCTGTCGGTAGTAGTGGTTTCCAAGTTATAATAATTATGCATGGTGTTCAGAAATTCCCGTTGCAAACTTCTTGCACTTGTATAGGGGAGTGAGTAAGATAATATTCCGAATTGGAAACCATGTCCGGAAACGCACTCATCCTGTGCTACAACCATTTGAAAATATATTGGTAACGCGACCAGTTTTACAAGTAATTGATTAGGTGTGACCTAGTACATCACTTGTTTTACAATTGCACTCCCTAATATCCAAAGAAATTGCTCGTGTAATCGATTACGTGTTCTCTTCAAAGTGATGCAGTAAGGCCTCTTCCAGTTTGAGTTGCGGCGCCTCCTTGAAGCACCACAGTGACGCCTGTTGACGGTGAAGATACTTTTTCTCGGAGCCATTGCTTAACTGTGGCGAAAAGGATATGTGATGAAATAGGGCACTGTGAAGAACGATCTTGATAAAGGCGACGAGCAGCTCTTCCATTACCATGATCTTCGCTATTTAGAAGAATCCTGTCCGTGTATTCTGCAAACGTTTATTCAGTCATGTTGCTCTAACACTGACGCTCCAACCAGGTCGGAACGGTGAGATACATGTCAAATGACGGCAGCCGATCCGATGTAATCATCCCCCACCATGACTTTCCTGTTAAATACCTAACTAGCACAACACCACAACCCCTCACCAATTAGATTAGATATGGAGCGAGTATGATTCTGATGTTGCGGGATACATAGTTCACAAATCAAGGCGCCTCTGCTACATCAGTGCTAACCGGCTTCCTTCGTTCCTGCTGTAGTTCCGCGAGTATGGCGAGTGGCGCTGTGGTCACTTCATACTCGTCGACTGGTTCTCTCTTTCTGAAGAACGCAGGAGTGTATGGCCAGTCGTGACATATTGTTAGTCCGGAAGATGAGTAGATAATCTTGCTCCTGTAAAGTAACACCGACAAGGCGAAATGAGCGATTGTCGAGATCTGATGGCATTAAACGAAGTTGTGTTTTGTGGGACTTGTGGAGGATGTAAGACGAAAAATTGATGCAAAATATACAACTGCAAATGTGCTCCATTAGAGGAAGAGTGATATCTGGAACAAGTTTCGCGATATAGTCCACCCTTCAGACGATAAACATAAGAATATCGTCCAATCCAGGTAATATGTCCGTATTCTTGTTTATTCCACTTCCACCGCGAGAAAACATGTGCTGTGTCAAACGAAAACTACGTACAGAGCAACGTCGCTGTTATGTCGCTGTGACATAAAAGCGCACTATTCTGTTTTCATTTGGTCATGGCAACTTGCTTTATGGACTAAGAGCAAGTTGTGTAACTTATCATTCATTTCTGTAATTTATTTCAATAACTAATCGCCATTTAGAGATTGCAATTCATCCTCATATCATGTTTTCTGGTACTGTCGCCACAGACTCGGTAATGCCTCGAAAATGTTTATATGTCAATGTAATTGTTAAAAATTCTCTGAATACATATTAAATATTAAAATAAATCTACAGCAGTCTTGGAAAAAGTTTTATCTACATAAATTTATTTATAAGCAGAATAATATTCATTGCTACCTGATTAGACATTACGTTGTTACATAATAACTGTCATGCCCAATGGTTGCTTCTGTCATTTAGGCGGGTTGGACATTTTGTGATATTTTAATTTGCACTCGAGAATGGCTGTAAAGCCGAAGTCATGATTGTGTGAAGTAAATGAATACTAATTTATAGCTTAATGGCAGAAATATCGTTCAGAACGGTTAAGTATGTAGCGGGAATGCTGCACGTCCGCTGTCCTACGGTACCTGCGAACTCGCATGCTCGCTGTCTTCTCAGAGCGATTCAAGTCCACGTCTGCAAAACAGACTGAATGACGAATGGGCTGCCGTGGAGATTCGAGAGTCGATTCTACGGGCAAGAAGACATCGAGTTCGGAGATGACGTCACAGAACTTGCTCACGAGTTTAAAGATAGTAACCGGAGCTCTGTAGGCAATGCGTCGGCAACTACCTGAACATCAGCAATATTTCCGGTCATGCCACAATGCTGCATGTATTTCAGCCACAATGCTGCAATTTTGATGGTAACACTATTGCAGCCAAATATCGTCATAAAATATGGCCTGTGTAAATGCACCTTCAGAACGGATGCTGACTCCTTCACAGATCACAGATTCTGGTCGCGACTGCTGCAGTCCAGCTCCTATCCTGGCATTACAGCGCTGCCATATTCTACACTCACCAGAATGTCGTCGAGCATCCTGTATATACCCTGAAGAGCCAAAGGAACTGGTACACCTGCCTAATATCCTGTAGGGCCCCCGCTAGCACGCAGAAATGCTGCAACACGACGTGGCATGGACTCGACTTATGTCTGAAGTAGTGCTGGAGGGAACTGACACCATGAATCGTGCAGGGTTGTACATAAATCCGTAAGAGTACGGAGGGGATGGAGATCTCTTCTGAACAGTATGTTGCAAGCCATCCCAGATATGCTCAATAATGTTCATGTCTGGGGAGTTTGGTGGCCAGCGGAAGTCATTAAACTCTAGATATTGCTCCTGGAGTCACGCTGTAGCAATTCTGTACGTGTGGGGTGTCGCATTGTCCTGCTGAAATTGCCGATGTCCGTCGGAGTGCATAATGGACATGAATGGATGTAGGTCATCAGACAGAATGCTTACGTGTCACCTGTCGTATCTAGATGTATCAGGAGTCCCATTTCACTCCAAGTGTATACACCCCACTCCATTACAGAGCCTCCACCACCTTGAACAATCCACTGCTGGTATGCAGGATCCATGGATTCATGAGGTTGTGTCCATACCCGTACACGTCCATCCGCTCGACACAATATGAAACGAGACTCGTCCGACCAGGAAACCTGTTTCCAGTCATTAACAGTCGATTGTCGGTGTTGACGGGTACAGGCGAGATGTATAGCTTTGTGTCGTGCAGTCATCAAGGGTATACGAATGGGACTTCGGCTCCGGAAGCCCACATCGATGACGTTTCGTAGAATGGTTCGCACGCTGGCAGTTGTTGATGACCTAGCATTGAAATATGCACCAATTTGCTGAAGGGTTGTATTTCTGTCAAGCTGAACGATTCTCTTCAGTCGTCATTGGTCCCGTTCACACAGGATGTTTTCCCGGTCGCAGTGACGCCGCAGATTTGATGTTTTACTGGATTCCTGACATTCACAGTACTCTCGTTAGCTGGTCTTAGGGAAAGGAGGTCAAGCAGTCTTTCACGGAACAGCTTGTGTCTATCTTCAAGTGTCCGCCCATTTTTTCCGCATCTCCGTGGTGCTCTCCTGCGGCCACACAAAACTTGTCCGTGCTGGACTTCTTTGTATGTGTCCCATATTGTCTGTTAGACCCATCTGGTATGGGTCGCACGCAGTTAGCAAGATTCTAGGAAGGGTCGCGCGAATGCTTAGTAAAGAAACTTCTTCGTAGACTTATTGCATTTTCCTAGTATCGAACCAATGAGCCGAAACCTGTCATGCGCTTTATCTCTAATAATCGTTGCAGCCAATTATTTACAAGAGCCGACTAATTCCAAATGAGACTCATCAACATTTTGTCGCAGGGTAATACGTCTCTGCGTTTTGTGGAGTTCATAATTTAACATTTATAAATATTTAAAGCACGTTGTGAATATTTTGATCACATCAACTTATTATCAAGACCTGACTGGATATCTGTGCAGCTTTTCTCGGATAGTACTGCACATTATCTTCAAAAATCTGAGGTTGTTATTAATACGGAGCATGTCTGAAGTTACGTCCCTATCAAGATTTTCTAAATCCAGTCACAAATTTCGTTTGATGTCCCGTAAGATAGAACTTGCGTTAAGAAGCATTGGCGCAGTACTGACTTGTGAGTCAAGCTTTTTCGGCACCTCCCTGATGGTCCTGATCCAGGGTTTTAAGGGTTTCATGTGAGAAAAGCAGGAGCTGGATTTCACTTGACCAGTGTTTTTTTAAGAATCCACGTTGGTTGTCACGGAGGGGGCCATTTTGTTCAATGACATCATTACGTCTGACCTGAAGATGCGTATTTTGGTTACCTGTCTGCACCAACAAAAAGTGAAAGGAAAAGTCTGTGCTGTGGCAATGCCGGCAGTTGCTGACAGCGCAAAATGTGAATAATTTTAGGCAAACAGCATGTCAATGAAAAAGATGTTTGACACTATCTCTCATAACTAGCAAAAAATCTTTTTCGTTAACACGTTAGAAAGCTACTTTAATTTGGAAGTACAGTTCAGGACATTGTACAAAAGGGGGGGGGGGGGGGGGTACTGATGTACAACCGATACGTCTGTGGCAGTCGAGCTGATGCAGAGAGGACGTAGGCGATCTTTGTTTTTTTCCTACCGCTCATTTTCGTGTCTCTGGTAGTAATAAAATTTTCTAACCACCCATGAGTTCCACAGCAATCGTGATTTATAACGCAGGGAAGTTACTTTCATAAAATTTATAAAATAGAGCTGCAAGAAGTTAAAGTATATAACAATAATTACTTATCAAATACGTTGTCATAATTTTATGGAAACCTACTGTAAATATTTGTAAAACCCGTACCAACATCCGCTCACCATTACAGCTGGAAGATCCACTATTGGGCTGTAAGGACTAGACTGAGTACCAATAAAGAACAAGGAGCGGTAAGTTGGTCTTCGGCCCCCTAGTTACTGATCTTTAGAAGTCGACATCATGTGCAACATTTCTGTCTCAGACAGCTACCAGCCTCAGCGACCCCGAAGTCATGACACCGTAACAGCGTGATGAAGTGTTGTGTAGTCTGTGTGATCGGACGATTGATTAATAACAGCAGCCATACTTATATTTAAATGCATAATGAAATATTACAGACGATAAAAAACGATTCCAACGTCATTTTTCTTCTACTCATTGTCTTATATTACAAGAGCCTTAACTTAATTTCATATTCCTTACTACAAATACTCTGACGGGAAAAAAGCGCAACACCGAAAAATAATTAATGTAGAGTAGTGAAACACATTTGTCTAGGTAATTTATTTAAGTGTTTAACATTGCAAGAGCACAGGTTAATGTAATTACGAGATAAACCATTGCAAATGTGAAATTCTGGTACATTAATAACGGAGAAACTGCAAGAGTGTTGAATGCAAGCATGCAATATGCATGAATAGTGTTGTACAGGTGCCGGATGTCAATTTGTAGAATCGACTTCAATGCCTGTTGCACATGGTCAGTCAATACAGAGGTGGTTAATATTGTTTGTGGGTGACGCTGGAGTTGTCGTCCGATGATGTCTCGACTGGAGACAGATCTGGTGATCGAGCAGGCCAAGGTAACATGTCGACACTCTGTAGAGATGTTGAGTTACAACACTGGAATGTGGGCGAGCGTTATCCTGTTGGAAAACACCCCCTGGAATGCTGTTCATGACGACAGCACAACAGGTCGAATCACCTAACTGACGTACAGATTTGCAGTCCGGGCGAGCGGGACAACGAAGAGAGTCTGTAACACCACAGCTAAGATACCAAATAATTTTTCTTCTGATTAATTATGTTTTGCATAAAGTGTATTTTCTTTAACTGGGGGCTCTCGATATGTTGTAATATACACTCCTGGAAATTGAAATAAGAACACCGTGAATTCATTGTCCCAGGAAGGGGAAACTTTATTGACACATTCCTGGGGTCAGATACATCACATGATCACGCTGACAGAACCACAGGCACATAGACACAGGCAACAGAGCAAGCACAATGTCGGCACTAGTACAGTGTATATCCACCTTTCGCAGCAATGCAGGCTGCTATTCTCCCATGGAGACGATCGTAGAGATGCTGGATGTAGTCCTGTGGAACGGCTTGCCATGCCATTTCCACCTGGCGCCTCAGTTGGACCAGCGTTCGTGCTGGACGTGCAGACCGCGTGAGACGACGCTTCATCCAGTCCCAAACATGCTCAATGGGGGACAGATCCGGAGATCTTGCTGGCCAGGGTAGTTGACTTACACCTTCTAGAGCACGTTGGGTGGCACGGGATACATGCGGACGTGCATTGTCCTGTTGGAACAGCAAGTTCCCTTGCCGGTCTAGGAATGGTAGAACGATGGGTTCAATGACGGTTTGGATGTACCGTGCACTATTCAGTGTCCCCTCGACGATCACCAGTGGTGTACTGCCACTGTAGGAGATCGCTCCCCACACCATGATGCCGGGTGTTGGCCCTGTGTGCCTCGGTCGTATGCAGTCCTGATTGTGGCGCTCACCTGCACGGCGCCAAACACGCATACGACCATCATTGGCACCAAGGCAGAAGCGACTCTCATCGCTGAAGACGACACGTCTCCATTCGTCCCTCCATTCACGCCTGTCGCGACACCACTGGAGGCAGGCTGCACGATGTTGGGGCGTGAGCGGAAGACGGCCTAACGGTGTGCGGGACCGTAGCCCAGCTTCATGGAGACGGTTGCGAATGGTCCTCGCCGATACCCCAGGAGCAAAAGTGTCCCTAATCTGCTGGGAAGTGGCGGTGCGGTCCCCTACGGCACTGCGTAGGATCCTACGGTCTTGGCGTGCATCCGTGGGTCGCTGCGGTCCGGTCCCAGGTCGACGGGCACGTGCACCTTCCGCCGACCACTGGTGACAACATCGATGTACTGTGGAGACCTCACGCCCCACGTGTTGAGCAATTCGGCGGTACGTCCACCCGGCCTCCCGCATGCCCACTATACGCCCTCGCTCAAAGTCCGTCAACTGCACATACGGTTCACGTCCACGCTGTCGCGGCATGCTACCGGTGTTAAAGACTGCGATGGAGCTCCGTATGCCACGGCAAACTGGCTGACACTGACGGCGGCGGTGCACAAATGCTGCGCAGCTAGCGCCATTCGACGGCCAACACCGCGGTGCCTGGTGTGTCCGCTGTGCCGTGCTTGTGATCATTGCTTGTACAGCCCTCTCGCAGTGTCCGGAGCAAGTATGGTGGGTCTGACACACCGGTGTCAATGTGTTCTTTTTTTCCATTTCCAGGAGTGTATTTTCTCTTTAATGACTAATAGCTTTGATTGTATTTGGAAATGGGTGATTTTGGTTAAATAATTTTGTATTGATTTGTTAATATGGGTAGATGCAAAGTTTGTTTAAAAATGTTTACTTGCTACTTTGTAACTGCTGATCCACACTTACGAATTTTGGTTTGTATCAAGTTAAAACTTGGTGTACTTCCCCTCTGCAACGAAAGTGAGTTAGCGTATGCAAATCGTGGTCGGTGCGAGTGAAAAGGTGGGCATGAGAGTCAGTGAGAGTCAATCGGAGGCTAGCTACCGTACAGTTGGCAGCTAGTGATTGGAAGGTGCATTGTGCAGGTGCCGAGTGAGGCTTTTAGGGCCTGGGTTTGTTGCGCCCAAGTCGCGGGTGCATGAATGGATTTAATATGTTGCTCTGTGGCCTGAAATTATAATAAAATCTGATGATCGACGCCATGAAGAAAATAACAGAACACATCAATTACAACTGCAAGTCCATCATATACTCGCCACCAATATTGCGCAATCACTGCAGGAGAGAGGAAGAAATATGGATTTTTAAAGTGATGGATCAGCACATTTAGTGTGTGCAAATATAAGGTAACTCATACCAGAATGTATGTACCTACCTTGATTTTTTCCCTATCATAACACCTATTACGATCCTCTCCTTTTTGAACTATGATTTCCGAGTGTCCAGATTTTGAAAAATGATATTCGAAAGGAAAGACATCTCTCCGATTAAATGTGTTCAAAATTGAGTAAAATAGGTTATCAAAAATTATTGCGGATTTTGGTAAAGTTGAAGAGGAAATAAGAGTAGCTTTTGTGAAAACCTCAAAGTGATTGACCCAATCGAAAGTTGCTCAAATGAGCAAAGTTACTTGACTGTAGAAAGTTCCAACTGTTCTTGAAATTTATGTTGAGTTTTGTTCTCATTGTGTGTTAAAAGGTATAATATCAGTTTATGAGCACCCACTTACTGTTTTATTCTCACTGAAGCTAAAGTTACAATGAATGCCATTATCTACGAAAACAGTTACTTTTTTGCCTTCAAGGAATAGTGTGAATCTTACTGCACGTGAATTTTATTTAAATTTGTACTGTGTAGAAGATATCCGAAGAAATAAGACTAGGCTCATGTCCCAATTTCAGTTTAGCAGTGACTTGGTTTTGTAGTGTCGATGAAGTTAATCAATTTTGATGATTGCAACAGTGTCTTTTGTGTTTGTGAGAACGTGAATATCTTTCTGGTACTGCTTTTACCCACTATAAACTCTTTTTTTGCTTGTGACTGGGTTCATTGCACTTCCGTAGAAAAAAAGTATAGGCTGAGTTTTTCCACTAAAACTGTCTACCTTTTTTCAAAATGTTTCACATTTTTGTGCCTAATTACGCTGGCGACCGTATTCTATTTCATTTGAGTAAGTTTGACTAGTTAAAACAGTTTCTAAATTAGATCTGTTACTGTTTGTGTGCTTTTGTAAAATTTAATTTCATGTCCGATAGGCAAAAACCGTTTAGGCATTTCACGGTCATATCTACAAAAATCCTTGCAGAGGTTAACATGGTACTGTTCCTAAATGCCATAATTGTTGAGCAATATATTTCGGTACATAAACGAGAGGCAGTTAGTGTTATAAGTCCTCCTGTTGTCATATGAAATCGCATCCCAGACCGTAACTCCAGAAGCAGGTCTCGTGTGTCTGCCACGCAGGCATGGTGGGTGCAGGTCGTGAACTGACTACCACCTAACCGACACACGGTCATCACTGACACCGAGGTAGAACCAGCTTTCATCAGAAAACATAACAGACCTCCGCCCTTCCTTCTAATGAGCTCTCGCTTGACCAATGAAGTTGCAAACGGCAGTGGTTTGGCGTCTGTGGAATGCACGCTACAGAGCGTCTGGCTCGGAACTGTCTTTGAAGTACCCGATTCGTAACAGTTCAGTGGCTACATTCCTGGTAAGCATTTCTGCAATATCGCAGAAGGAACATCCAGCTTCTTGTAGTCCTATTACATGGCCTTGTTCAACTCAGTGAGGTGTTGATAATAAATAGCATCTTTGTTTTCTTAATGGCATTCTTGACTATCATTAGCTCACCGCTTCCAGTCTGAAAGCTAACTAGCGCTCACGACCGTTACAGCGTGTACTTAAAGCAAACCTGATTTGCTTCCTCATAGAAGAGCTACTAGCGACTGGCGCGGAAGCTGAACAGACATCTTTCAGATGTAGAAACACGCCTACCAACTTCAGTTTACGTCGCACAACTCCTTCTTTGTGTTGCGATTTATTTTTTCCAGCAATGTATGTACCGCACTTGAACATGACCGTCCCTATAACGAGCATTCACGAATCCATATCCCTTCCATGTCAAAACATTTGTATCACTGCAGCCGGTCGGTACGAGTAGCGCACACCCTCTCATCCTTTAACCCCGCAATGGCAGCGCTACTTACGCCACTGAGGTAAGCGGACAACTATACTTAGCTCACGGCCCAGTTCACCAATGTCAATTAAAATTCAGCACTTCTTAAAACATTACTGTCTCTGTAACTATTTTTGTTTGTTACTGAGCTCTAGGACTACACTCTTAAGAAACTCTTGACATCAGTTGACGTTTCTGGATTAGGCTGTCAGTTGCTAGGTGTATATTATTATAAAAATACGACAGAGAACTGCGAGCCGCAGCTTGACGCCCACTGAATTCTGGAGCCACGTCGGACTGTTAAAAGAGGCCAAATTGCTAGCGCCGGCCTTGTTGGAGATTTCGTGAGAACTGTAGCAAATCATCTATAAAAGTATCTAGAGCTGTTGTAGACAGTGTCATGACGTGATACAATGTGCCCTGGCGAATTTCGTCTGCCAAACACAAGAGTGATAGAAAATCTAAATACACTCACAGAGTATATTAGTTGGCAAATAACAGCGAGCGGGCTGGGCTGCTGCCGCCTGCAATGCACCAACGGAAGCCTGGCTGACACCGCGCGCTCCCGCTATCTCGTCGCTTGCATTGCACAAAGAGTAGCGTCCCTTCCACTTAAGCAGGAAACTCGCCTATTTCAAGAAGATGTACAACACCTGCTCTGCTTAAAATTTGAGACTTTTGACATACTTATACACTGAAGTGTCAAGTAATTGGATACCTCCTAATATCGTGACGGACTTCCTTTTGCCCAGCATAGTGCACCAACTCGACGTGGCATGGAGTCAACGAGTCTTGGAAGTCCCCTGCAGAAATACTGTCCACGCTGCCTCTATAGCCGTCCATAATTGCGAAAGTGTTGGCAGTACAGGATTTTGTGCACGAACTGACCTCTCGACTATGTGCCATTAGTGTTCGCTGGGATTCATGTCGGGCGACCTGGAGGACCAAACCATTCGCTCGAATTGTCCAGAATATTCTTCAAACCAGGAGCGAACAAGTATGCCAGGTGACATGGCGCATTGTCATCCACAAAAATTCAATCGTTGTTTGGGAACATGAAGTCCACGAATAACTGCAAATGGCCTCCAAGTAGCCAAACATAACAATTTCGAGTCAATAATCGGTTCAGTTGGACCAGAGGACCCAGTCCGTCCCATGTAAACACAACCGTTACCATTACGAAGCCACTACCAACTTGCACAATGCCTTGTTGACAACTTGGGTCCATGGCAGCAAGACTTCGTGGGGTCTGCGCCACACGCGAACCCTACTGTCAGCTGTTACCAAATGAAACCGGGGCTTACTTGACCAGGCCACGGTTTACCAGTCAAATAGGGTCCATCCGACATGGTCACGAGCCCAGGAGAGCAGCTGCAGGCGATGTCGTGCTGTTAGCAAAGGCACTCTCGTCGGTCGTCTGCTGGCATAACCCATTAACGACTAATTTCGCCGCACTGTCCTAACGAATACGTTCGTCGAACGTCCCACATTGATTTCTGCAGTTATTTCACACAGTGCTGCTTCTCTGTTAGCACTGACAACTATAATCATACGTCGCTGCTCTCGCTCGTTAAGTGAAGGCTGTTCACCAGGGCGTTCTCCGTGGTGAGAGATAATGGCTGAAATTTGGCATTCTCGGCACACTCTTGACACTGTGGATCTCGAAATATTGAATTCTCTAACGATTTATGGAATGGAATTTCCTATGCATCTAGTTCCCACTACTATTCTGCTTTCAAAGCCTGTTAATTTCCGTCGCGAGGCCATAATCACGTAGAAGACCTTTTCACATGAATCACCTGAGCACAAATGACAGTTCCGCCGATGCACTGCGCTTTTATACCTTGTGTACGCGATACTAGCGCCATCTGTGCATGTGCATTTCGCTACTCCACGACTCCCTCAGAGTAGACGTTGTAGATAGCCATACGATGAAAGTATTTAATTTTTTGTTTTTTATAGCGAACGGACAGTTTAGGATTCATTCTTGTTGCTAACTTCACATTGATAAAAGTCAAAAATTGATTTGGGGGGGGGGGGGGGGTTACGAAACTTGCGCACATCAGACGAAAGCGATACCAAACTTTGGAAAGATCTGTTTCCGAAGGAGGTACTTTCATAATCAAGGAAAAAGGACAACGTAATTCGATGAATTCTATAGTTTTCTAGATAGGACATGTTAAGTCTAAAACTGTTTCCCGAACTGAAAACAGGACTTCAGCACTAAGTGAAATAAGGAACGAATTTTTAAAATTCTTAGCAGTACTATAAGCCTCTACAAAAAATAATAAATGAAAAGCACCAGTTTGCTTTTGTTCTACAATATTACTTTTATTGCTAACCGGTTTTCGACTTACAAGGCCATCTTAAGACATTTACTGAGTATTATCACCAAAGAAGTTAAATGTTAGCAGACAACATTCGAAGAGAAGTAACACATCTAGAGTGAAGTAGAAACATACAGTGAGTAACATCTTTGCAATGAAATGGTAAAAACTGAACAGTACATAAATAACAATGGGGTTGCCAGGAAAATCTTTAGCACAAAATAGGAATAGCATGCCTACATAACAGTTTCTATTAATAAACAAAACTAATAAAATAAGATAAAATTAGTACTAGACAAGGCTGCATCAAGAGGTATGAAACATGGAGAGTGATACACAACCAATTAAAAAAGAAGAGACAGTTGTCAATGTAAATACAGAATACATGAGGGACTTAAGAAATATCAATAAGATAAACAGAAATTAATAAATGCAGGAAAATTGAGGTGTTTGAGGGAACCTACAGTTTGAGAATGTGGTGGTACTGCATTTTAACATTAACATTATAATCAAAGCAGTGGCTGTGTACCAGTTTTCATTAAATAAATGAGCAAAGTAAAATGTGAACACTATTTGATGAGACAACTACAAGGGGAGCTAAACATGGACAGTAATACAAGTACAAGTTAAAAGGAAACCCTTAACTATTGAGACTACAGCCTATGTGGAATACAAAGACAACTGCAACAAATAAAACAACTTAATCACTACAGGAAAATGGGAATATGTAGGAAGAGAGAGTGTGGGAAGTAATGAACAACAAAGATGATTATATGAAGTTCAGGAGAGGGGAAGTGTTGAGTTGTGTCTGGTCATTTAGGATGAGATCTGGACTGTGAGCAAGATGTTTGTTAATTTCCAGGGCTTCCAGCAGGTTGAGTTTATGGCCTTTGTTTGCTAAGTGAAGTACATGGGACACTGGCTGGTAGTTGTGACCCTCACTCAGTACATGCTCAACAAAAGCAGAGTCTGAATTCTGCAACTTCCAGCTGCGTTCATGTTCAGCCAGCCAAGTTGATATGTCTCTGCCTGACTGACCAATGTAAAATTTTTCACAATCAGAACAGGTGATTATGTATACCCCACTGTTGGCTAATAACTGGATCTTGTCTTTGCTCTTAAAAACACACTGGGCTGTAGTGTTCCTGACATAGTAGGAAACTCTATACTTGCAGGATGTCAGTGCTTTGGCTACAGTCTGTGATACCTGACCTAGAAATGGTAGAGTACACCATTTCTTGCAGACAGTGGATGGGGAAGCAGGTGGGGCATAGAGGAGGGGTTTTTGTTTCCTGTGTAAGATGTGGTCAATAAGAACTGGATTGTAGCCATTGGCTGTGGCAATGAATTTTATTGTATCTAACTCTGCGTTAAAAATCATCTCTGGACATGGGGATAGATATGCGACAGTGTACCATTGAGTGGAAAGCTGCATGTTTGTGAGCTATGGGGTGTTGTGAGCAAGAATGTATTACTGTGTATGTAGTTGTTATTCTGTAAATTTTGAAACAATGTGTATGTGTACTGATGTCGATGGTGAGATCTACGAAGTTTATGGATTTGTTGCCAATTTCCATAGTGAACTGGATATTTATATGTTGACTGTTTAGGTTTTTCAAGAATGTGTTGAGTTGTCTTGTAGTACCAGTCCACATACACAGGACATCATCTACATATCTAAACCAGTATTTGATGTTTGCACTCAAAGGTTCTGTTTTTAGAAAATTTTGTTCAAAATGGTCCATAAATATTTCAGCCAACAGTGTACTAAGAGGGGAACCCATAGCTAAGCCATCTAACTGTTTATAAAGAGTGCCTTGGAATAGGAAGATTCTGTTAATACTCTACAAAAAATGTTAATCTCAGATTTTTTTATACGAATTTTGTAGGAAATATAGAGTTTTAAGCAATTTACTGTCGCCACAGGAAGCGGAGAACTGTGCATACACTACTTGCTGCAACGTCGCAGTTTGGGACTTTAGCGTCAAATGCCAACTGATTTAAATTTGGCTATAAATGGTGCTACTTCTTCTAACAAGCAAATTAGACGTGACTGCTACTTTCACACCAGGCGAATACAAAGAAGAGCTTCAGTTACACACGGATCAAAAACTTGCACTATCGACAAATGTAAACACGTAATGCTGTCAGAGGGGTCTAACAAATTCTGTTATCTTTCCAGGATAGATTTATACACGGCGTGCTTCAGGAGAAGGGCACACACTGAACTGCGACGAATGGTAGAGGCTTTGCAGTTATTTGGACGCTCATAGGCGGTTTCCATTAGGCCCTACTGATACACTGAAAGGAAAGGTAGGTGGTAATGTTTATCAGGTCATTTAACGTGAGCACTGAGCAGGTATTGTCTCTAGCAGTAGATATTCCAAGACGATAATGCCCCTATCCAAGGATATGATTACGTCCAATTTTGGTCCAAGAACGTAAAAACGAAATAACGACCTATTCTCTCGTCTCCTTGAGAGGCTTGTATATTGTCGAGTCATTGTAGTCTACATTCGAAAAACAGATAAGAGTATATTGCCCTCTTTCAACATTCATAAAAGAACTGAAAGTTTTCTGCCTGAATAGTAAACATTCCCCATTAGTATAATTCAGGATTTAAATCCGTGGATGATATTATTTTCTCCATTCTCTGTACAGTGAGAGTCTGCTTTTTCACGCAGATTCTCTACCATATAAAAAGAAACCATTCCTCCAACTGCTGATGTAAGAATACTGGACTGTGTCTGACAACGACTATAACTTTTTGTAACACCCAAAGAAATAGATCTCAAATTAAATTTTCCTTGAGAGATTTAAATCTATAATTTATCTACGATAACGTTGGAAGCTGAAGAAGTGAATTAAAATTTGTGCTTCGACCACGACTCGAACCCGGATCTCGTGCAGTTATGTTGACCATAATGCTGCGGTGTAATGGTCAGCATATCTGCCTAGTAAGCAAGAAGAGCCGGGTTCGAGTCACAGCCGCAGCGCAAATTTTAATTCATTTCTTCAGCTTCCAGCGTTATCGTATCTAAAGAAATAGCTCACATTACTGTGATTCAGAGCTGATATCTAACATCAGTTAATTATTGCTCCAAGAGAAATGCTACTGAATTTTGGTACTACAGAAGAGAAATTGTTGTAGCAATACTGAAAAGCACAAGGAAACCAAGGCCGATTTCAACTATATCTGTACTTCGCAAGCTGCCGGACGGTTTGCGGTGATAGAAGGCCGCTAAAGTGTACTAGAACGCAACTGTTCTTTGAATGTTCTCTAGCTCTCTTGCGTTAATTCAACTTGAGGCGCTTCAGTCTGGAAGCGCGTGACCGCTACGGTCGTAAGTTCGAATCCTGCCTCGGGCACGGATGTGTGTGATGTCCTTAGGTTAGTTAGGTTTAAGTAGTTCTAAGTTCTAGGGGACTGATGACCTCAGATGTTAAGTCCCATAGTGCTCAGAGCCATTTGAACCATTTGTCTTCTCCATGATTTGATTACGAGTAGTAGAACACAGAGAAGATCCAAAGGAGAGCGGCGTGTTTCGCCACGGGTTCGTTTATAGTAGTAGGCGCGAAAACGTTAAGGAGATAATAAAAGTTCCATTGGCAGACAGTATACAAAGTGTCCGAGGAGGCATGTTCAGTATTCAGAGATATGGCAGGAACGATGATTCGAAGAAAAAAGTCTAGTTAACATGGGCTCTAAAATGCATGCCTTGAGAGCTGTGAGCACTACATCTTCGCTACTGTGAAACAAATCTCTTCTACTGGACAAAATGCTATAGCTCTTTCCTTCGAACAATCGTTCCTCGGCGTCGAACCAAGGATTTTGGTCGGTGTCTGGTGGGAGTGGGGTGGATAGAGGCGTATAGAGATAACAGAAATTTTGTATCACGGCACCGACTCCAAATTCTCTGGAGCTGTGGCCGTAGGACTGCAGCCCGAATGAAGTATAGTAATCGTGTGGTCCGCGGTTGTCAGGTGCATTTTATAAAGACATGCATGTAACAGTCGAATCCAAAAACGTCAACTGCTTAAGAGTGTCGTTTTCCTGCTGAGTAATGAACAAAAACACTTACAGAGACAGTAACATTTTATGATGCGCTTCATTTTAATTGATGTTGTTGAATTCGGTCGTGAGCTAAGAAAGTTGGCCGCCTACCTCAGGGGCAGAGGGTTAAGTATCGCGGCCATTGCGGGGTTACAGGATGTGAGAGAGGGAATATTCTACTGTTTGTCTTCCAGTGCTGACAACTAACGGGCATCCGCGACTCGCACCGACCAACTGCTTTGGTATAAATTTTGACAGGGATGTTTACACATGGATTCGTGGATGCGCGTTATAGAGACCGTCATCTTCACACGCGCTGCATATTTGTAGCAACGAATAAGAAATTAAATTAACGCTATTGTAATACATCCTAAATCGTCACCTTTTATTTTTTATTTAATTAATGTTTAAAATGATCCAGTACAAGGAAAATACAATTTGTTTCTGAACGTATTTGGTGATATTTTGCTGTAGTGTAAACCGTGAAGAAACCAGAGAACACTTATGATCATAGTGAACATTTATACTTAAAAAAATTTCTAGAAATCAGTAAAACGGGGGTTTCAGAAAGCTGAGACAAATGATAAAGGTTACTTCACTTGTCTTCTGCCTGCCTTCTCATCTTTCTGCTGTATGATCTTATATTGACAACATGTACCTGCAAGTGTAGCCCGTCCGTATTTGCTGGCTTAATAATTACTTTATTTATTAAACTTAACTGTGTTAATTATTTAAAAGTGATTACTATCCTATCTGTCTTGCATAAAAATAACTTATATTGTATTTTGAATGTTTTTCAGCGGCCAAGTTGGAGGTCGATCGTTCGAAGGTGAACTATCGAACACCTCTCGTGTTCTTCCGTTCAACTGCTCTGTAACAAGCTAGAAACCCCCTGCCCGGCCGAGATATTTTTATTACCTTACGTAACACTTTCTCGCAAGAATCCTACAGGTCTGATCGTCATCCGCCGTCGGTAACGACGCCAACCAACCTACTCAGTGGCTTGACAGAGCCCTCGCTTATAAGGAATAAGATGATGGATTAATGCAAATACAAATTCAGTCAAAACTACACAATTTACCAGCCTGCTGCACCGCACAGTACCTTAAAAGGGAAATTGTTGCCTACCATCGCTGTGACTTTTCTTCTTGTCGCGACAATTAACCTACGTAAAATCATATATTTCATGAAATGCTGTCTGATGATGCCCTCTGAGAAATTTTCAATTAAATGTCTTACTAATACAAGTACAACTGCTGATATTAGTCAATTAATCATCCGTTCACACAGACAATACAATGTCGCTTCATCAGACAACTTTGAGGGCGCCAAAATTGGCAGCAATCTGAAACTGAATACTGCTCCGAATGGTGACGACTTCTAACGATAAGTACTACAACTTCATTTGAGTTACCAGATAATAATAATAATAGGATAGGTGGGTACATACGCAACCCGAGGTACCCCCGCCGCACAATATCAGTAATAGCCTTTTAACAAAAAAATTTGTTGGTCACTGCTGTAGAGTGGAAGAGAATATTTTCTTAGTTATAATACCAACTATAATAGCAATAAAATTTTCGAGAGCGTTAAATCTGAAAGCCATGTTGCAAAGAATCTTTCTCTCTTTCTCTTTTGATTTAGAGTAAAGGTGTAATTCTTGGTGGGGAGGCGGGTGGGAGGGGGGGACGGGGGCTGCAACCACATAGCCTCCCCTCCCCTCCCCTCCCCTCCCCTCCCCCCCCCCCCCCCCCCCCCCCCCCCCCACGTCCACGGATTCGCATTCTGTCACATCACTGAATACTGACCATTCCTACTGGGATACCCAGCATAAAAGTGTGTGCAAACCGGAGATGCTGAATGTTAAATTTCTGACGGCATACGATCCAAGGAGAGTCACTAAATACATTACTTCCTCGGATAAGCGTCTCTCGAAATAACCTTAAACACTTACGGTAGACACCACTAGTTAGACTGTATTACTTGTTTTTTATATGGTCTGTACCCTAGAAGCTAATGAAGGTCACGTTTCACAGTTATTATTATTACTATTCACAGTACATTAACATTTTTCCCTTTATTTTGTAAACAGTTTGCTGTCCTGGCCCGGGTCGCCAATCGTTTGGTAAAACAATATCTGGTATTTTCGTCCAATGACGCGCATCGCAGTACCTTTTCTTTATGTTGAGGGCCAGCTTCCACGTTTAGTACTAGCCACCGACAATCTGCACGTGTTTCTTTATTTTGCTACAATTGTCTAACGATGTGACATCTCTGAATACAGCCGTGCGGTCTAAGGGCGTCATGTCACGGTTTCGCGCAGCTCCTCCCGTCGGAAGTTCGAGTCTTCCCTCGGGCATGGGTGTGTGTTTGTGTGTTATCCTTAGCATAAGTTAGTTTAAATTACATTAAGTAGTGCATGAGCCTAGGGAACGATGATCTCAGCAGTTTGGTCCCATAGTCCTTACCACAAATTTCCAATTTCTATCAATGCAAGTGCGACGTCTTCGGAGAGCCTCAGACAGCTAGCAACGTTGACACCCAAAGGAATTTTTTGTATTGAACAGTCTTTTTCAAACAAATCTCAAATCTACTCCGATGTTTCTTAGTAGTTATTTTATTTCCTAGTCGACGATTCGGAAGTGTATAGAATGTTTCCCGGAAGTCGAGAAACAAAGGGGTGCTCTGAGCACTGCGGGACTTAACTTCTGAGGTCATCAGTCCCCCAGAACTTAGAACTACTTACACCTAACTAACCTAAGGACATCACACACATCCATGCCCGAGGCAGGATTCGGACCTGCGACCATAGTGGTCGCACAGCTCCAGACTGTAGTCGAGAAACATGGCATCAATCTGTACTGCAGTATTTACGGTGTTTTGAATCTCGCGAATGGCAGAGGAATCAGATTCATGTAACTGGTGCTTTTCCTCTAGAACAGGGGTTCCCAAACTTTTCCTCTGAGGAAACACTGAGAATCCTGCTACTTTGATGGAACACCTTGTTTATTTTGAAGATGAGTAAAATATTAAAAAATGAAAAAAATCTTGTTTTATTCAACGATTGCTTCAATTTTAAATAACGATTAATAGCACAGAGGTCATAACGATTTTTAAAAAATTAATAGCGTCAGAACATCGGAAAAAGAAAAACGCCATGTTCTTAACAGCTTTTCGTGGAGCACTTATACACTTTCCGTGGAACACCAGTTTCCGCGGAAAACAATTTGGGAGACCAATTTGGGAGTTTCAAACAAATCATAAACCAAATTAACTTCAGTGAAGTGGAATGTTGCTGTTATTTGAAGAACAGGATAAATTCACAGAATAATTCGTTTATAGCCGTATTCAGTTTCAAACAAATCATACATCAAATTAACGTCAATGAGGCGGAACTTTCCTGTTATTGAAGAACACGATAAATTTACAGAATAATTCGATTATAACCGTATTCTTTACGTGTAAACAAACGATATTGTAATTTTACTGAAAACTTCCGTCAGCCACTTGACTACAGATACTTTCTCAAAGTGCGCGCCGTTGCGTGTACTTACGGAGATAATTGTCATCTGAACAGCCGAGAGCTCACAGCATCGGCAGAACGTTTGCGTCCAGCTCGGCTTCTCCCCAGCTACTGACAACACAAGGGCTGACGACAGACCAGGCCAGACACGGGGAGCGGACAGAGAACCCGCGCATGCGCAGTTGCAGCAGGGCAGCTTATGGACATGCCTCCTCTTCGAGGGTGACTTCTAATTATTTCCTCTGCTCCACATCATTCCTGATATCGATGGAGTAGTACCGGTGCAGAAGGATCATATCAGTCTCTTACAGGAATTTTTTCTGGTTTCCGTAATACAGTCCTGCAGACCTAAAGCAAACATAAATTGGTAGTATTGGTGACTATGCCATTCAGTTCAACGCGTTACAGTCTCACAATTAACTGCAACTACAGTTTTCCTGATGAAATATGATTTTATCAACTTAGGTTTGTCGCTAACAATGCATAAGCAGCAGCCATTATATAAAAAAAAAGAAAAGAAATAATTACATAAGGATGTGCCCGCAAAACAGGCATTGTTCGTCTGATTTGTGTAAACTGAGTGAATGTTATTGCTCCTTCCTAAAAAAAAATCATTACAAATTAACTGCAACTACAGTTTTTCTGATGAAATATGACGTTATCGGCAGGAGAATTCAACTTAGGTTTGTCGCTAACAATGCATAAGCGGAAAACATTATATTAAAATAAAACAAAAGTTATCATTACGTAAGGACGTGCCCGCAAAACAGGCATTGTTCATCTGATTTGTGTGAACTGAATTAATGTTATTGCTCCTTCCTCACAAAATATATAAAGTGATACAGATAGTGCTGCTACATGTGCATGTACATAGTAGAAGCTAGGCTATTTACAGGTTAGAGAAATTTATGCACTTTCAAGTCTCCCTTTGATAATGGAGTTATTAAACTTCCAGGCACTTTAAAACTGTGCGCCTGACCGAGACTCGAACTCGGAATTAAAGCTGTGAGGACGGGGCGTGAGTCGTGCTTGGGTAGCTCAGTTGGTAGAGCACTTGCCCGCGAAAGGCAAAGGTCCCGAGTTCGAGTCTCGGTCCGGCACACAGTTTTAATCTGCCAGGAAGTTTCATATCAGCGCAGACTCCGCTGTAGAGTGAAAATTTTATTCTAGAATGAAGTTATTGGTTACTGGAATTAAGAGGTTTTCACTGCCTATCATCGACAAGTGAGTTACTATACTGCGACATCTGTGTAAGAACCACAGCTTAAGTAGAGTACTCGTTCTTATTCAAAAATTAATATCACGTGCGTCAGTGATAGTCTGCGCTTGGACCAATATTTTTTGGGTCTAGACTGTGTTGTCACAAAAAGTTACATCATATGACGCCAAAGAATGAAATACACAATGAAAACAATAATAACAAATATGTATCATAAGAACTTGCTTTATCTACTTTAAAAAGAACGAAAATATCTCTGAAAAGAGTACAATATTTGCTCAATAGCTTTAATTTAACAGGGGCAGATAGGAAAGCCTTTCGAATATTGGGCTTACAAAGAAGATTTACAAACAGAGGGCTACATGTGGGTATCACAACCGGCATTGTGTGTAAATTTGTCCACACGTACACTGCCGTCGTAATTAAGAGACCACAGTGGCTCCCTCTTACACAGTAAAATTTTGCTCGAGTGTTATCAATGGGCCGATGCATTGAAGAAATTTATCCAGTGGTTACGCCGACTAAGTTGGCATCGGTATTACAACACTTAAGAAACGCAAGGCTTCCGGTTCACATCAAATACCAGTCAGATTCCTTTCTGAGCATGTTGATACTGGCTCCGTACTTAACCGTTCGCTCGCAGAAAGATACATACCCAAAGACTGGAAAGTTGCACGAATCACACCAATACCCAAGAAAGGAACCAGGAGTAATTCACTGAATTACAGACCCATTTGACTAACATCCATTTGCGGTAGGATTTTGGAATATATACTGTGCTCGAATGTTACAAATCACCTCCAAGAAAACGCTTTATTGACAATAGCTAACACGGTTTCAGAAATTATCGTTCTTTTGAAACACAATTAGCCCTTTATTCTCACGAAGTAATGAGTGCTATCGCCAGGAGACGTCAGATTGATTCCATATTTTTAGGTTTTCAGAAGGCTTTTGACAAATGTTACTCACAAGCGGCTTCTAATTAAATTGCGTGCTTGTTGAGTATTGTCTCAGGTGTGTGACTGGTTTCGTGACTTCCTGTCAGAAACGTGGCAGTTCGTAATAACTGTCAAAAAGTCATCGAGCAAAACAGAAATAGTATCCGGCGTTCCCCAAGGAAGTGGCAAAGGCTTTCCATTGTTCCTGGTTCATATAAACGATTTAGGAGACAATGTGGGCAACCCTTTTAGATTGATTGCAGATGATGCTGTCATTTACCGTCATGTAAACTCATCAGATGATCAAAACGAATTGCAAAATGATTTAGACAAGATATCTGTATGATGTAAAAGTGACAATTTTCTCTAAATAATGTGAAGTGTGAAGTCATCTACATGAGCACTAAAATGAGTCCGCCAAATTTCGGTAACACGATAAATCATACAAATCTAAAAAGGTTGTAAATTCAACTAAATACAATTAGGAACGATCACATAGATAATATTATGGAGAAAGGTAAATCAAAGACTGCGAGCTATTGGCACAACACTTAGAAAATGTAACATCTACCCAAAAGACATTACGATTGTCTGCCCTCTTCTGGAGTATTGCTCTGCGGAGTGGCATCCGCAGCACGATTGGCGGACGACGTCGAAAAAGTTCAGAGAAAGGCAGCTCGTTTTGTATTATCGCGAAATAAGGGACAGAGTGACGATATGAAACGCGAATTGGGGTGGCAGTCATTAAAACAAAGGCGTTTTTCACTGCGGCGAGACCTTATGAAATTTCAAGCATCAGCTTCCTCCACATAGTGAGAAAATATTTTGTTGGCGCCAACTTACGTAGAGAGCAATGATCATAAGAGCGGAAAGATACAAGTGTTCGTTTCTCCCGCGCTCGTCCAGGCACTTTATTGGGAGTTGCGGAGTAAACATGTAGAGGTAGATGTTTTAATACTGAGGGATGGGATTCGAATAGTTCTTTCGCCACAATTACTTGGATTTACTGTAGTTTCACTACTGGTACATCATTGAAAGTGATTAATTTTATAAACAGATCACGTTAGTAGTGGAGCTATGTTTGCACAACCACACTCTCCATTGTTGTCAGATGTATCCAACATGGCGGCGAAGACGTCACCCAAGATGGCGGTCTGTAGACTTGGCAACACCGCTTGACATAATCCAAAATGGTGGCCATGACGTCATCCAAGATGGTGGATTTTGGCAGGAAGATAGGTCAATTGGGCTAACCCCCCCCTCCACCAGAAAATGGCGGGAAGTTCAAATTCCGCCAGCCAGGGTGGCCGAGCGGTTCTAGGCGCTACAATCTGGAAGCGCGCGACCGCTACGGTCGCAGGTTCGAATCGTGCCTCGGGTGTGGATGTGTGTGATGTCCTTAGGTTAGTTAGGTTTAAGTAGTTCTAAGTTCTAGGGGAGTGATGACCTCAGAAGTTAAGTCCCATAGTGCTCAGAGCCATTTGAACCATTTCAAATTCCATCAGGACAAAGCAACAAACAACAGCCATCTCTACTAACCTAAGAAGATGGTGAGAAGAAGGTCACTTGGACTACCTCCACTAACCTAAGTCACCCAACCACCACCTCTTCCTAGGAATTGGCTGGAAATTTGAATTTTGGTAGTAAAGAAAGGCCACTTGGGCTACCTATACTAAACTAAGAAAATGGCAGGAAAGAAAGTGCACTTGGACTACTTCCACTAACCCAAGTCACCTTACCACCGCCTCTTCCTAGGGACTGGAGGGGAAAATAACTCAGCCTGTGCTGGACATAAGTATTTTGCATGCACTATTTATTTAACCAATTAGAGGTAGTACCACCATCAAGTGTAGTCACCATGGGGTCCAGAGTCCAACTGACCTAGTATACAGTACTGCCACTGGAGGGCACTATTGTCCATTCCGTAACATAATTGAAGATGGCAGGGAAAAATGGCGAGAAACAGGGTGGTCGCCATGGGGTCCGCAGTCCAACTGACCTAGTACACACTACTGCCACCAGAGAACACTGTCATCTGTTCATGACATTAGCCAAGATGACTGAGAAAATGGCGGGAAACCTTGTGTTCACCAGGGGATCTGAGCCTAGTACAAAGTACCGGCACTGGAGGGCGCTGTCGTCCATTCAGTGACATGACCCAAGATGGCTGTCTGGAGGAGAAAATGACTCAGCCTGCACTGGGCTGCTGGAGAGAGGAAGGAGTGTACTTTATTTATTTTGGAACAATTTATTTAGGGAGGGATCTGAGATAGTATATTTATCACACTGATACAAAACACACACTCTGACATGCTTGGGATAACGCCACACAGCCTACAGACCTGTAAACTACTCGCAAATTACCGAAATAACGCTCTGCAGACACACAAACAACTCCTAAATTACCAAAATAATTTCAGTACACAGAACACAGACATGCAAACTCCTCCTAAATAATGCAGTACACTGATGTGCAGACACGAAATCAACTTGTAAATTGTCAAAATAATGCATAGCACAGCCTGCTCGCAAAATAATGCAACATACACGCAAACAACGTGTGCAGGCACTGCCCGACACCCCCTGCCCACTAGACCGCACAGGAGGCTACTGCATGTGCGTCCAGAATTCAGAATGCACCAGCAGCCCTCACGAAGTGATGTGGCCGTCAGCTGCCAGACCATGCACCAGTGTCTGTTTGGGTCCCTCAAGCATGAGGCTGTGGCATCCCTTTCATACCAGACACCTGAAAAATTCCTCTCAAAATACGTGATCAACTAGGCACAATTGTGGAAGCGACTGGACGAGAGCGAATACCTATTTGCAGAGTGCAGATGCCGACGACGTGACAAACTCACCTATACGGTTAAAGTTCTTTGAGTGTTATACTGATGTCACATGTCTATCTAAATAAGCGCCAAGACATCATCAGGGCCACATGCACGTGTGTTCACCAATGCTGGTGTGATCCCTCTCTCTACCTGCGGTCCAGCGAAGAACTAATAGCCAAGCGACTCACACTTGCAGATGCTGTGGAAATCCATTCCAGAATAGCACAGGGTGCATTGTTCCTCACGATCCTAACAGGACATGTGTAACACGCATACTGACGTCACAGATCGTGCAATAGAAATCTGATCTACTGCTTGCAATTCTAACGGGACATGCGTGACGTGTGGCTGACGCATTGCAGCGTGTAGCTATACACCATCACAAGCGCATCTAGCAATGTTCTCAATGTTATACTTAAGTCACATGGCTATCTAAAATAAGAACTAAGTCAAACTCTTTGAAATTGTATAGTGTCCCAGAAATACTTAACATGCACTTTTGTAGGAGCTTTCCTGATGTCTCAGCTTGTATATACGGAAATTCTTGCCCTAAAAGAACCTGTCTACGAAAATAGAAGGAATAACGCCGAATGCATACCTCCTGATGGTCCTAACATGGCACCCCTTCTATCTCGTCTTACCCTTCCTGCTTTCAACATACACAAACATTCTCACCACTATGTAGAGACTCCTATATCCCAGCACAAAGAACGTCTTCTGAATGAATCGAACATTATGATTGATTCCTATCGAATTTACACACCGAATTACAGATGCCGCCAATGTGGTAGCACTGTCCGCCTTTTTTCTTTCTATCTGCAGATGAGACTTACAGCCACAAAAACTATTTTACACAGATGGCAATATTGCACCCACAATTAAACCTTGCAAAGTGCCTTACATATCGTCAAATATGGAAAGTCTCTTACTCAAATACACTGCTATCCAACCGAGGACAGGAGCTTGAGTATTAAGGCGTGAAACCGATCTCCAACTCAGCAATATATCACCGCATACTGTATCGATGTAGCAAACACACAATTCGTACCCTGCGCCATACAAAAATCGCCCCTTTTACATCATTCGTATAGCTATTGACCACCAGACACTTGTACATGTAGCTCAAAGACAGACAGCACCATATATACTCCTCGCAGCAATAGATTCGGGCTCGTTTCCCTCGGCATAAACGCATTACTGTTTCTGGTCCACGCCTGCTTGCTTGCTTTTCCACACCCATCTCCAGACTCTGGGATTACAAGAACACATTTCTTTTCGCATGGTTTGCCTTAATATTATACCATTTTCGCTGTACTTCTCGATGTCAAGTACACAGCATCATCCTACTGATAACTCGCGCAACACAATTCCTAAGATCTAGACCCCAAACTATTTCTCTACAAACCCCAAACATCAGCAAGGTGGAGCGTGCTGTAAACCACTGAGTAACTAGAAACTTATCCCCTCTGCAGTGACCTTTACGAGAGAACTCGAACAAAAAAGATTAAACTGATATTTCCACTTGTGAATAGAGATGTCGGTGATGTAACAGATTCTAAATCATCTCTATAATTTATAAAGACAACTAAGGTGCTTCTCATGCCTAGAGAGAACCAGCAAACATGTCTTCCACCCAATTTTCACCTGCTACGTGCACACACCACAATCGATGTTCCTTCAACTAAATAGAGGCGCGAGATCCGCAGAACCAGTCAACCAGACAATTTACATGGAAGGAAATAACGGTCCAGCGCAAACACATGTCCATATTGAATCTTTAGGTTGTCTAGAGGACAACACAGTTAAGTCATCTACATTCCTGCACTCCAACAGGCATCTGCATTTGGACGTCTCCTACAGTTAACATGAAATGTGAATCATTGCCGCTACAGGTCACCAGCGCTGCGCGCCAAGCACACATAGACAGAATCCTCCTAGGAAAAAACCAGCCTCACATATATTTTATCCCTGTACTTACAACTAAATGTTACGATTGTGATCTCAGTTGAACGACATTTGACAATGAGCGAAGTATCGGAAATACACCCTGCTGACAGTGGACAAAGTCATTCCCTATGCACCTCTTCAGAACACAAACACATACTTTATAAGCATGTTGCTCAAGGGAAACATATCGCGCACCCCCTACTACTAAGTATAAAACTCAGTCAATAACCAATTGCTGGCGATACAGAATAATAAGGTCTGAAGATCAACCATTGCTTGGAATGTCTCATAAGTTTTTCTTGCTAGTGCTACCACCGTGTCTTAGAAAGAGAGGTGTAATCGTCTTACAAACTGCTATATGTTAAACACAACTATATTACCATCACATTCTACAGATGCACACAAGTATCCATGTTAAAACTTATACCAGATTTATAAATCCCTGTATGGCATTACCTACAAACGACATGGTTTTTCCAGTCAAATACCATGACACTGATTATAGACTGTGATTGCTAGACTGTATATTATCACACGAGCAGTGCGGTTACACATCAGATAGGTTCGAGAAAGATGGCTCATTTCGAGATGTGAGAGTGCCAGAAATATGATTCACTAGTGACTGTAATCATTAAATGACTCCTCCATAGGATCCAACGCAGGTATGTGGTTGAATGGAAAGACTAGGTTCCAAATCATAAACATCATTTCCATCGAAAGTGTAACACCAGAGATCTGAAAAGCTAGTGTACATTTCTTATGACCTCAATCATTACACCATCTACTATCGTTTGTGATCCTTCTCAATCAATCATCGCCTATAGCTCGGTGGATATATCACAGAACTTCAAACGTGGTATCGAGACAGAACGCATTAGAAATACTGGAGAAATATCTAGTGGCGGCGGCGAGAGGCAGTTGCAAATGCCGGTTTCATACCACGCTCCTTAGCTAAATCACTTTCAAAATTCAGTATTTTATTACGAGGGTGTACCATTGGCGACGTGCAACCGCACTGCTCGTGTGATAATATACACTCCAGCGATCAACATCTATGTTCAGTGTCACGGTATTTGTCTGGAAAAACCAGGTCATTCATAGGTAACGCTGTACATGGATTTACAAAGTTGGTATAGCTTTTAACATGGATACTTGCGTGCATCTGTAGAACCAAGACTGCTTCTGATGATAATATGGTTCTGTCTTTTTTAACATATAGCAGTTTGTAAGATGATTACCCCTCTCTTTCTAGGACATGGTGGTAGCACTCGCAAGAAAAACTTATGAGACATGCCAACCAACAGTTGATCTTCAGTCAGTATTAATTTGTATCGCTAGCAATCGGTTATTGACTAAGTGTGTGTGTGTTGGGGCTCATGGGCGCTCAACATCGAGGTCATCAGCGCCCTGACACACATTAAAAGGAACGAATGTGGACAGACCTAATAAAACTGAAGCACACACTCAAAGAAAGCAGGAAAAGAAGGAAAATGCTACATAAGAAATTAAAACCTAAGGAAAGGGAAAACATAGCAACAAGAATGCCACAGGAAATTGTCATTGGCTGGCCACTTACATAAAATATGGGCGAGCTTGTCACACAGTGAGCAAATTAAAATCCTCTCCCTAAAATCTTTGTAAAAACATTTGACATGGCACAGAACTTTAAAACTTTAACCACATTCGTTCGAGTGTTGCCTATAAGAGATGGAAGGTCCGCTGGCAAGTCAGCCGCGGCCCACTGGTCAGAAAATAAAACGCAATCCAATAAAACGTGGCGCACCGTGACCTGGACGCCGCAAGCACCACACATTGGAGGGTCCTTTCGCCGGAGCAGGAAGTCATGCGTCATAGGGCTGTGGCTTATTCGAAGCCGAGTGAGGAGAACCTCGTCCCGTCGATGGGGCTGAAAGGAAGTACACCACACACGAGTTGTGGGCTTGACTATACGGAGCTTATTGTCAGTCACTTCCAGCCACTCATCCTCCCACCGACGCATGACTCGTGAGCTCAACAGCGAGGTGAGTGCGTGCAGGGGGATAGCACACTGAGATACTTGTGGATCGAGACACGGCTCCTCGGCTGCGAGATCTGCCCTTTCATTCCCAGCAATGCCGACATGCCCCGGAACCCAGCAGAAATCTACAACCTTCCCCAGTCGCTGTAGTCTGAGGAGGGCATCCTGGATGGTCTGGACTATTTTGTCTGCCGGATACAAATGTTGCAATGAGTGAAGGGCACTGAGTGAATCGGAACAGACAAGAAATTTGGGAGAGGAAGAATGTCTCATCTGCTCCAGTGCCCGCAAGATCGCAGACAATTCTGCATCAAAGACAGTAAAAGTCTGAGGCAGTCGGACCTTGAGGACACGATCCGGAAAAACAACTGAGCAACCAACAGAATCCCCGTGTTTCGACCCATCCGTAAAAACAGCTACATAGTCGTGGTGCTCAGATAAAATGACAGAAAATGCTGCATTAAAAACGGTGGCAGGAGTGCAATCTCTCTTGTACTGCAATAAATCTAAAATCACTCCGGACCTCTTCAGTAACCAGGGTGGCAGGTGGTTAAAACCCTGGATTTGGGGTTGTACAGACTCCACACCGAGCGACTCTAGCACACGTTGCACACGGGTCCCAAACGGCAACGTAGCCTGGGAACAGTGGGCAAAAAGGCGGTCCAGAGGTGGATGGGCAACAAGATGGTGAGTAGGCGAGCTGGGAGCTGCAAGAAACTTACAAGCCTGGCGCACCAGCAGGAGCTGCCGCCGGATGGTAAGTGGCGGTTCGCCAGCCTCAGCACAGAGGCTGGGTACGGGACTGGTCCGATAAGCACCTGTGGCCAGTCGAATCCCAGCATGGTGAACAGCGTCAAGGATCCGCAAATAAGATGGCCTCGCTGACCCATATACTGTGCACCCATAGTCCAGCCGTGAACGCACAAAAGCTCCATAAAACTGAAGGAGACGCGCCCTGTCCGCTCCCCAAGACCTGTGGCTGAGGCACGTGATGATGTTCAGTGCCTTCAGGGTTCTGGCTTTCAAGTCACGTAGGTGTGGCAGCCATGACAACCTGGAGTCAAAAATTAGGCCCAGAAACCGCACTGTGTCTCTAAAATGTAGGACAGTATCCCCCGTATGCAAGGCAGGCAAAGTAAAAAGACGACGAGAACGATTAAAATGAACACAAACACACTTATCGGCAGAAAACCGAAAACCCGTCTTTGCAACCCACTCCTCTAACCGCCGCACTGTTAGCTGCAAGTGACGGCTCACGGTTGCAACACTGGAGGAGGAACAGAAAACAGCAAAGTCGTCCACAAACAAGGAGCACTGTACTGGACTCCTCACTGTAGACGTTATACTGTTGATGGCTATGGCAAAGAGGGTAACGCTTAAAACACTGCCCTGGGGGACACCGTTCTCTTGCTCAAAGCAATCAGACAGTGTGTTACCAATGCGGGTCCGAAAAAATCGCTGAGACAGGAAAGACCGAATGAAAATGGGGAGGTGGCTACGAAAGCCCCATTGATGCAGTTGTACAAGAATACAGTGTCTCCAAGTAGTATCATATGCCTTACTGATATCAAAGAAGATACCGATACAGTGATGCTGACGGAGGAAAGCCTGCTGAATAGCCGCCTCTAGGAGGGTCAGGTTGTCGACCGTGGACCGAAATTTTCGGAAGCCACACAGAAAGCGGCTAAGGATCTGTCTGGTCTCTAACAGCCAGACCAGACGACGGTTAACCATCTGTTCCAGGGTCTTGCCGACACAGCTTGTCAAGGCGATACTACGATAACTACTGGGACATTTGCGGTCCTTTCCTGGTTTGAGGAGAGGGATGAGGATTGCCTCCCTCCACGAGGTGGGGAACACTCCTGTCTTCCATATGAGATTAAAACATTCAAGGAGGATTTCCTTTGACGCCGCTGGCAGATGTCGAAGCATGGAGTACCGGATGCAGTCGTAGCCCGGTGCAGTGTTAGAAGTCTCAGTAAGTGCCGATTCAAGTTCCCAGATGGAGAAAGGGGAGTTGTAGGCCTCAGAACTGTTCGACTGGAAGTCCAAGTTCGCTCTTTCGACAGTCGCATGGTAGCGACGAAACGCTGGAGCCTGGGTTGCAGTGGCAGTACTTTGTGCAAAATGCTCTGCCAGCGTCTGAGCAATGGCTCTGGGTGTCGTTTGGAGGCATCCCTGGTTCAGAACTGCAGCTATTGGTAAACGGCTGCGTTTACTGGAAATCCTCCGGATGGCTCCCCATACTTTTGTGGAACAAGTGGAACAGTTGATGGAGTCCAGGAACTCCTGCCATGACCTTTTCTTGCTCTCTTTAATGACAGGGCGTGCCCTGGCTCTCGCGATTCGAAAGGCGGTAAGATTGACCGCTGTTGGGCGGCATTTAAATCGGCGAAGAGCCGCACGCCTGTCCCGGATGGCTGAACGGCACTCTTCTGTCCACCGAGGCACAAGACGCCGCTTAAGAGGGCCAGAAGTCTGTGGTATGGACAGGTCAGCAGCATGATGGATCACAAGTGTGATGTGATCCACCCATTCCTGTACGCTGTTGTGGCGTTCAAAGACAGCCAACCGAGTGAACAGTGGCCAGTTAGCCCTGCCAATCATCCACGATGGCGGCCTCTGCTCCAGCAATACACCATCCAGGAGATGAATCCGGATGGGGAAGTGATCGCTGGAATGAAGGTCGTCAATGACCTCCCAGTGAACAGAGTCGGTGAGGGTTGGAGAGCAGAAAGATAGGTCAATGGCTGACAATGATCCAGTAGCAGTAGAGAAATGAGTCGGAGTACCTGTGTTGAGGATGCACAACACTTGAGATGTTAGGAGGCTCTCCAAAATTCGACCTCGAGTTCAAAGAGAAGTGGAGCCCCACAGGACATGATGGGCATTGAAGTCTCCCAGGAGGAGAAATGGGCGGGGAAGTTGGTCGATAAGATATGTGAGAGCGTCTAAGGTCATTGCATCCAGAGGGGGTAAATAAAGGGAGCAAACGGTAAGGCTCCAACGTGAATGAATTTCAACTGCAACTGCTTGCAGGTCAGTATCCAGGGGGAGAGTGGAGGAGTGGTGGTGATTATTGACAAACACGGCGACTCCGCCTTTGGCCCTTTCTCCAGTCAGGTCATCTTTGCGATACAACATGTAGCCCCTTAGTACAGGAGCATCAGATGGTTTTAAATGCATTTCCTGTAAACACAAGCACAGGGGGCGTTGCCGTGCTAGGAGGTTCAGTTCCTCCACATGTGCCCGGATTCCATTCATGTTCCACTGTATAATGGGAGCCATCTATCAGGGTGGGAGTACCTTCATTCTCACTTTCTGTCGGGGAGGAGAGCCCACAACAGGTGGAGGCTCAGTTTGGGGTGAGATGATTGCCCCAGTCTGACATCAACCTCCATCGCCTCTGAAAAGGAGTCGAGAGAGACGTCAGAGAGAATGACATCAACATCAGCAGACTGTATAACTTTAGTCTCCTTTAGCGGGTGAGTCTTTACCTTTGGCTTTGGCTTAGATTTTCTGGCCTGAGGTGGCACTGGAGCCAAAACCTCAGAAGCAGTAGGGGGTGTAGCAGCGCTGGGCAGTGTACAAGACTGGACCCAGGATGGGGCAGGAAGTTCCACGATGTCAGCTACCACGGCCTGGTCAGAAGGCCGGGGGGGGGGGGGGGGGGGGGGGGAGCAGCAGGCTTCACAGGAATGGCAGCAGCACACGTACATTGACAAACGCAGGTGCTAGTGCTGACAGTAGCAACCTCCATTTGTGTAGCGGCATCGGTTTTCAAGACTGGCTGTTTTAGAACGGAAGAAAAGGAAGCAGTGAGCGTCGGCGGCTGCATGGACTTGTAAATTTTCTTTGCCTTACCATACGGGATGCGTCTGGTGGTTTTAAGTTCCTGGATCTTCCGTTCCTCAAGGAAAACTCTACATTCTCTACTTCACACAGGGTGATCCCCAGAGCAGTTGACACACTTGGGAGGAGAGGAGCAACCAACTTCCTCATGGACGGCTTTACCACATTTCCCGCAAGTGGCTTCCCCTTTACAGCTGAGAGTAGTGTGTCCAAAGTGCTGGCATTTAAAACACCGCATGGGGTTGGGGTAATAAGGCCGTACACTGAGACGTAGGAAACCTGCCTTCACATGCTCTGGCAATTTGGTGCTGTTAAACGTAAGGAAAAATGAGTCAGATTTCATGAGAGCACCATCCACCCGTTTCATAACGTGTTACACGTCGACAATTCCTTCCCGGGACCATTCAGCCTTCAGTTCGTCTTGGGGAATGTCAACGAGATCTCTGCAAGTCACAACACCCTTGCTGTAGTTCAAGGTGTTGTGAAATTCAGCCTCTATCGCAAACTCCCCAAGAAATTGTGCCTTCTGAAGAAGGCTAGATGTTTCAACCAACAAGGTGCCATTTCGCAAGTGCTTTACAGATTTTAATGTGCCAGCAATACCTTCTAAGCCCTTCTGGATATAAAATGGTGAAACTTTTTCGAAACTCCCATCTTTTCTTTTAATTATAAGAAACACATTCTGTGAAGCAGCATGCGTTCTGCTACTACTAACTGTATCAGGAGGACTGGCTACATGAACCCTCTTGTTAGATTGGGTGTTAGAACCTACCAGCGGCCCACCCTTTCCGCTGGGGGGAGAAGAAGAAAAGTTCGAGGGTTCCATCTCGGTCCCATGAGCAGCTAGGGAACTAGGAGTCCACCTAGACAGAGCACCGCATGCCTAGGTAAGCCTTATACAACTGAGGTGCGGCAGGTTCCCCAGAGGTTGCCCGCCAACGACTGTTCCACCTCAACAGCCATGCATCTCATCAGCGCGCAGCACACCTTGAGATTGAGGGGTTGTTTATTCCAACCTCGCGATCCAGGCGGTCAAGCCAAGATCCCCATTCCATGAGACTTACAACATTCCACCGCCGCGCCACACGGTGGTCGCTGAAGTACGCTCAGAGCTTATGGTGCAAGGGGACTGGTGGCACTTACCCAGTTCCCAGCTCAGGAACCCGGGGTCCCGAGGCCGTACCCAATAAATGAATGCTGAGCCCCTGGGGACATTGACTAAGTATTATACTTAGTAGTAGAGGGTACGTGATAGGTTCGCCTCGAGCATCAGGATTATGAAGTGTGTGCTTGTGTCCCGACATGTGCAAAGGGAATGACTAAGTCCAGTCAAAAGGAAGGTTTGGATTTGACATGGAGTACTGTGACAGCAAAGGGAGGAATATGCTAAGTCATAAGAATGGTATTGATATTTCTATTTCCAGACCCACAGCCATCAGCAGGGTGAATTTCCAATACTTCGCTCATTGTGGATTGTTGTTCAACTGAGACCACAATCGTTAAAAAATGGTTCAAATGGCTCTGAGCACTATGGGACTCAACTGCTGTGGTCATCAGTCCCCTAGAACTTAGAACTACTTAAACCTAACCAACCTAAGGACATCACACACATCCATGCCCGAGGCAGGATTCAAACCTGCAACTGTAGCAGTCGCACGGTTCTGGACTGCGTGCCTAGAACCACGAGACCACTGCGGCCGGCCCACAATCGTTAACATTTAGTTGCAACTACGGGGATAATATATATATATATATATATATATATATATATATATATATATATATATATATATGACGTCGGTTTTTTCCCTAGGGTGATTCTGTCCATGCATGCTTGGCGTGCAGTGTGGTGACCTGTGGCAGGAATGATCCACATTTCCTGTTAACTGTGGGAGCCATCCGAATGCAGACGCCTGTTGGAGTGTAGAAATGTAGCTGACTTATCTGTGTTGTCCTCTAGATTCAATATGGACGTGTGTTTGTGCTGGACCGTTATTCCCTTCCATGTAAATTGTCTGGTTGACTGCTTCTGCACAATTCGCTCCTTTATTTAGTTGAGGGAACATCGATTGTGGTGTGTACATCTAGCAGGTGGAAGATGGGTGGAAGACACGTTTGCTGGTTCTCTCTAGACATGAGAAACACCTTCGTTGATTTTGCAAATTATAGGGATGATTTGGAATCTGTTACATCACCAACATCTGTATTTGCGAGAGGAAATATCAGTTTCATCTATTTTTTTGTAATTCTCACGTAAAGGTCATTGCAAAGCGGATACGTTTCGAGTTACTCCGTGGTTTACAGCATGCTCCACCTTGCTGATGCTTAGGGTTTGTAGAGAAATAGTTTGGGGTCTAGATCTTAGGAATTGTGTTGCCCGAGTGATCAGTAGGATGCTGCTGTGTACTTGACATCGAGAAGTACAGCGAAAATGGTATAATATTAAGGCAAACCATGCGAAAAGAAATGTGTTCTTGTAATCCCAGAGTCTGGAGATGGGTGTGGAAAAGCAAGCAAGCAGGTGTGGACCAGAAACAGTAATGCGTTTATGCTGAGGGAAACGAGCCCGAATCTATTGCTGCGAGGAGTATGTATGGTGCTGTCTGTCTTTGAGCTACATGTACAGGTGTCTGGTAGTCAATAGCTATACTAATGATGTAAAAGGGGCGATTTTTGTATGGCGCAGGGTACGAATTGTGTGTTTGCTACATCGATACAGTATGCGGTGATATATTGCTGAGTTGGAGATCGGTTTCACGCCTTAATACTCAAGCTCCTGTCCTCGGTTGGATAGCAGTGTATTTGAGTAAGAGACTTTCCATATTTGACGATATGTAAGGCACTTTGCAAGGTTTAATTGTGAGTGCAATATTGCCATCTGTGTAAAATAGTTTTTGTGGCTGTAAGTCTCATCTGCAGATAGAAAGAAAAAAGGCGGACAGTGCTACCACATTGGCGGCATCTGTAATTCGGTGTGTAAATTCGATAGGAATCAATCATAATGTTCGATTCATTCAGAAGACGTTCTTTGTGCTGGGATATAGGAGTCTCTACATAGTGGTGAGAATGTTTGTGTATGTTGAAAGCAGGAAGGGAAAGACGAGATAGAAGGGGTGCCATGTTAGGACCATTAGGAGGTATGCATTCGGCGTTATTCCTTCTATTTTCGTAGACAAGTTCTTTTAGGGCAAGAATTTCCGTATATACAAGCTGAGACATCAGGAAAGCTCCTACAAAAGTGCATGTTAAGTATTTCTGGGACACTATACAATTTCAAAGAGTTTGACTTAGTTCTTATTGTAGATAGCCATGTGACTTAAGTATAACATTGAGAACATTGCTAGATGCACTTGTGATGGTGTATAGCTACACGTTGCAATGCATCAGCCACACGTCACGTATGTCCTGTTAGAATCACGAGCAGTCAAACAGATTTCTGTTTGATGAACTGTGATGTCAGTATGCGTGTCGCACATGTCCCATTATGATCATGAGGAACAATGCACCCTCTGCTATTCTGGAATGGATTTCTGCAGCGTCTCCAAGGGTGAGTCGCTTGGCAATTAGGTCTTCGCTGGACTGCAGGTAGAGAGAGGGATCACACCAGCAGTGGTGAACACATGTGCACGTGGCCCAGAGGATAACTTGGTGTTTATTTTGATAGACTTGTGAAGTCAGTATAACACTTGAAGAACTTTAACTGTAGAGGTGACTTCCACATGCTGTCGGCAGCGGTGTGAGAGTGATGGCTCACATTGGCTCGCGTCAGGCTGTGGCTCATGGTGATGTCGATGCATACGCGCCCTTGGTGCATCCGCACTCTGTAAATAGGTCCTCGCCCCCATCAGGTCAAGTTAGCAACAGTGCCTAGGTGATCATGCATTTCAAGAGGAATTTCTCAGGTGTCAAGTATGAAAGGGATGCCGCCACCTCATGCATGAGAGACCCAAACGGGCACTCGTGAGTGGCTTGGCAGCTGACAGCTGTGTCAGTTCACAGGGACTTTTCGACAGCATTTTACGCTATCAGACTCTTATTTTCTTCCGTTTTGTTCAAATGAACTGAAATTATATTCCTGTTAGGAATTTGTTTAATTGTGCCATTATTATCTTCAATTGCGATTACTGATATGACTTTACTATGAATGCTTTTTTTCTTTCGCTCCAGAGTCGGGCTAAGGTTATTGTAATTTCTACATATTTCGCCGGAATACGGCAAAAATTTTTTGCTATGTTCAAAAATGGGATTAATGCACAAGATATCAGATGACTGTATAAAAACCTTTTTTCGTTAAATAATAATTGTTTAACTTGGCATTTCTGCTTTCATTTCATAGTAACGATCATCAATCCCCAATTTATAAATGTTACAGATTTTGCTTTACTATATTTTTTCTTACATTGCCAACGCGATACCCAAGAAATTAAATTAAACTAATCTGAATTCTTTCTCTGAGATTATAGAAAACCAAATTAAACGATTTTCAGCATAGCACAAGTCTACCAACCTTCACTTCAAACAATAAAAAAGGTAAAAAGAGTAGGATTAACTAAGGAGTGAAGTGATGTTTTTTTACATAGTTGATAATATCGTGTGCATTTTCTGACAAAAAATAATTTTCAATATAGAGACTAAGAAAGTGGCGTTTTATTATTATTACATTTATTTTATTATTTTATTTATTTATTTATTTATTTTATTATTACTACATTTGGCGCTCAAAACGAGTGGCCGCAATGTAAGAATAAGTGTATGTAAAAATTTTAATTTTAATTTCTAATATAAAATTTGTATTTCTATTACATATAACCATCCGATCTACTATACCACGACGTGGAAATGGTTTACCAATCCACTTTACGGCAACTTGTACATCTGTAAGGTAAAAACTCATTCACATGAATTTTTATGCTCTGTCAAGACAGTAGTTTTCTTCTATAGCAATTTTTCTTTTGATTCTCTACAAACGTAAAATCGTAGTTAGTAGTAATTGAGCTCAGTGATTTTGGAAGGGTGTGTCAGAAAAATCCAATTTTGCAAAAATCGACATTTGATTGTTTTTGCGTGTGAAGATAGAGAACACAAAATGGCCGATTTATGGTCAAAGTCGGTAAAAAAAAGAATTTACCAATTGAAACCATGGCTTCACCATCAGATTTCGAAAATGAAGCGGTAAATCTAAATGAATCCCTCATAGATTTCACTGCAAATGAGTTAGAAAATCAAACCCCGGACTTGAACATGCCCGTCGCGAATTCGGAGATCGCACAAAATAACGAAAATAGTCGTCCGACCACTGCGGTTAATGAAACTGCAGCGGATACGGATCAATCTAATGAAACGACGGAAGATAGTATTGCGCTTGACTCGCTTACTGCTTTCCTGAAAAAGTTCGAATTACGCGATCGCGAACGCGATCAGCGGGAAAAAGAAAGGGAAGCTTTACGCGAAAAGAAACAGGAACAAAGAGACGAAGAATTAAAAGATGAAATAAAAACCGTGTTAATGAATATGAAGAAAGCTTATGCTCCAGTTTTGGACCAAGTCAAAGAACTGGACAGTGATGTTCAAAAATTAAAAACTTCGCATTCTGCAATAAAATCGGATGTGGAAGAATTAACATCTGACAAATCTCAAAATAAATAATCAAAAGATATTAGACGAACAGCTAGGATCTCACAAAAGGCAAATAAATATCGGAATATCCAAATGGATAACCACTAAAGAGACGGAACTTGATACAAAGGATAATGTTGCCGTCGACAACGCTGCGCAACGCGTACGGGAAGAAATGTGTTCTGCCGTAAAAGCGAATTCAGACGCACGCACAATCCGCGAGACGGACAAAAAGAACCAAACGAAGAAATGCCTTTGTGGAGGCGGGAAATGAACGCTGGCGTCCGTAATTTGGTGAAAGTCGTTTCGACGGACAGCAGAACGGAAATGAATTTTCCTATGTAACCGCCGAACGACGACAATCCACAAAAAACGATATTCGGGAATGAAGAAATATTCCAAACACCCGACTTGTCGCCAGTAAAACGTAATCACGAAGACGAACGTATAGTGAGTTCAGCGAAGAATGAGCAAAGTTTGTTCAAGCATAGCCATTTTCAAACATTTTCCGAGGACAAGAAGTCCATCCATCCAATTGAATTTATACGCGCTTTCAAAAATGTCTTACCCAGATACTGGTCAAAATATCAAAAAATTCAGTTCGTGATGTCACACATTACCGGTGACGCAGCCCTATGGGCTAGCGAAACCGCTGAATTATGTAACACGCTTGCTGAATTCGAGAAAGCTTTTCTTGCAAAATATTGATCTGCAGGAATCCAAGAACGTTTGCACAAAGAAGTTTATACCCCCGGACTGTATAATCCGAAAAAAGGGGAGCCTGCGCATATATTTTGAACGATACATTGCGAAAACGAGATATTGGTCTGAGCCTATCTCACACAACGAAGTACTACGAATATTAAAGACAAAATTACCGATCCACCTTAGGAAAAAATTAATAAATGTACCAGACGAAAATTTGGAGCATCTCCTTTCGGTGACCGACTCCTTAGATCTAATTCAAGAAGACGCAAAATCCTGCCAAACAGTCACGAATAACTGCAACGGCTGCCACAGCATTGATAAGCCGAACAGTAATGAACAGAGTGAAAGTAACCAACACAGAAAAGGTCAATACGACAAAGTGAATGTGCCTGCTTACAAGTAATCCGAACCGTGCTGAAAATGACGTGAATACCGGTTACGTAGCCAATAAATGGAATCATGGCCACGGTAACTCGGGAAACGGCACTAGCCATAAGCGCAGATTCGGAGATGGAAATTATTAACATAACGCTTACCACGATAAAAGAACACCGTGGAAAAAGCCGAATGGCAATCAATGGGGTAACAACAACAGTCCTCCGAATCAGCCAAACACAGATAATCGGAACAAGAACCAATATCCGAATAATAATAAAGGCAATCAATGGTCAAACCAGCAACTAATTCTATGATTCGGTAACCAGACGCCGAATGTAATGCAAGCGGTACCCGTCATTCCAAACGCGAACGGTCAAAGTCACATTGACAGTAATCGTCCTACCACAGCGCGAGTATGTCAAGTAGTAGAACCATCTGGCCAGCAGCAACAGTCAAACTAGATCCGACCGTTCTGAACGGCCTCCCGAGCAACGTCGGATCTGTAAGTGGAGGCAACCCCACAATCAACCTGAAAACACTACATTACGACGGTGCCGAAATCAGGGACGAATTATTAGAAGAAGCTAATGTCTGTAAACATGATGATGAATACATGCTGCAAGCTGCAATTATGGTCACTATTACTGGTGTTAGTGTGGAAGCAATCATTGATACTGGTGCCACTACAAGTGTCATAAATAAGACCTTGTTCGACCAAATTACCCGCATAAAGAGATTACCTATATTGTCCGTGCAAAATTGCCAAGTTTCTGGCGCATTAGGCGCTGCGACACAGATAGTGAAGCAACAGGTGCAGGCCGATCTCTATGTAGAAGACGAGCAACTTACGTGTCACTTCTTACTAATTAAAAATTTATTGGTTCCTTGCATCCTGGGATGGGACTTTCTGCGCGGTAGAAATGCGAAAATTGATCTACCTGTGGGAAAATGCTTAGTTACAAACGCAAAAGAATTGCACTACGGTTAATTAGGACTCCAAATGCACTTAACAGATACTGTCGTAATGTTATTGTTAAATTGGTAGGCCCAAGAATACTTCACATTTCTAAGGATTTCGAGACGTCAAAATCTCTGCACTCGAAAATTAATGACGCAGAAGCACCTAACAATTCAGCATCAATTGCAGCAAAAGCATTCGAGTCGGCCTATCTGAACCAAGTACAGAAGAAATAACTCGCAAATCTCATTGAAGATTATATGCCTATGTTTGATAGTAAACCTGGCAGCCTAAAGAACTTTGTGTATCACATGGAGATTGCCCCACACGAAACTTTTTGTAGGACATCATATGCCGTGCCGTGGAGTAAAAAAGGAAGCTATCTATTGAAGATACCGTTCAGCGACAAAGTCAAGGGACTTTACAACCAGATAGATTTAAAAATGTGTAATGAATGATCAAATGTTAGTGAACAAAGTGCTACTTAACCACTTGAAGTAATGACCTTTATTAAATGTGTACCAGTATTTGTATGTAAACAACTGTACTGTGTATCTAACTTGTATATAGATTTCATGATGTATGTATAACTAATGCGGATCTCTTTCTTTCAGTATTTAGCTCGTAAGTTTTTTCCATTTGAATTAGTTAAGTAAATAACTTCATTCAATAATCAAAGATAACTTTTTCAAAAAGAAATTTTTCAAATGTTATTGCTTTAATGGATATGAATAATTAGTCATGATAGGAATGAAGTTAAAGAAACATTTTAAACTTTCTTTCCAAAGTCAATGAGTAAACTCAAACTTTGAATCACTTGATGAATAGTAAATTTCATTTTTCCACTTATTTATGAAATAATTTCGATTTTTGTGCTAATGTGTTATTTGTAATTTGTATATAGAACCCTGAGATAGCCAGTCTCTAGAGAATCAGAGGTGTTGCCTTGCTTGAACCATTAGATAATACTTCCTTACGTGGTAGCCTTTTGTCTATTTTCGTTTCAATTTTAATTTCTTAAGTAGGAAGTAAAATCGCGAGATTTTCTCTACTTGACCGAACAACGAATATAATCTGAATGAGAAAGGAATTTATGTTTTCTTTTCTGTGAATATGTAAATGGTTACGAGTAACTGAATTTTGAGTAATGTATATTTCTAATTTCATTGTAATTCTTTACGGACAGTAAAGATGATCTTCTGATCAGTGACTGTTACTGTGAAATCCAGTATATGAACCTCCAACGCGAGTATAGCTAATTGTACACAGCAGTTAACTCTCACAGACCTGTGTTTCAAAGAATACCTAGATATTGTAACTATAAAATTTGCCCAAAGTGAATACATTGATTGAGACTTTTTAAAATAAAGCGTCATCGTATTTTTCACTGAACAGTGTTTTGATTTACTGGACAATATATAAAAGCAAAAGTTGTCACAATGAACTGTGTATAAAAATAATCCTATTTAATGAATAGTGGTACCACGTCAAGTTATGTGAGGCGATTTTTCTCCAAGATATGACAATTGGTGACATTTCCCCACACATTACTGTGAGCGAACTGTGTGAAGTGCTTCATTCAGTGACCATAAATTGCAACCAGACAGAAAGTGATATCTGAATTTTGGGCTTTACTGCCACAAAACCGAAAACAAGTGTGATCAATAGGGCAGAATCCTCCCGGGAATTACAAATCTCATCAACTTATTAAAGACTATGTTTCGTGTGTGTAGCTGGAACATTGAGTCAACGTTCTTGCTTTGGCTTGAACATTTCCTCGTCAGACGCCGCTAGCCTCGCCTGAACTATTGTTGAAAAGGTTTACGCAGCGCTGTGCGGAGCCAACTAATGTTTGCCGAACCGTACGTAGAGAGACTTCGCGCGCAACGGCTATCAATCGCGCTCCGCGCTCTGTGAAGCGTTGTGGATGAAAGTCATTCGTCATTCGTGTGGTGTCACCGCCAGACACCACACTTGCTAGGTGGTAGCCTTTAAATCGGCCGCGGTCCGCTAGTATACGACGGACCCGCGTGTCGCCACTGTCAGTGATTGCAGACCGAGCGCCGCCACACGGCACGTCTAGAGAGGCTTCCTAGCACTCGCCCAGTTGTACAGCCGATGTTGCTAGAGATGGTTCACTGACAAATTACGCTCTCATTTGCCGAGACGATAGTTAGCATAGCCTTCAGCTACGTCATTTGCTACGACCTAGCAAGGCGCCATTATCATTTGCTATTTATCTTGTGATGCATGTACCATCAGACCGATGTTCACCAATTATGGATTAAAGTTAAGTATTCCAGCAGCTACGTATTATTTTTACTAGAATCAACTCCTTTAACTGTTCCAGACCTCACACCAGCCTGCGTGAGCTTAAACGCGTGCCTTTCGGCTACCACTCATAGTGGCTTGGCTGTCTTGCCAAGTCACAACAATTCCATCACGTGAAAATTTAAATAGAAGGCTGTTATGAAACATAACCACAAAACATACACTACACATACAGTAAAGTTATAAAGTATACTTTGATTGAAATCTGTTTAATTCACCGTAACACAAATTTCAATACAACTGTATTGTAAAATATTTCAGATTTTTCCTGTTACAATTTATGATGTGTTGTGTAATCATAATCCAGAGTAATATTCTTTTCCGTACCAAAATGACGTTAATAGCAAAAAAAGGTATATTTATTGTTCTGTGATCATGTAATCATTTGAGATTTGAGTTGAAATTGTTGTGTCTGGACAAGACAGCCTAGACACAATGAGAGGAAGCCGAAAGGCACGCGCTAAGCTAAAGCAGGATGGCGTGAGGTCTGAAACAGGATACGTAATGAATGCTATAAAGAAAAGTACGTAGCTTCTGGAATACTTAACTTTAATCCATCCTTTTGGTACATCTGGAGATTGTGGCGATACAAGTGAGACTCTTTAGATACATGCAATGTTACTAATGGCGCCTTGCTAGGTCGTAGCCATTGACTTAGCTGAAGGCTATTCTAACTATCTGCTCTGCAAATGAGCGAGGCTTCGTCAGTGTGCATCGCTAGCTACGTCGTCCATACAACTGGGGCGAGTGCTAGTCCGTATCTCGAGACCTGCCTTGTGGTGGCGCTCGGTCTGCGATCACACAGTGGCGACACGCGGGTCCGACATGTACTAATGGACCGCGGCCGATTTAAAGCTACCACCTAGCAAGTTTGGTGTCTGGCGGTGACACCACAGAAATATTTAAGGATTCATAAAAAAAATATTAGCATAGTTGACCACCAGTTCAGTGAATTGACTTTAAATATTTACTACCTGGTAATATTCTATAAAGCATAACTTCCAAATAGTGCAACCTAAAAGGTAGTGAACTCCAAAGTAAAAGGAATTTTACTGAACACTCAATAATACTGCAATATACAACCACTATTTGAAAATATCATAAAGTCCTGATTGTGATACAACTCGTAGACATGCGCAACCCTCGACTCACGGCGGCGGTTTTTTTTAAAACGGTTTTGTTTTTCCCGGACCCTCACTTGAAATTTAACCAAACAGTAGTCCAGATGTGAAGGTGCACATGTCAGTCATAGAAAGCGACTGGAAGCTAAACAATAAACATTGTAAAGGGAACGTAAACCCTATGATCAATTGAAATAACTGATACCTGTCTATGACTAATCAGGGGATTTATTGTTACCAAAATTGGACGGTAATTTCAAAATATTGTAAATAGTTTTCAAATTCCCGTCCGCGGGGTGATGTAATATTGTGCCCTGCCCGCGACGTAATAACATACTATTTTCCTTTCCTATCGAAATATCAAGAGTTAAAGATATAATTTAACCACTGATTCAATGAACTGCGCTGCAAGTCAGTGAATATGTACGCCCAGGATAATGAGAGCGGCGTAGCATTATCATCTGTATTTTGTTCTATATAAGAATGCGCGCTCTTCTTTTCTTTCTCTTCTTTAGTCGCGCGCTTTCTGACAGCATCTTACGTTTTGTTCAAATGAACTGAAATTGTATTCCTGTTAGGAATTTGTTTAATTGTGCCATTATTATCGCCAATTTCGATTACTCATATGACTTTACTATGAATGCTTTTTTCTTTCGCTCCAGAGTCAGGCTAAGGTTATTGTAATTTCTAAGTATTTCGCCGGAATACGGCAAAAATTCTTTGTTATGTTCGAATGGCTCTGAGCACTATGGGACTTAACAGCTATGGTCATCAGTCCCCTAGAACTTACAACTACTTAAACCTAACTAACCTAAGGACAGCACACAACACCCAGCCATCACGAGGCAGAGAAAATCCCTGACCCCGCCGGGAATCGAACCCGGAACCCGGGCGTGGGAAGCGAGAACGCTACCGCACGACCACGAGATGCGGGCTCTTTGTTATGTTAAAAACTGTCAGATTAATACACGAGATGTCAGATGTCTGTATAAAAAGCTTCTTTCGTTAAATAATAATTGTTTAATTTGGCATTTCTGCTTTCATTTCATAGTAACGATCATCAATCCCCAATTTATAAATGTTACAGATTTTGCTTTACTACATATTTTCTTATGTTGCCAACGCGAGGCGAGAAGACAGTAACTTCCCTGAGATTATAGAAACCCAAATTAAACGTTTTTCAATACGCCACGAGTCTACCGACCTTCACTTCAAACAATAAAAAAGGTAAAAAAACATTAGGTTTAACTAAGGAGTGAAGTGATTTTCTTACGAAGTTGATAATATTGTGTGCATTTTATGACAAAAATTAATTTTCATTAGAGAGACTAAGAAAGTGGCCTATTTGGGCGTGTGAAATATTTAGGTTCATTTTACTTTTCATTTAGTAGATTTCCTTTTAATTAGTTATTTGTAATAATTAGTAACAATTATTATTATTACAGACTTTTTAGTGTTTCCTAGTTATAATGACCTTGGGAAGTTTCTTTCCTTAGCTGCTACTGCATCACTCAGTTGCTGCTTTGCCTCGTCTTTTGTCGTCTGGGTTACGCTTCCTCTAAGATTGGGGAATCTTTTCAATGTTTTTCGGAAAATCACTGAATGTTAACTCTGAGGTACTCGGTTTACCCAACTCAGCAGAATCAATTACGACATCTGTGATCACGGTTATAGTGTTTGTTTCTGTCAGTAATAAATTGGTGGCATCGGGTATGGCAACAGACACTTGTGTTGAGTGCTGCTCAGGTGTTTCTCGATTAACGTTCTCAACTGGTCCGTCTGTAGTATCGGCTAGAGCATACATCCAACCAGGGCAGACATTTGGGTTGAAAGGGGTAATCCCTGTGCTACGGAACCCTTCTATGGATATACGAAGAGTGACAGCATTCATGAATGCTGCAACATACAATTTACCCAGCACGACCTGGATGGCTCAGAAGTTAATTTTTAGTTTTAATAGAGTAGTATGTGCTTACAGGGGTACTGAAATGACTTCCAATGGGTACAAGTGATTTTTCGTACGTTCTGGAAAGCACAGCAAAATTACATTAACTCATCTGAGCCAAGAAATTAGTCCCAGAATCTTTGCGTAAGTTGCTTGGCTGTCCCAAGAGAAGAACAGGTTTTTCTTCTGATGGTCAGGCAAAATCAATAAATAATTGGAATCATCTATCGATAATTTCCTTCTGCAGCCACCCAGATAATTGGTGTGCAGCAATACTTCCAGGTAATGTCTCGTCCAGGAGTTCTGGTTTTGCTCCTTCTCTAGGGAAAACATTACATTGTTGTCATGAAATCACCAGTAGCACTCATGCAAATTTTCGCAATGACGAGAACCCCTCGTTTAGCTGAGGAGAGACACCAACTTGCCTCTTTTCTTTAAGCGCCAAGCATCTGAATGTTTTCTTGGGCACAGTTACAAAGCCCATTTCGTTGACGTTGCAGATCCTGTCTGGAGTTAGGTCGCGCTCATCATAAATCTGCTTTAGTAGCGAAAAGAAACTGAGCACAGCAGGCTGATTGAAACTCATACCACGAGCCAGAGACATGGGCTCAGGAGCATGGAAACTCACACGTGGATGACTTTTTAGATATGTATAAAACCAAGCTTGCCAACCATCTGTTTCTGTTTGCTGCAAGTGTGAGCAAGTCCATTTCTCTCAGCTAATTCATACGCTAGCTTGCAGAGTTCATTAAGACTTGGGCCAAACAATCTACACTCCTGGAAATTGAAATAAGAACACCGTGAATTCATTGTCCCAGGAAGGGGAAACTTTATTGACACATTCCTGGGGTCAGATACATCACATGATCACACTGACAGAACCACAGGCACATAGACACAGGCAACAGAGCATGCACAATGTCGGCACTAGTACAGTGTATATCCACATTTCGCAGCAATGCAGGCTGCTATTCTCCCATGGAGACGATCATAGAGATGCTGGATGTAGTCCTGTGGAACGGCTTGCCATGCCATTTCCACCTGGCGCCTCAGTTGGACCAGCGTTCGTGCTGGACGTGCAGACCGCGTGAGACGACGCTTCATCCAGTCCCAAACATGCTCAATGGGGGACAGATCCGGAGATCTTGCTGGCCAGGGTAGTTGACTTACACCTTCTAGAGCACGTTGGGTGGCACGGGATACATGCGGACGTGCATTGTCCTGTTGGAACAGCAAGTTCCCTTGCCGGTCTAGGAATGGTAGAACGATGGGTTCGATGACGGTTTGGATGTACCGTGCACTATTCAGTGTCCCCTCGACGATCACCAGTGGTGTACGGCCAGCGTAGGAGATCGCTCCCCACACCATGATGCCGGGTGTTGGCCCTGTGTGCCTCGGTCGTATGCAGTCCTGATTGTGGCGCTCACCTGCACGGCGCCAAACACGCATACGACCATCATTGGCACCAAGGCAGAAGCGACTCTCATCGCTGAAGACGACACGTCTCCATTCGTCCCTCCATTCACGCCTGTCGCGACACCACTGGAGGCGGGCTGCACGATGTTGGGGCGTGAGCAGAAGACGGCCTAACGGTGTGAGGGACCGTAGCCCAGCTTCATGGAGACGGTTGCGAATGGTCCTCGCCGATACCCCAGGAGCAACAGTGTCCCTAATTTGCTGGGAAATGGCGGTGCGGTCCCCTACGGCACTGCGTAGGATCCTACGGTCTTGGCGTGCATCCGTGCGTCGCTGTGGTCCGGTCCCAGGTCGACGGGCACGTGCACCTTCCGCCGACCACTGGCGACAACATCGATGTACTGTGGAGACCTCACGCCCCACGTGTTGAGCAATTCGGCGGTACGTCCACCCGGCCTCCCGCATTCCCACTATACGCCCTCGCTCAAAGTCCGTCAACTGCACATACGGTTCACGTCCACGCTGTCGCGGCATGCTACCAGTGTTAAAGACTGCGATGGAGCTCCGTATGCCACGGCAAACTGGCTGACACTGACGGCGGCGGTGCACAAATGCTGCGCAGCTAGCGCCATTCGACGGCCAACACCGCGGTTCCTGGTGTGTCCGCTGTGCCGTGCGTGTGATCATTGCTTGTACAGCCCTCTCGCAGTGTCCGGAGCAAGTATGGTGGGTCTGACACACCGGTGTCAATGTGTTCTTTTTTCCATTTCCAGGAGTGTATTTTCCATGGTAATGACATGGCCAATTAACTCTTCCCCTTGTGGAAGAGAGAATGTCGCCTTATATCGACCCAAACCTTTATCCGCACGTCTCTGCACAGATGGCAACCCATTGATTACTTTCGATACTCTTGCTTGCAGACTACTACATGTAACTCCATATTCCTGCAGTGCCTTCTAAAACATCCTTAACGGCGAGGTTCATACTTTCCACACGCCATGAGTGTCGTTCAGTTGTTCTTATGTGTTTTCCCATTTTACCAACCAAACAGAAAAAGAAAAAAATTGTTTCCATTGTACAGGACTAATCTGAATTAAGACGAATAAAAAAAGACATTATTAGTTGGTTATGTGGGTCATAAACTGGTGCATCCTCCTATTTCTTTATGAATTAATCTGAATAGAAAGTAATACAATGTTCCATTTGCGGCCTGTGAAGTAATACTTGTAAGCACTTTCACATTTTCCCTAGAATTCAAATTTCTCAAGAAGAAGAAATTAATTTTTGGTCTATTTAAATAATTATACACTTATTCATTTCTTTACGAACCAATAAAAAATAAGAAAAAACTGTAATTTTCTCGACATATGCAGTAACGAACTTTTGCTATTTTTTTCTTTACCTTCAAATGGAAATAAAAAAAATAAAATCATAAGCCAAATGGAATAAAAAGTAAGAATGCTTTATTTGTAAGTTGTGCAAATCATGGAGTTTAGTTGGTTAAAATGGAACACTATCAAGTTCTGCCCAACCATGTAGTATCCCATTTTGGCAAATTCTGCATTGTAAAGCAAATATTCGCGGCGATGGCGACTATTCCAAGGTTATGAAACTATTATTTCGCACTAATAAAGGGCGATAATAGTGTATTATTAATAACAACTTACCTTCTCCCATTATTTAATATGAGTAGGTGGAAACAGCACTTAAGCTGGAGAAAATAATTTAATAAAACTTGCTAATTATTAAGTTTGAAGCACACAAGCCATTAAACAAAGGACAGCAAACATTTGCTCACTGGAGACTGATGATGTCATGGGAGGAAGTAGTAGAGTGCAAAAACCAGTAGATAGCAGCCGCAACTAGAGAGATAGGGAGGGTACTTTTTTTCAAACTAGCCTGTTTTGGCAAACTCTCCCCTTTCTATGAGGACTATTCCTTTGGAAACACGCACAAAAAAAAACAGTAACCATCACCTCACCAGATGACAAAATGGCCTTTGCCTTCTTCAATGAACGTTCGCCAGGCTTTATCCATTGTTTTGACTACTGTTTTGACTCTTGTGAGTAATGGTTGATCCAAATTTCAAGTCACAAAGCGGCACTAAAAGTCTTGGGGATTGCAATCAAACATAGCCAGGAACTGTGTTGAAATATTCTGCTGGATGCACTTTTGGTCGACCATGAGCAATCGCACCACCCACCTCACACAGAGCTTCTTCACAGCCAATTCTCGATGAGGATACTACACACTCGCTCAGCTGATATTCCTACAGCCTCAGCAATCTCACAAACTATTATTCAGAGGTCTTGCTACACGATATCGTGGATTTTGTCAATAGTTTCCTTTGTGACGACGTCAGTTGGATGGCTGGAGCGCACTTCGACTTTGGTGCTTGTCCAACCACATTTAAATTCATTAATCCAAAAGTAAATGGTCTTCAATGATGGTGCACAGTCCACGTTAACTTCATCCAGTTCTGTTTTGATTCGTGCAGCAGTCCAAACCTTCAAATCAAAATGTTTAATAACAGCACAAAACTCAGTTTTCTCCATTTTCGACCGCAGTTGACACACTGACCAATTCAGATGACTGTCAACAGTGAACTTATACTGTACATGTTGAAATTATTTGTACAACCCTTACAATAATCAAGCTTGCCAATTATGAAGGCACAACATTTTTGTTGTTCCATTCTTTCGTGGAAATTTACCAGACTTACCAAATCACACTACAATCCTGTTGAAATGTAAGCCCAGGATGGCATGCCATGAAGGAAATAAAACAGGGCTTAGAATTCATCGATATACAGCTGTGCTGTAAGGGTGCCACAAATAACAACCAAAGGGATCCTGATATGAAATGAAATGGCAATCCTGGTTGATGGGCCATAGGGCAGGCGACAGTCAGGTTGGTATCCCTCCACAGTCCCAGGCGTCCTTAGACACGTCCTTGCTGGTCATCAGGGCTCAGTTCAATGTGGGGTTTATCACTTAAAGACAACTCTACTCCAGTTAATAACATTCCAGGACTTATGAGAAGTGCAGACGTGTCTGGACACGCCCTGGACTGCTGTGGGATACCAACCTGACTGTCACGGTTCGAAAATAAGGACTGATGATCTGGGATGCCATTTATTTCACAGCAGGACCCATTTGGTAGTCATCCATGACACCTTGACAGCACAGTGGTATGTCGATGATACTCCACCCATTTTGTTACCCTCCATGGTAAACCATTCTGAGCTTACATTTCAGCAAGAAAATACATCCCTGTGAACGGCGAGAGTTTCTACTGCTTGTATTTGTGCATGCCAAACCCTACTTGGCCAGCAACATCGCCAGATCTTTCGCCAATTGAGAACGTTTGTAGTGTCATAGGCATGACCCAACAACCAACTTGGGATTCTAATGCTCTAGTGCAACAACTTGATAGAATTTGGCACAACATCCCTCAGGATAGCGTCCAACAACTCTAACGATCCACACCAAACCGAATAACTGCCTTCATAAGGGCCAGAGGTGGACTGGTGTATTATTGACTTGCTTAATTTGTGTAGCTCTTTCTCTTGAATAAATTATCTAATTTTTCTTTAATTGAAATCATTTGTTTGTCTGTACATGTACATCATATCTATTGATTTCCATTCCTTTCAGATAATTCCTTTGTGGTGCATCTTTTTTTTTTTTTTGTCTTACAGTGTATTAACATTTCAGTATAAAGGTACAAACAGTAATTGTTCTCCTTAAAAGAAATAAAAAGCTCATGGTGAATAAAGACCAGAAAACCAGGAGAAGACGGTGAGAAGGTTTCGAGAAAAAATAAATTTCGAAACCAGTGCCCAAATAATCCTACTTTTTAGATATGGTTAAGACATCTTCCTCATAATGGATTAAAATGTAGGTGTGCTGCATGTAATGTGGAAAAAGTGAACTATATAAGCATTGAGTATTGTATTGTGTATTGAACTGGGGACTTACAAACGATGGAGAGGTTATGTCCCTGCCGTAGCCCTCAGTGTTTCACAACCCTGCAACAGGCTACAGCAGTCCACTCACCCAACCTCTGCCCCACACTGAACGCAGGGTTATTGTGCGGTTCAGCCCCCAGTGGACCCCCTCCCCAGGAATGTCTCATACCAGACGAATGTAACTCCAAATGTTTGCGTGGTAGAGTAATTATAATCGACGTGTATGTGGAATGTTCAAATATGTGTGAATTTCTAAGGGACCAAACTGCTGAGGTCATTGGTCCCTAGACTTACACACTACTGAAACTAACTTATGCTACGAACAACACACACACACACACACACACACACACACACACACACACACACACACACACACACACACCAATGCCTGAGGGAGGACTTGAACCTCTGGCGGGAGGGGCTGTACAGTCCGTGACATGACGCCCTAGATTGCGTGACCGCGTACGTGGTGACAGTGTTCACACAGCAATCGCCGACATAGTGTAACTGAGGTGGAATAAGCGAAACGAGCTCGCATTCGCTGAGGCAGATGGAAAACCGCCTTAAAAACCATCCACAGGCTGGCCGGCACACCGGGCGGATTCATGGTGGAGATTGGCATGCCTTCCCGCTCTGGAACCAGCGCGTTAGACCGCACAGCGGGCTGGGCAGGCAACTATACAAGCATACTCGAAGACAGAAACACATAAAGTTAGTCAAAACTTTTGTGGTTACACCGCCACAAATAGGGTTGCTGACTGACGTTCTCAGGCAGAAGAGTGAAATGTCTGTTACTTGAACTACAGTTCAGTATAGAACATGTTACAAGGTGTACACATTGTATTGTGTTGTGTGCAAATAAATGCTTTACATCCGTATATCATGTTGGGTGTATTAAAAGTGTGTTCCCCAATCCTATATTTGGGAAAATACCTACATCAGAAGATCGTGTGTTCAAATCACCTCTCGGTCACCAGTATAGGTAGTTTCTATCGTGTATGATACGGGGAACATACCAATAATACACCAGATATTATAACTGTAACCTTGTAACAAGTTATAGAGCAAACTGCCAATCCCAGCCATTGATATTCCACTACTCTTTGCAAGAATGCTAGTCAACAATCCTGAGGCCCTGCTGAAAAGGAATATCGCCAAGCTTTTTATATGAACATTTTAAAACCTTTTAAAATAAAACATACGTTATTAACATTCCACTTTTTATTCTTTCTTCGTATCTACATATTTGCAGCCCTATGCCGCGAGAGGGTTCCGAATTGTAGCATATAACATGGTGGTGTGTAACGTCTCTGTGTCGGTGTGTGAGAAGCAATGTGCTTTAATTGAGTTTCGAATTCAAAGAGTTCGTCCACTCATGGAGCACCCTCTCCTTCAGCATGACAAAGCAAGACCACACATGAGCACTACGACAACTGCAATAATCTGACACCTTGGGTTCACTGTCATGATCATGCTCCACACAGTCCCAACTTGGCACCACCCGGTTTTCATCCGTTTCCAAAACTTTAGGAACGCCTTCGAGTACTTCACTTTGATAGTGATGCAACTGTGCAGAGGTTAGGTTGTGTCTCCAACAATGTCAAACCTTCTACAGCGACAGTATGACAAACTGGTGTCTTGTTGGGAGAAAAGCATTCATCACCATGGTGACTATGTTGGGAAATAAATATAGATATGAAGAATAAATCTGTAGAATGTTAATAATGTTTGTTTTATTGAAAAAGCTTTGAGAGATTTCACATAAAAAATTCTTAGGAATTACTTTTCGGTACGCCCTTGTATTTGTGGCGGTGTGCCCATACTTTCACGACCAAGCTATCCATAAGTAGATACATAGCTAAAACGGAAATAACCCATTAACAAATCAGTCAAAGAAACACACCCCCTCCCCCAACCCCCGGAACATAATGTTGCATTCCAGATTGTTGATCATTTAATCACCCTAGAGAATCATGTATTTTCTGATTCTAAAGTAGCTTAGAACATTTAAGTGAAAAGGCCGAAGTGCACCAACTTCATAAATGAAATTTTTGCTGAAGTAGAAACAATTGAATTTGTTGATATCAAAGATACGCTCTCGTAAGTGTTGTAGGATGGAAGCTCATACATAAGCTTAGATAAATTGCTGTGTGTTGTGGTCAGGTATGTCTGTAGTTTCAGGTATGATTAGAACAGGACTTCTAGAATTCATCATGATCCAAATAACTAATATTGTAGGCATTTCGTGTGATGGAATCAATTTAATTGTTGGTATCGGAGATTCTTTCGTTCCTCTCCTTAAACATGAGGTGCATCATGTCATAATGTAATGCATTAGTCATTCAGCAGCCTTAGTAGGTAGTAAAGCTCGTGAGAATCTCCCTCATGCCGAAGAAAACGTTCTAAGAAATATATCTTCTTATTTATATTACCGTTCCAAGCATTGTTGCATAATTAGTTGAGATCCAAGAGTTTATGAACATGGAAAAGAATAAGATACTGAAACGAGCAACTACAAGGTGGCTAGCAATGCACCAATGCCTATGCTGCGTAGTAGGTAACTGGTCTGCATTACTGTGCTTTTTTTAATGTAGCTGCATTTGAGGATAAACTAAAAAGTGCTGATTCAGTCATGAGTGATCTAAATAACCTTATCACCAAAGCTTAACACTTGTTTCTGAAATGTGCTTTTAATTTTCTCTTCGATGCTGTCTTCCAGAGTCAAAAGACTCTTATTCATTTCCTAGAAGAAAATTCTGTTCAACTTCTTACAGAAACATGTCAGAAATTTTTGTCAATAAGAGCAAACTACTATTTCCAAGTCGTCCTCAAAATTTTCTTCCCTTAAGTTACGTGTATATAGGGCCCAAGTGTGAAACATTGCTTAAGGGATCTACCTGCTTCTGGTGTTGATGAAATTAGAAAGAGATGACTGGAATATTGTGTCTATGCGTTGAATAAATATAAACACTTTTGGCAATTAGGGATCCAATGTATGCAGCAATGAAATTTTTGTGCCCTACTATAGCACTGGGAAAGCATAGGTCCGGTCTTACAGAATTAAAACAGGGCAAAAAAATCACTTTTACTTTGTGTTTGCTAAGGATCCCTCCTATTCTTGATGATAGGCTTCCCACATAGAGTAATCTGGAGAACGAGCTTCCAAACATGAACATAGCATTTGAACCAATTTGTATTCTCCACAGCAGATACATATTATCAATAAAACCAACGCTGGGCTAAGGAATGCAGAAGAAGACATGGAAAGTTTTAAATTCATGGCTTTCCTGCCATATGTGAAAAGCCTACTGTCAAAAATAGAGCCAGCAAACACAAAGTAAAAGTGATTTTTCGGCCCCTCCCCTTCCCTCAAAACAGCAGCACTCCTGGGTTCCATTAAAGATTTTTTGTGGCTTTGGAAGTCTGGGGGTTGCAAGATCCCCTGTGAGTGTGATCTTTCACGCATTGGACAGACGACATGTATAGTCCACAAAAGATACACACAATACTGCAGCAGTGTGCGATTTGCAGGGGGGGGGGGGGGGGGGGGGCGATGGGGGGGGGGATTTTCCCCCCTCTGCATCAGACCATCCCCTCCTCTGGTTTTAGTTTACGCATCCCAACCTGGGATGTTTATTTCCCATGCACTGGAGTAAAACTTTACATATAATTTAAATTTGTGGAGCCGAACACTGAAAGTTTTTAATACAGTCTTACTATTAATATGTTTGGTTATTAATTTTGAAAAAGTGATTTGTAGCAGTTAAGCATTTCAAAATCTGTTTCTCTCCTCTATCACCTCCTACCACCTCCGTCACTCTCCCCTTCGCTAAGGTCAATTTCTCTCCCCCTCTAAGTCAATCTCCTCCTCCTTCCCCCTCTTTCTGTCCCTGTGACATCCAACATTTACGTATTGAAAGCAGTAATTTGCGTCTACAATTGTCGTAAGGACAATACTGAATGTCTCTTTGTAGTTGATGTATTCACTTCCAGTATTCGGAGGACATGTAATTTGCACATGTTTGCCATATATGCAGTGAGGGAAATTCCACTTCACTTAGAAATTTCTTGCTACCTTATGCCATTCTTCAGTATACTTTGGAATCTGAAAAGTAAAACATACTCATTACTTTCCCTATTTTTTCAGACTGATGACACAGAGGACACAGTATCAAAAGATGACGGCGTTGAAGCTCTTGAAGAACATGTACCTCCCACATATGTCAAGCACATATTTTGAAATGTTCTTTTTAAAGCGGCCTTGGGGGGATTGAACAGCAAACTCCGAGCATCGAAACATTGGTTGCAAAACCTAGCTGTGAAATTGTATATGTGGACAATAATAATTGTGACGAATTTGTTCAAACAGAAACAGAAGAGCTCGAATTAATTCGATTTTAGAAATAAGTATTTTTAACAGTTCTTTAATACCCATTTTAATTTGTTTAAAATGCCAATAAAACATTACTTAAATGAAATCAGTATTGAACGTTGCGTGCTTACCTTTGTGTAATAAAATTGCTTCACATACTTGTGGCACTATGAGGGAAATAGCAGAATATGATACTTTAAATAAATACATTAGTGGTGCAAGTACCAAGTAGGCCGCCGCTGCGATCACTTTATCATCCACTATACTGCAAGACCGACACACGTGTGGCACAAATTCTGTTGCTTTGGTATAAATTAACTTGCCGCATGCAAAATACGCCGCAAGATGTTGCCTGTTGTAGCATGCTACAAGACGACGCACGCCACATTTCCGTAGCATGCCACAATGTTGCAAGACGTCGCCCCAGCGCAAACGAGGCTTGAGAGCCAGGTCTGTATCGTATGGTGGATGTGATGTGTTGCGTACGAAACTAAAACCTGCAATCAGATCCAAACGTCGTGGAAAACTGTGAAGAGGTGTCATCCTGCAGCAAGATAACTCTCGCCCACATTCTGCCAAACTGACAGCCGACGCAATAAAGGAGTCGAGATTCTTGGTGCTGGAACATCCACAATACAGTCCAGACCTGGCTCCAAGCGATTTTCACATGTTTGGACCCTTAACGGAAGCACAACAGGGAAGAAGATTTGAAAGTGATGAAGACGTTATTGCTGCGGTGCAAAATTGGTTACAGATGCAACCGAAAAACGTATTTTCTGATGAAATAAAAAAAAAACTCGTAAAACGTCGGGAAAACTGCATTGAAGTCCAGGGAGGTTACGTAGAAAAATAACGCATGTTTCGGTTTTCTATCATCAGAATAAATGCAGCTTTTTGAATTCCCCTCGTATACCTGTATGTAGATGATTTTGTAAGTAAGCTTTACCTATAATGTACTATTAAAGATATAACAAGGGTTGGCTTTTCTGATAGTGCATACGCGTGAATAATGAGTTTCGGCATTAACATCTATTTATAAATAACTGTTTAGCCATGGGTAACGCCACGGTCTAAGCTAGTAACATATATAATTATACTAACCCGCTAAGACATCCACCCCCCCCCCCCCCCCCAACTGGTAAAAGCACAAATCGCACACTGTACTGCAGGTACACCCAGCTCTTACAATCCAATAAATCGGCGGTGGCAGAGCACTGTATTAACACTGGGCACTCTGTGGTGTATGAAAACATCAAAATTTAGCTCTCGACTTCATCTTTTGGGACTCAACAGTGAAAGAAGCAAATTAAATTCGGTAGGCGACGAATTCAACTAAGAAAGATTGCTTCAGATTGAATAAATCATGGAATCCACCACTTTTTGCAATAAACTCACAAAGATGTCGCCACAGTGCAGCTGCAGATCTATAGTTGAAGTCACGAACGATGGCGGTCAGGTTTAGGCTTGTTCTGCGCACCTACGTCACATATTCTCCAACAGCCAATTAGCGTTCAGTAGTGTTTTGAGCGCTCTGCTGTGAATGCTGTAGCTAATGTGAACATTAAACGTGATCGTAGCGAGTTGTTTAGTGAATTTCGATTCCACTTGTTGTGAACTGTCATCGCAGATTGTCGGTGTAAGTGATAAATTCTGCATAAGCAAGCGAGAGACATACTTTGCAGGATATACACTTACTTCAAACAGGAAAACACGCGCATGCGTGTACCGCAACTGTCGATTAGAATCGTCAACAATCCAACCCCTATCTGTGCCTCGACATGCGCGAGCCGCCATCTTTCATGGATCTGACTGTATATCATGTAGGTGTTGTATCTTGAAAGTGTCTCGCGCCACTGCAACGCCTGCTTGCACTGACGTTTCGGACCGGAACTGACATCATCATGTGACCATATCCATGTGCCTTATCGGAACACTTCGCTACATGTATACTACCATCATAGACCATGTTACATATGGTCTGTGGCTCCCATTCTGAAAGTATCTGCCACCGTTAGATGGTGGTAACTGCTAGACATGTGCTGTACTTGCCTAATTTTCATATCGCTTGCTTTGTTATTTCTTAGTTTTTAATTTGTTGGTGGAATGTGCTTCTTCTTACGTAGTTTATGCTGTCAACGAGATGAATATGGTTCAAATAGTCTATTCCTTGCCTATTACGTTAGCTAAAAAATAAAATCTCCATAACGTAAGTACAAGGTGAAGATAGAACATCTAAATTATAAAACATAGGCTTAGAGGAGTTTCTAGGCTTCCATCATTGTTTGTATGATGAAAACTCGCTTAGCTGCTGCCGAATTACCCCAGTATATGACCCTACATTTAAGGTGGGAAAGAAAGTAGATAGGATCCTCTTAATTGTTTTTCACGTGGCTTCCATATTCTTAATATTATTGAAGCTGACGCTATTTACATTTGCCATCACACTGAGAGACGGATTGATAATTATACTGAATCAGACAGTAGTCATACAATTAGTTCTCAAATTGACATCGTTAACACACATTTATTACGTACACAGCGAGTTATTAAAATGACTCCATCCTTCACAAAGTAGAAACCACTGTAAGTAAAAAACAGTTGCTTACAAGCTACACTTTCTTCTGTTAAAATTTTCTTGTTTGTATTTATTGGAAGTTGCGCAGCTGAATAAGTATTAAGGAGAAAAAAGGACATCTTACTAATAACTATATTTGCACATTCAAGAACAAACAAAATTACAGCGAACACAACAGAATAATTAGCGCACACAAAGAGTGTTAGACAATGTCAAAGAGGTCTATTTCACACAGTGCACTTTGCGCCGTCACACACGAAATATATTGTTCACACATTTCCAGCACCCCTCCTTGAACTTATATTTTGTGTGTTGCTTCCACAAGATAAACCAAATAGTCCCACAATCTTCTCAAACTTCTCCCTTTCCAAGGGTTTGGTCAGAAGGTCAGCTAACATGTCTTCTGTACGCAGATAGTCCACGGCAATGTTCTGTCGCTCTACGTGGTCCCGAATGAAATGGTGCCGTATATCAATATGCTTTGTCCTAGCACTAGTAACATCATTTTTAGCTAGGTTTATGGCTCCCTTATTGTCAGAGAAGATGGTTGTAGGTTCCTCAATTAAATTGGATTCTATTTCACTTATTAATGTTCGTAGCCATAATGCTTCCTGTGTGGTGTAAGATAGTGCCATATACTCGGCCTCTATGGTGCTCAATGCAACAGTTTTTTGCTTTTGACAGGACCATGATGTGAGGCCCCCCATTAATTTAAAACAGCAGTCAGTGGTGGAGTATCTGTCTCCCAATTCACTCCCCCAGTCCGCATCGCTATATCCCTCTAGTTTTGCGTTACCGTCTCTATGGTATTGTAACTCATAGTTTGAGGTTCCTCTTAGGTATCGGAATATACTCTTTACAGCTTTCCAGTTCTTTTCCTTTGGGTCTCTGCAATATCTGCTCACTGCATTGGTGGCAAAAGCAATGACGGGTCATGACGTTTGAGACAAATATAACAGACTCCCTACTGCTTCTAAATAAGGAACATTCTTGTCACATTCCACATCAGTCTCATTTACACTTAACTTCACTCCTACTTCCATTGGAGTACTTATGAGTTTGCAATCACTCATGCCAAATTTCTTTAGTATTTTTTCCGTGTATGATGATTGACTTATGCTCAATTCTTGTCTTTCTTCATCCTTAGTAATCTGCATACCTAAATAACGTTTGACTTCTCCCAAATCATGCACCTTAAACTTGGTTTGCAGCTGTTTCTTGAAAATTCTCATTTGGCCTTCACTTTCAGTCAGGATAAAGAAATCGTCCACCCATATCGCCATTATTATTATTTCTTCTTTTCTCCCTTTGTAGTAAATGCTGGGATCTGCCTTGGATTGCTTCATATTCATATTTATTAGAGTTTCATGTAGACATCGATTCCAGCAACGTCCACTTTCTTTAAGTCCATAAATACTTTTTCTCAAACGCCAAATCTCTTTACTTTCTGACCTGGTTTTTATGGCTTCCCTTGGTCGAATGACATATATCTTCTCCTCCAATTTCCCATTTAAATATGCCGTTTTAACATCCATATGATGAATTATTAAATTTCGTTTTACTGCCAAGGCTAAAAGATATCTCAATGATGCATACTTGACTACAGGTGAAAAAGTTTCTTCGTAATCTACCCCTTGTTTTTGTGAATATCCTTTTACCACAAGTCTTGCTTTGTATTTTGGTGATGAGCTTTCAGGGTTCTTCAAATTGAATACCCATCTTGCCTGCAGTGGCTTCTTATCTCCTGGCATATCTACCCATTCAAAGGTTTCGTTCTGTTATAAAGATTCTAATTCTCTCTTCATCGCTTCTTTTCATTCTTGAGAGTTTGGGCCACTCATTGCTTCTTCTGCTGTTCTTGGCTCATCATTAAAAGACTGTGCTGTATACATCTCAAAATCCGGATATTCCTTCGGTTTTGGTACACGAGAAGAACGCCTTACATTGTGTTCTTCATGTTTTTCATCCTCTAACTCATTTTCATCATAAATTGTATCCATTTGTCCTTGGCTGTCGTCTTCCTCTTCTTCACTTCCTATTTCCTCACACAAGGTTTCACCTTCTGAACTAGGTGCAGTTGACTTAGTGGTTTTGCTCTCTTTTGAGTCCTTTCTATTTTCAAAGAATATTACATCTCTACTTGTGACAATCTTTCGTCAATGGATCCATTAATCGGAAGCCCTTTGAATTTTCACAATAGCCTACAAAAATATACTTTTTAGCTTTCGGATCCCATTTTCCTCTTAGCTGTTTTGGAATATGTGCCATTGCATCACACCCAAAAACCCTTATATTGCTTAGATCAGGTTTCTTTCCTACCCATATCTCATAAGGGGTTCCATTCTTTAATGCTTTTGTAGGTGATCTATTGTTCAAATATACAGCTGTTGACACTGCCTCTGCCCAAAAACCTTTGGATAATTCAGTGTCAGTCATCATGCTCGTTGCTTTCTCAACAATGGTCGTATTAGCCCTCTCAGCAACCCCATTTTGAGATGGGCTGTACCTTATGGTAGTTTGATGCCTGATTCCCTTTCCTGCCCGAAGTTTCTTCAATTTCTGGTTAATATATTCTCTCCCATTATCAGACCTGATGATCTTGATCTTCTTTCCTGTCCATCTTTCAACCATATTGCAATATTCCTCAAAGATATCTCTCACTTGGTCTTTAGAACTAAGAAAATAAACATGAGTATATCGTTAGTAATCATCAGTAAACGTAAGAAAATAATTACTCCCACCTATGGATTCACTCTCCATCGGGCCACATACATCTGTGTGGATTAACTGTAAGACTTCTGTGGATTTACTCTTACTAGTATTGAAGGGTAACCTTGCTTGTTTTCCCTTTATACATGTCCCACAAGGATCCTTGGACACACTAAAATTCTGTATTCCCTTTACCATATCCTTTATTATAGACATACTCTTTCTATTTAGATGTCCAAGCCTCCAGTGCCATAAAAAACCTTCTGCTGAATATACTGAATCACAAACATTTTTATGTTTACTGTCAATGGTATCCAACTTAAAAATACCCCTTTCGTTATTTGCTGTAGCTATAACTTCACCACTTTCACTGATTACTCTTGCACCCTGCATGTCAAAGGTGACTGTATTTCCTTTCTTGACAATTTCCCCTACAGACAGCAGGTTAGTTGCCACATTTTTCACATAATGAACATTGTGTGCTGTAACCATATCTGATTCACTATTTACACTTTCATGTAGATCTAGTTTCCCAGCCACGTGACACTGGAGCTTGTTGCCATCAACAGTAGATATTCCCATATGAGTCTTATCTTTGATGTCATAAAGAAGTGATTTATCTTTAACAATATGCACAGATGCACCTGAGTCTAAAATCCATTCCATATCACGATTGCTCATCCCACCAAAAAAATAAAAACATGAGTGTGCCTTATCTTTGTTATTGGTCGTCCTCTCTGGGCTATCAGTAACATACCTCTTTTGCTGAGTGTCTGATCTTGGGCTTACTTTTTCTTTGCACTGAGACGCAATATGTCCCATCTTCTGACATTTATAGCACCTCACCGGTTTCTTCTTTTTGTTTTTTGAGTAGAGAGCAGACGCACCTTCCTTCTCCAATGTACAACAGCTTGGAGCACTCTTTACGTCCTGCAGGATTTTCTCCTTAACACTGTCGCCTGTGATTGGTATACCCGAGCTTTCAAGTCCCATAATCATAGGTGCATACCTTTCGGGCAGTCCTGCCAACACCAATGTTCCTATCCATTCGTCAGCGATCTCGAATCCGATGTTTCTCAGACGGTTCGACGTGGTTATTATTTTGTTAACGTATTCGTCTACACTCTTACATTTGTCCAGACGAGTGGTAATTAACTCGCGTAATAATCCTACTTTTCTCGTAAGACCACCATCCTCGAATGCACTTCGTAAATTGTCCCAGACTTCTTTCGATGTAGCAGCTTTTTCAACGTGAACATAATTCACCGAATCAATCAGTAATATCATTTTTGATTTTGCTTTCCTATCCTTACTTGAATAATTCTGATCTGTGGATTTCATTGTCCCATCTACCACGTCCCATAGGTCGTCTAAACGTAAATACGCTTCTACTGCGAACTTCCAGGTTGCATAGTTTTCGCGACCTATAAGTCTTTCAATCTGTGGAATTTGTGCCGCACTCATTCTTAACGGTAACTTGCTTTTTATTGCCGTAAAGAACACCGAAAAATAATGCGGAAAAAAAAAGCGATCGTCTTGTAAGGATAACTCGCTCTTCACGTAAATTGGAACTTTTCCAATACTTTCTCCCTACTATTTTATTGATATACTTATTCCAAATGCACGCTGGGCCCATAACCTATTGGAATTTGCGCAGCTGAATAAGTATTAAGGAGAAAAAAGGACATCTTACTAATAACTATATTTGCACATTCAAGAACAAACAAAATTACAGTGAACACAACAGAATAATTAGCGCACACAAAGAGTGTTAGACAATGTCAAAGAGGTCTATTTTACACGGTGCACTTTGCGCCGTCACACACGAAATATATTGTTCACACAATTCCAACAGTATTATCTTTGTGCAAACCGTACTATACCATACATTAATAGTAATCCTGTGGAAAAAATATCTAAAAGGAATATTTAATACCATATGCGACTGACAAGATACAGGCCACCCTTCTCAATGATTTGCAACATTAACTTTATTACCACTGTATGCTAAAATGAAGCCTTATTACAAAAGTAAACAACAGCTGGGTGAGAGTGGTCATCACAAATACATGATGTACATAGACTTCATCTTGGTTTCGCTTTTAGGCTGCATAGATCTCGACAGTTTCAACTTCGTTGGGGTGACTTCAGTGAACTTCATTTACCAGTGATACAAATGTCCAGAAAAATGTGTGTTTCGTGTCGTACATCAAGTGTTAACAGAGAAGTGTTCATGAAATTTAAGGTTTTTTTTTTACTTGGTTTAGACAATCATATAAAATTAAAGTACTTTATGGGTATACAGTCATAATAACAATATCTGTACAAATGTACTCGTATTGAAAGTAACCCCGAATATGCCAGTATTGTAGGGTGTGGTCTAGTATTAATATTGTGGTAAAAGCTTCAGAACTGTAATGCATTTCTCAATATTTAATGATAAATAACTTAATCACATGTGTTACACAAATGAGGACTACTGTTTAATATTGAGTCTACTGCAACAACGGAGTGACACACATCTGTTGAAAAAATACAAATCACAATGTTTTTTCTGTTAGGCAAAAATTCTTACGCACAACTGACATGTAATTGGCACCATATTTTTCCCTTTAATAGCAGTCAGCGGTTTGGTGTACTCACTAATTTGTTTAATACATGTAGATAACTGACGGATCAAACTGAGGAAAAGCTTACACATTTTAAAGTTACGAATATACAACCATTTTTCATTCGAACAGAGTTCCGCGCCAGCTGTTCTGTCGTTGCAGCCAGGCGTGTACAGCAGCAGGTCACGTGTACCGATTTCCGGTCGGAAACATCAATGCAGCTAGCGATTTTACTGACGCGGGGCACTCTTGTTTTAGAATTCGCACAGGATACGGTGGGCCGATAGGAAGTGACCAATTTTCGTCCAAAGCGCAAGACGATTTCATGATGATGTGACCATCATTTCATTAATGGTCATAGTTATTGTGATAGCACACGAAGAGGACAGTATTTTTCCACATGTATATTATGTAAAACTTTTTTATTTACAGAGTTGTTCCACTAACTACAGGCTTTTTCCACTAAAAAATTTAATTTTTAAAGACCATCGATAACTGTTGGAACGAGAAATGCTATGGGTCTGGGATGTAATTGAAGACATTATACGTTTATTTTGAATGAAGGATGTGCTGTTTCATAAGCTACTGATCTTAGTTCTTCACTTAATAAACCACTGCATTGTTTCAGAACTTTCTCACAACTGTGTCTGCACATGTTAGTGAGGTGACGTTTTGTAAACTCTGCTGTGTTTTGGCAACATAAGGAAATTTTTAGGGGGAGCCGGAGGTGCCTATGCTGCCCATGTTAAAATCACTAAGTTTGAGGAACATTTATAAATAAACTACCAAATAGAAAAATTTGAATTTTTTTTTTTTTTTTACATATAGAGTGGTTTAGTATTGCAGTTATGACAGAGGGATTTTGGAGTATCTTTTCTAGTTTCCTTCCAAATATTTTTTTTATTAATGACCCAATGTTTTTTTACAAATAATTGCTTTATAATTAAACTGTGTGAGGTTGATAGATCCTCCATCGGGCGCCTCCCCAGGTGGCGGATAGGGGGAAGCCTCCCAGATATGGGTGGCACCGAGGAAATCAAATACTCGGGGCGGACCAAAACTATCACATCCTCGAGGATAAGTACCCGGAGTAAAAACCGGCGAAACGAAGAAAACTAACACAAAAGCCCAGACACGTCTGTGTGGTAACCACCGGTACTCTGGCCAGCGTCTGTCACCAATGGTGCGGCTGATACGAGCTCCAGGAACTGAAAATCCCTGGTTCTACCAAACTGGCGCAAGCCAGACGAATTACAAGCATAATGGCAAGTACACCTAAAAACAACATTACCCCAGGTGGACGATCCACCCGTCGCAAGACGGCAACCAGACACTCGGATTCTGGGGGACCTGGAGATGTACTAAAGGGCCAGCCGGAGCGCTCTGGCAAACTACCCAAGAAAACACCTTCAGCATACAGACACTAATACAAACGGGAAAATTACACAATCTAACAACGGAACTCACCAGTCAAAAGATCTCGATCCTAGCGCTACAAGAAACAAGATACACGGATTCAGACACAATAGACTACGGAAACTACAGATTCTTCAAGAGTGGAACCAACAGGAAAATTGGCAAAGGAGGAGCACTCCTCGGCATGGCCTTCGCAGTAAACAAAAACATCCTAGACTCAGTAAAAGAAGTCAACGCGATCAACAACAGGCTCATGACCATGCGAATCAAACACGCCAACAAGAACTACACCCTCATCAACGTACATGCCCCCACGAACGCAGACAACAAGGACAAACCAGAAGAAACAGACAAATTCTGGGACAAACTCGAAACCACCCTGGCAAAAATACCCCAAGACAACGCGAAAATTCTACTAGGCGATTTCAACGCACAAATCGGCAGAGAAAAACGCTACAGAAAAACAGTAGGAAATTTCCCTGCACACAAATTCACCAACAAAAACGGCACCAGACTGATCGAACTCTGCCAGCAAAACAACCTCAAAATCATGTCAACCTCCCTGATGAAAAAGCCCAAGAAACAAAAGACGTGGCGATCACCAGTCCACTCACTAGGCGAATTCCAGATAGATCACGTGGCAATCTCCTATGAATACCAGAAAGAAATCCACGACGTCCAAGTGAGAAAAGGCGCCAACATAGATTCGGACCACTACCTAACAAGAATCAAAATCAAACTCACACCAAGAAGACAACACAAAAAGAAATTGACCTCACCGAAATTTGATACAAGGAAGATCAGAGAATCGAACATCACAGAACACTGGGAAAAACAAGAGGCGAAAGATTGGACCAGCTTTAAACAAAAAATTGTGAACACAGCCAAAGAACTGATCCCGCTGACTAGAAAACCCAGGCACCCTTGGTGGAACACTACCTGCGAAATCGCCCTACAAAATCGAAGAACAGCTTTCACAAACTACAACAGCAACAAAACACAAGAAACACAGGACAACTTCTATGAAATTCGAAGACAAACATCGAAAACCATAAGACAAGAGAAACGCAAATACATAAACGATCAGCTAAACTCCATTGAAGAAGACTTCAGAAATTTCAACACACGGGATTTCTACAGGACGTTCGCCAACCAAGTCAAAGGATACTCACCACAGAACCTCTGCTTCAGAAAAGAAGACGGAAAACTGGCACTTACCAACAAAGAAAACTGTGAAGAGCTCGCGAAGTACTTTTCAAAATTACTAAATTGCCCGGAACCTAACTCAACCTTCGAACCCCGAGAACCGGTCAACACACCGGAAGACTCACCATCACCAACAAAAGAAGAAGTCCTCCACTGCATAAAGAAACTGAAAAACAACAAGGCAGCCGGTGAAGACGGAATAACGGCAGAACTGCTGAAGAACCTAGGACCAAACTCGCTAAACGAAATCACACAAATCATACAGAACACCTGGACAACCGAAATCATACCTGACGACTGGAAGACCGCACTCTTTCACCCGCTACACAAGAAAGGTGACAGGACAGACACAAACAATTATAGAGGAATTTACCTGCTACCGGTCATCTACAAAATTCTATCAACCTGCCTTCTCACCAGAACGCAAGGACAACTGGAACCCGCCATCTCGGAATACCAAGCGGGTTTCAGACCCAACAGAGCCTGCCCCGAACAAATCTTCAACCTGAAATCAATCATAAAATCCCACATGACAAGCCCCAAAAAAATCATCTGCACTTTCGTCGACTTCAAAAAGGCTTACGACTCGATCGACATAAAGTCCCTCATCCAAATCCTCAGAGAAAAAAGCCTAGACCAAAAGACCCGAAGACTAATCGAACAGACACTAACCAATACAAAATCCAAAGTCAAATTCATGGGCGAAATCTCGGCCCCCTTTGAAATCCACACTGGCCTAAGACAAGGAGATGGACTATCCCCGCTATTGTTCAACATCGTCCTGGACAAAGTAATGAGCGAATGGGAAGCTGAAGTCAGGAGACAAAACACCTGGAGACCAGTCACATTAGGAAGGAAATGACTGGAAATCCCTTACCTAGCATTCGCAGACGACCTAGCGATACTGACCTATGACCCAACATAAGCAAAAACACAGATCGAAATCCTGAAAGAATGCGCCGAGAAAGTCGGCCTACAAATCTCTTTTGAAAACACGCAAGTCCTAACAAGAGAAGGCGACGACATCACAACCAAGTACGGCAAAATTAAAGGGGTCACACACTTCAGATACCTAGGCGAAATCATCGAACCGACCGGAACAGAGAAACTGGTTTACGAAGACAGACAACAGAAGACACGGAAATCACTAGGCATGGTACGAAACGTCTACAACAAACAATGCATTTCCAGAAACACCAAGATCAGACACTATAACACAGTGATCAAACCCGCCGTACTGTATGCCAGCGAAACACTAGCACTCAACAGGAAAATCAAAATGGAAGAAATCAAAAAAGAAGAACGCAAAATCATGAGGAAAATTTTAGGAGGAAGACCCACACCGGATGGCTACAGACTACAGAAGAACTCAACAGTAGAAGCATATTCGAACATCGAGAACGATATGAGAAAAAGGCGCCTTAAATTCTACGGACATTTAGATAGACTCCCTGAAACAAGACTCACCAAGAAAATTCTAGAACACATCAAGACACTTAAAGTCTCGACACCCTGGATGGAAGGAGTCCGAAAAGACCTACAAGCAATTGGCACCACAAACACCACAGACAGAAGCACCTTCCGAAAACACATAGACAATTGGGAAGTAAAGTCAGAAGCGCTAAAACAGCGGACCAAACAAGAATGGTCTGAGGAGAGAAAAGAGGCCCTCTCCAAGAGAATGAAGGAGTACTGGAAGGACAAGAAGAACAAGCCTTCAAAGTCATAAGCTTAACGATTTCCTTTTAGGGAAAATTCGCCAACAATAATAATAATAATTAAACTGAAATGAAACTACTGAACATATTGCCAAATGGCTGTGTTACAATGTAAGTTTGACCACTAGCAGTGCTGTATAAAAATTTCATCTCTCTAGCTTGAGTGAATTTTGAGAAAATGTTCCTTATTTTCGAAAAATTCTAATTTACAGGAAATGGCTATCAAAGTTTCTCAATACATTCCTGCACTATAGGATGGATTATCAGGGTCTTCTTCTTCATCCTCCAAAAGCTTCCTTTTCTGTCTTCTTTTCTGGTCTGTTGTTCCATCATACTTCATATGTCTTTCTCTTCTTTCTGCTCCTCTTATCCTAGTGCTAGTACAGTGTTCACCCCAGCTGTAAATCCTAATGCCTTCAGAACTTCACACTGTTCCCTTGGTTGTAGGTTCCTATTGCATCATAAATGCCAAAGTGCAGTGTTTTTATGCTTACAAACACCCTTTTAGGAATCACTTTCCAAATCAAATTGTTTACGCTCTCATTAGGATTCTGCGTCTTTCCATGTAGACGTTTGTGTAACAATTCTGGCTGTGCTAAGTCATGAAAAATTGGTTTTATTGCATTTCTCACAGCTGCTGGCAAACCATGTTTGTGATCATAGTCCTTTTTTGCATTATATTTGCACCAGTAATCTTTTGGGCACAGGCTGTGTTGAGGGTATTCATTGGAAGAGGCAGTATGAAGGAACAATGCCCACACTGCTTTTCACATGTTTCTAACATTACTAGTAATTTGCCTTATAGCATACCCATAGTATCTCTGTAGACGTTCAATCACCTCATCAGTAAGCCTGCCTCTCCCTCCTATTGTCTTTCCATCACTGAGCTTACTTGAACCCAAAGTTTGTTTGAGCCTTCGAAGCCGTGCACCCATACGCTTTTGCACATGCCCAATGCATTCCAACTTTTCAACTACAAATTCATTTCCATATGGTTTCAGTTCCTCTATAGTCTTGAAACCTTTGGAGTCACCATCCCCAAGGTAGTATTTGTACCTAACATTGTATCTGGGAACTGAACATTCAAAAATTTGTTTCACTCCATCCACTTCCATTGCTCCACTTGAGCCACTAAAATTTGCCTCACAAGTTCCACTGTGCTCTCTTTTGATTTTATTTTTGCACCTACAATGTTTTGATAATATTGCAACATCTATCACTTTTGCACTATCACCACAAGTAGCAGTTACCACCCCATTCAGGGATTTATGACCCCTCTTTTGCCAGGAACCATCTAATGTCACTACCAAATCCCTCTTAGCGCTTCATTTGTCACAGAAAACAATGTAGCCAACCCTTGCACACTCGCTGTATGCGTAACATAAGGCGCTGTATGCGTAATAGGCCGAGAAAATCCCAAGCAGTTCGCCAGGAAGTCACGAGAGGGTGTTAGATGCATTCAGCGGCCACCCATTTCCTCTGCAGGCGTGGGGGAAAATGGTAATAACTCCACTTCAAGGGCGAGTAGAACAATAATTCAAAGTTTACATTCAAGAGGAATGTTCCAATTAATTTTCGGTAGCAAAAAAAAAAAAAAATCTTAATTTTTTGGATTTGACCACCTCCGGCTCCCCTTAACGTGGCAGCAAGAGAAATGTGTACATTTTACTCAAAATCCGCCACTCATGAAGCTTCTCTGAAAGTTACATATGGTTAACAAGCAAACCAAAAATAAATTGCTCCATTTTCGGTAGAATTCTTTTAAATACTAACCAAAGTAGAGGTGACATATCTTTTTGAATTGTCACCATGGAAGTGTGGGTATGGACGGAACCCAATTGATATTTACAAAAAACCCGAGCTTCAGTTTACAACAGCACTTCCCCTCCAGCACTCGACATTTTCCCTACAGCACCTGCACGTACCCCCACTATTACTGTTCTCCCCACACGTGCCCTGCCGACTGCGAATCTACCGGCCATGGTATTCTGCGCGGACTCTACCTTGCCACCGATCAACGTATTTGGCGCCTTGTGTAGCTGTGCTGCAAGCACAGTGGTGCACTCCGAGTTCAAAAGGAGGGAGTGAGTGCTGAGGTGTCAGTCTTTCAACTCACTTTGAAGACTGTTGAACAACACATAGCCAAAATATCAGAAGAAGAAGAAGTGGAATTCATATGGCTGCACAACTGAAATTTAACGGAGCAGTCATTGCACCAGAAAAGATGCACACCAAGTACCTCTTCGTGGAGGAGACAGTCTTAAGTGTTCGGTGATTGGATAAGCTATGACACTTGAGAGTGAAGTTATTAATCTCTTTAAGCTTTTCATACATGGAAGAAGCCTGGAGATACTGACAGGTTTCAGATACATCATATAATGGTACGACAGAGATTTAGGAAACAGGTTTTAAATTTTACGACATTTCCAGGGGCAGATGTGGACTCTGACCACAATCTATTGGTTATGAACTGTAGATTAAAACTGAAGAAACTGCAAAAAGGTGGGAATTTAAGGAGATGGGACCTGGATAAACTGACTAAACCAGAGGTTGTACAGAGTTTCAGGGAGAGCATAAGGGAACAACTGACAAGAATGGGAAAAAAAATACAGTAGAATAAGAATGGGTAGCTTTCAGGGATGAAGTAGTGAAGGCAGCAGAGGATCAAGTAGGTAAAAAGATAAGGGCTAGTGGAAATCCTTGGGTAACAGAAGAAATATTGAATTTAATTGATGAAAGGAGAAAATATAAAAATGCAGTAAATGAAGCAGGCAAAAAATAATTCAAACGTCTCAAAAATGAGATCGACAGGAAGTGCAAAATGGCTAAGCAGGCATGGCTAGAGGACAAATGTAAGGATGCAGAGGCTTATCACACAAGGGGGTGAGACAGATACTGCCTACAGGAAAATTAAAGAGACCTTTGGAGAAAAGAGAACCACTTCTATGAATATCAAGAGCTCAGATGGAAACCTACTTCTAAGCAAAGAAGGGAAAGCAGAAAGGTGGAAGGAGTATATAGAGGATCATACAAGGGCGATGTACTTGAGGGCAATATTATGGAAATGGAAGAGAATGTAGATGAAGATGAAATGGGAGATATGATACTGCGTGAAGAGTTTGACAGAGCACTGAAAGACCCGAGACGAAACAAGGCTCCAGGAGTAGACAACATTCCATTAGAACTACTGATAGCCTTGGGAGAGCCAGTACTGTCAAAACTCTACCATCTGGTGAGCAAAATGTATGATACAGGCGAAATACCCTCAGACTTCACGAAGAATATAATAATTCCAATCCCAAAGAAAGCAGGTGTTGACAGATGTGAAAATTACCAAACTATCAGTTTAATAAGTCATGGCTGCAAAATACTAACGCGAATTCTTTACAGACGAATGGAAAAACTGGTAGAAGCCGACCTCGGGGAAGATCAGTTTGGATTCCATAGAAATGTTGGAACACATGAGGCAATACTGACTCTACGGCTTATCTTAGAAGCTAGATTAAGGAAAAGCAAACCTAGGTTTCTAGCATTTGTACACTTAGAGAAAGCTTTTGACAATGTTGACTGGAATACTCTCTTTCAAATTATGACGGTGGCAGGGGTAAAATACAGGGAGCGAAACGCTATTTACAATTTGTAGAGAAACCAGATGGCAGTTATAAGAGTCGAGGGGGATGTAAGGGAAGCAGTGGTTGGGAAGGGAGTGAGACAGGGTTGTAGCCTCTCCCTGATGTTATTCAATCTGTATATTGAGCAAGCAGTAAAGGAAGCAAAAGAAAAATTCGGAGTAGGTATTAAAATTCATGGAGAAGAAATAAAAACTATGAGGTTCGCCAATGACATGTAATTCTCTCAGAGACAGCAAAGGATTTGGAAGAGCAGTTGAATGGAATGGATAGTGGCTTGAAGGGAGGATATAAGATGAACTTCAACAAAAGAAAAACGAAGGTAATGGAATGTAGTCGAATTAATGCTGAGGGAATTAAATTAGGAAATGAGACACTTAAAGTAGTAAAGGAGTTTTGCTATTTGGGGAGCAAAATAACTGATGATGGTCGAAGTAGAGAGGATATAAAATGTAGACTGGCAATGGCAAGGAAAGCGTTTCTGAAGAAGAGAAATTTGTTAACATCGAGTATAGATTGAAGTGTGAGGAAGTCGTTTCTGAAAGTATTTGTATGTAGTGTAGCCATGTATGGAAGTGAAACATGGACGATAAATAGTTTGGGCAAGAAGAGAATAGAAGCTTTCGAAATGTGGTGCTACAGAAGAATCAGAAGAATGCTGAAGATTAGATGGGTAGATCACATAACTAATGAGGAGGTATTGACTAGAATTGGGGAGAAGAGGAGTTTGTGACAACTTGATCAGAAGGGATCGGTTCGTAGGACATGTTGAAGTATGTACTGGGAGATGAAGCATCTTGCATAGGATAGAGTAGCATGGAGAGCTGCATCTAACCAGTCTCAGGACAGAAGAAGACCACCACCACCACCACCACCACCACCACCACCACCACAACAACCTTTTCATTAAAATGCCGTGACCATGGCACAATTCCATAGTTTACCAGGTTAGTACATTTTACGACTGCCATGAAGAAGATTTTAAGGATGGCTTGTGCTCTATTGTTGAGGAAAGGATCTGGCTTACCCATCAAAAACTGGACCTGGTTTCTGAACAACTCTATCACCTGTGTCTGGAGATGTCTGCGGAGCTACCCTACAGTTCATGGAACTTGTGTCATTAATATGACAGGTAAGCTACAATGATGGTTTTAAGTAAAGGATTGAACTTTGCGCCGATACCACAAGAGTTAGCAAAACCTTCCTTCATCAATGCTACTGAAGAGACTGTTCCAAAGCTTTCTTTTGATTCGGCAGAAAAATATGTGTAACTTGTACAGCAGTTATGAAGGCCTTGCCACAATGGAGTAATAAATCTGTGGCAAAGGGGGCTGCACTACGTAAGCTTCGCCAGGATACCGTGATGGTGGTTCCTCCAGCTGATAAAACTAATGCCACTGTTTTAATGTCTCGTGATGACAGTTATGATAAAATGTACAGTTTACAGAGAGAAAGCACATACTGGAAGATCATAAAGATCCCAACAACCAGGTAGCAAGAAAGACTGCTTCACTTCTGAATGCTTTTCCACCAGAAGCTGCGCAAGATTTGAAACCAAGTGGTACGGTTCCTCCGAGGCTTTATGGACTTCCAAGGATCCGTAAGGAAGATGTTCCTACGTGTCCAATAGTTAGCAATATTGGCTCTCCAACCTACAACTGTGTCAAACGTGTAATGTTGTTATTAACACCTTACACTAAAGCTTCAACTATGGTATTTTAGAACTATGGGTGGATATGACGATGGAAATTTATGCTTCAGCTAGCGTAAGCTGTAATGGATGTAAAATAAGCTTAACTATATTCGTATATTTGTAATAATTCAGAAATTGAATAAATATTTCAAAACTAATTATGTCTCGAAATAGCAATTGACGACATCTCAAGTTCTTATCGTAATTCGTATGAATTAGCATTTTGTGGTTATTAAGCAGAATTTCTTCAACTTAATGTATCCCAATTATTCTTGATTTTTTTATTTTTAAATATGAGCACGAGGCATGTTATTTTTATTGCTTAAATATCACATTCAACTATTAGTACGTGGATTAATTAGAGGTATCACTTCGCATCATTAACTAAAAGTAAATGAATTAAGCATTTCACACACGCCACTCTTTAGTTTTTTAGTAGAGTAGAAAAATTATTTTATCGGAAAATGCACACAATACTATCAAATGCATAAGATAATCACTTCACTTCTTAGTTTATTCTACTCTTTTTTACCTTTTATTGCTTGAAGTGAAGGTCAGTAGCCTAGTAGCGTGCTAAAAAGCGTTTAATTTGTGTTTTTGTAATCACAAGGAAATTTCTAACTAGCTTCTCGCCTCACGAGAGATTCAGAATGGTTTAATTTAATCTCGTGAGTGTCCCGTAGGCATCGTAAGAAAAATTTAGTAAAATAAACATCTATAACATTTAAAATTGGGCATTTGTGATTGCTACTACGAAATTAAAGAAATGTTAAATTAAAAATTATTATTTCACAAAATAAGTTTTTTGTAATGAAATCTAACATTTTGTGAATAATTCTCAGTTTTGGATATAACAAAGAATTGTGGCGTATTTCGGCGAAATACTTGGGAACTACAATGATCTCAGCTCAACTCTGGAGCGAAAGAATAAAGTATTCATTAAGTTTCTATCAGTAGTCGTAATTGGCGACAATAATGGAATGATTAAACAAATTCCTAACAGAAATAAAAGTTTAGTTCATTTGCCTGTTAGCGTAAGATGCTGTCGGAAAGGCGCGTGATCGAAGAAGAAAAGACGGGAGCGCATTGTTATATAGAACAAAACACAGATAATAAAGATACGCCGCTCACATTATTCTGGGCATACATATTCACTGACTTCCAGCGCAGTTCATTGACTTAGTGCTTAAATTATATCGTTAATTCTTAATATTTCGATAGAAAAAAAAAATTTATTACGTCGGGGGCAGGGCACAATATTATAACTTACTGGGCGGAAATGTGCTCATCGCATATGTAACTCTGTGGACTTCACTGGCAGACTAAAAACAATGAAACTGAACAGTTCTGATATATTAGTGAAGTATTGTTATTCACAGAGGTTCCCCTTTTAGAATCATTGTCTCTTGTTGGAAAAACCTCTGGTAATGAGTTTTCAGCTTCATTTAAACATGTCATGAGCTGAACATAGTTTTTATTTAATAAGGAATTTTTTGAAGACCCAGACAGTGTCGCCATGGGTAGTCCTTTGTCGTTCTTGGTGGCCAACTGGTTTATGGAGGACTTCGAGGAAAAGGCACTGGAATCTGCTAGCTTCAGTTCCAAAGTATTTTGGAGAGGTATGCTGATGCCACATTTGTAGTGCGGCCCCATGGTCAAGATAAATTACAAGAATTTTTAAACCATCAGAATGCCATTAATAGACAAATCCAGTTTACAATGGAGATCGCAAAAGAAGCGTACCTTCTATTTCTGGATGTTTTGGTATGACACAAAGTTGATGGTACTTTGGGACATGCAGTATATCAGAAACCAAAGCATACGGATTTATATTTAAGTGCAAATAGTTGTCACAACCCTCTCTAGATGACGAGTGTTCTCAGAACTCAGGTACACAAATCGTTGCTCATGAGAGCAAGAGATTTTTTGAAGTCAATGGGTATTCTCCACAGCAGATACATAAGGTACTACGAATGAAGCCATCGGTGGGCATAAGGAATGCAGATGAAGACATGGAAAGGTTTAAATCCATGGCTTTCCTGCTATACGTGGTAAGCCTATCGTCAAAAATAGGACGGATCCTCAGCAAACACAAAGTGACTTTTCCCCCTGCAACAAAGAGAGCAACATTCCTGGGTGCCATTGATGATAGTTTGGCACTTCAAAGGCCTGGGGTTTACAAGATACCTTGTCTTTGTGGTCTTTCTGTAATAAACTCACAAAGATGTCAGCACAGTACAGTTCACAGCGAGACTTCTGATATCCCAGTGTGGACCGACCATGCAGCCACAGATCTAATTCATGCATATGTTGTACCTCTTTGCTGCTAATCAATGTTTCTGGTGCCTTGTGTATCTGCAGCCGAAGGATGGAGCGTGTGCATAAGTGTCAGTCCTTCGGCTCATTCTGAAGATGGCTGAATGACTCAGAGCAGAAAAATCAGAAGAAGTGGAATTCATATGCTGCATGCCCTAAATGTAATGGAGCAGCATATGAAATGTTAGTGTTAAATCCATTGCTTGAGATTTATAAGCACTCAGATCTAGGCTGAGATTCCAACAGGAAATGCTATACCAATGTTAGCACAGTTCATATGCCTTGCCAAACTCTTCAGACTCTGGGTACCCGGTGTACCATGGATAGATTTTTCAGAGATCCAACTGCCAAGTGCTTGTGCCTGGGACATCAGTAGTCTGGCCCAGGTGGCATAGTGTTGGGGATAGTGGAATGAGTGAATTCTGGTAATGTAATAAGGGTTTGAGGGATACCCACGTACTTTTATGCTCACACATTTCCACAACACATTTGGCTAAAGTGACAATAACATGGAAAATAGAAACTAAATTAATTTAGGGACAATAAACTGTACAATTTAGAATCTCACAATGGGTTAGTGAAACTAGAAGACAAATACAATCGAATGGGATGATCAGAAATTAAGTCATGGTATGAAACGCACGTGTAGGCTTGGTGTTTTAAGCAAGAAAAAGAAGACTGATACAAGAACTATTAGAAGAATCACAGGCAAATTAGTAAGATTCAGTTTAAAAAGAATGAAAAGATACTCCATGTAAATGATTGAAGGCTATGTGGCATTACACTGATGTACCAATGAGGAGGTAGGATGTGTCTCAAAACAGTTTTAGAACCTCACAACTCACAGCAGACCATTACAAGATGAAAATGGGAAACTTCAGTCGACTATTGGTGCAAGACTAAAAACTGATTCATCACTGCAATATTTCTGATATGTTGCCAGAAATTACAGAGGTCATACATTCGTAGAATTTTATAATGCTATACCAGACAATAAAGAAAATGTACAGGATATAAGGTTCCAATATAGGATTTGAAATGCAAGTGATGAAGTTGAGATTATAATAATTTATTTAAGAATACACAGATCTGTCCGATAAAATTAAGCTGCAATTTCAGCATGTTGGAAACTTTTATTTAACAAAAGTATTTAGGCAAAGAACAAATGATGTTCAAATATGACAAAAGGAGATTAAAACATTAAGACAACTATCATGGAGAAGGTGAAAATTTCAAGCAAATAATAATAAGGGCATTATAGAATCTACTGATCTAAACAAAACTGTTCAGTGATGTCTTCAAGAGGATGCAGACAGACAGTGCAATGGCAACTGAAAGCAATAAAAGTATTGAGAAAAGAAAATAACAGTTTGTGTTGGGTAGCCTTGACCTTCATCTGCTTAGATGCAGATGACACAAGAACAGATAACAACACAGATAAAACTATATAAGCATTTCAAGATTCTTTAAATTTTTCTATAATTCAAGACACAGGCAGCTATTAATAAAAATAATGGCACTGTGGAATTAATACCAAACGAGGCGCATAAATCTGTATGAAGTATGAAAAAAGAAAGTTGCCCCTGAGGAATGGAGATGATGTGTCAATAAATATGGGTTAAGTTGGAAAAAGAGAAATAAATAATTTGCAAAACTGTTAAAAATGAGAGTGGGGTGGGGGAGGGGGGTAGGGACAATGCCCTGAAACTGAATCAATGCTCTAATTATTTCACTTCACAAAAAAACAGACAAACAAGACATAAAAATTACAAATCTAGCAGCTACCTCTCCATAACGCACAAAATATTGTCTATCAACACCATGTTAATCAGCCAAAGGAAAAATCTAGCTTTAGAAGTGGACACAGTGACACATATCTTTTGCAAGATTGACTTAAATATTACATTGAAGAAATGCGTAAGAATTGCTGCTTTGTCTGGCAGTCGCTGATTTTAAGAAAACTTTTTGCTCGTAACAGATAAAGGATGAATTTCTATTAGCAATCAGTAAAGAAGAATATCAACATTAAGTTTGGTTGATAAAAAGTAAAAATACTGTGTAATTTATTAAATATTATCTACACCTATACTCCAGAATCTCTTCGTGGTGTATGGTAGAGGGCACCTCTTATACTAGTACCTGCTGCCTCTTCTCTGCTCCATTCAGGAATGGCTTGTGGGAAGAACTGTTGTCAGTAGAACAGAATATTAGCTGTAATTTGACGATTTTCTTGTCTGCGAGGTATATGTTACCTGATCTTCCTGGAACATACATCTCTGTGATGCATCTCTCTTGTAGTGTCTGCCACTGACAATTGTTGAGCATTTTTAATAAGAATTTCCAACCGACTAAATGATCCTGTAATGAAACATGCCCCTCTTTGTTGCTTTTAGTCTCTCTCTTCTATCAATCCAGACTGAGTAATACTCAAGAATCAGCCGAAAACATGTTTTGCAAACCACTTCTTTCTAAGGTGAATTTCATTTCCTCAAAATTGTGTTCTATTACTCTTCACCTGGCATCTATTTTTCCTACAGTTTGTTTTGTACTATCACTCAAGATGGTTACTTCTATGTATTTTACAGTAGTTACTATTTCTAGTTATTTTCGTCTACAGTGTAACTGTACAGTAAGGGATTCCATTGCCTATTTAGGTGCAATATATTACATTTATTTTTGTGCAGGGTCAACTGCCAGCCCGCACTGATTGTCAAACTTCCTAGGTACACTCACATTTTTTTTTAGTGAATGCCAATGTGGTACAACGTTATCAGTGTTTGTCTTATTGAGATTCCAGTTATTATTTGTGAAAGCAATTAGGACTATTGAAGTATCTTTTAAGTTTTATCTTAGTGTTGTTTGGGGATAACACTGCAAAACAGAAAATGAAGAAAACAGGAAAACTAATGATATTTTATATAATTTAGAACTATCTTAAAGGAAATACAGTAGAAATACCACAAAAATTCTGATGAGCATATTTCAGCTATGTAAATATCATATGCCGTATAGTTTTCCTTGGCATATTTGAACATAAAACAAATGTTTTAAAGATAAAAATTCAAAGCTTAAGCAGTAAATATGGTACTAATCTTCCCATATCTTTATTAGAATGCATTTTAATATTATCAGACTTTAATTTTGCAAGTTTGTTCTTATCCCATACCCCTTTTTGCAACCAGAAATAAAATAATAGAAATCAAAAGCATTTTCAAAATTCTGAATATATGTTTTATTACCTTCATAATTTAATGGTACCAAACCTAAAATAATTAACTCAAACATTTTTCTGGGTCTTGGATTGTTGTTTTTGGAGAACTACAAATATTATAGTTTGTCTTTGGCTTAGTTTGCAGTTTTGAAAAAGAAATTTGTAAAGTATATATTACTCCAACACCATTATAAGAAACTAACATTTTCCTCATGTCTTTGCCTGAGTATGCATTCAACACATATGTCACACTCATCTCCTCCTTCCCCTCTCAGTGTCCACTACTTCCTCCTTTCGACTGTGTGTCCGCCTCATCCTCTCACCTGTATCTGTCTATCACCTCCTCCCCACTTTCCTGACTCTCCTTCTACTGTTTCCCCCTCTCTCTGTCCATCCCCTCCTGTCCCCTCTCTGTCCAACACCTTTATCAGTCTCAAAACACCTTGAGCCAAACCCATCACCACGTGTAGCCCTTGCACAACAGGTTGATGAAGCAAGCAATACTACTTCAATGTTACACACCTGTCACACAGGGCAGCCTACATGCCAGAAAATTATTTCTTGCTCGTTAAGTGCACGCTGCCTGCAAAGCAGGTCAATAAGGCAGACGATACTATTCCCACACAACACACCTATCATGCAGTGTAGATTCAACAAAAGAGGCTGGAAAAAACAAGTGCCAGATTCTCTCTCTCTCTCTCTCTCTCTCTCTCTCTCTCTCTCTCTCTCTCTCTCACACACACACACACACACACACAACACACACACACAACACACACACACACACACACACACACACACACACGCGCGCGCGCGCATGTGCGTTTAGGCAGTTATGAATATTAACCACAGCCCCACAGTATATTTATTCACCAATTGAATTTGCTGATGTCGACGATTGGTTTGTGGAGCGCTCAACTGTGCTATTATCAGTGCCTGTACAAAGTCCCAATCTGTACACACTTTACACAGTCCAATCTTTACACAGCCCAATCTCAACATGTTCACAAATGATGGGGACAACACAAACACCAGTCCCCAGGCAGAGAAAATCCCCACCCGGCCGGGAATCAAACCCGTGATCCAGAGACAGCAATGCTAGCCACTAGACCAGGAGCGCGGACGCTGAATTTGCTCTCAACAGTTCATTGCACTTAGAGGGCAACAATGACATTCATAAATGCAGTAATATAAGGACAAATTATATGCATTGCTCTCTACTGAATCTAACTCGGGACACGGGAAGGAAGGAAATACACAGCAGCGTATCTAACAATATGCCTGAGTAAATAGAATGTTTGACGGGTAGCAAAATGGGTTACAAAAATATTGATTAATGCTTCCTCTCTTTAACAGTTCTTCAATAGAAATAAGCAATCAATCAAAAACCTGTGAATGGCCAATTATATAAATATATTTATAAATTATCTGTGTAATCTTTTGTTCAATTAAAACATTCCACATAATAATATAATAGAGGGAAACATTCCACATGGGGAAAAATATATCTAAAAACAAAGATGATGTGACTTACCAAACGATAGCGCTGGCAGGTCGATAGACACACAAACAAACACAAACATACACACAAAATTCAAGCTTTCGCAACTAACTGTTGCCTCATCAGGAAAGAGGGAAGGAGAGGGAAAGACGAAAGGATGTGGGTTTTAAGGGAGAGGGTAAGGAGTCATTCCAATCCCGGGAGCGGAAAGACTTACCTTGGGGGAAAAAAGGATGGGTATACACTCGCGCACACACACACATATCCATCCACACATATACAGACACAAGCAGACATATTTAAATATTCCACTCCCGGGATTGGAATGACTCCTTACCCTCTCCCTTAAAACCCACATCCTTTCGTCTTTCCCTCTCCTTCCCTCTTTCCTGATGAGGCAACAGTTTGTTGCGAAAGCTTGAATTTTGTGTGTATGTTTGTGTTTGTTTGTGTGTCTATCAACCTGCCAGGGCTTTCGTTTGGTAAGTCACATCATCTTTGTTTTTAGATATATTCCACATAATAATATTCATTGTGACTGTGATCTATGGGTGAATATGATCCATGGAACATTTCAGTAAAAACCTACACTTTAACTTCGATTCTCATTGCTCCCAGAAATTGGTACTAGAGGATGAATCATTTCAAGCAATATCTTGTAAAATTTTATACATTACACAGAGTAGATTTTATACTTGTGTTGCAAGTGACAGCTCTACGAGTAGACTGTGAAGCTAATGTGAGAGTAAACTAGAGAACAGAAAGAAATACGATTACAATTATAATTCTGCGAGACTCAATGTCTGATGCATGTCTTGCAATTGTGTAACATTTTGGTGACTTGCACGTCCCTAAGATAACTGAGTAATCCTACGGGAGAAAGGGGACCTACAGTTTAACATGGGATTTGAACCACATATTGCTCCTGGCAAACTCTCACTACTGACAAGGGAACCTCCCCATCGCACCCCCGTCAGATTTAGTTATAAGTTGGCACAGTGGATAGGCCTTGAAAAACTGAACACAGATCGATCGAGAAAACAGGAAGAAGTTGTGTGGAACTACGAAAAAATAAGCAAAATGTACAAACTGATTAGTCCATGTGCAAGATAGGCAATATTAAGGACAATGTGAGCTCAGGAGCGCCGTGGTCCCGTGGTTAGTGTGACCAGCCGCAGAACGAGAGGTCCTTGGTTCAAGTCTTCCCTTGAGTGAAAAGTTTAACTTTTTATTTTCAGTTTGTGTGACAAACTCTTATGTTTTCATCACTTTTTTGGGAGTGATTATCACATCCAAAAGAAAACCTAAATCGGGCAAGGTAGATGAATCTTTTTACCCATTCGCCAAGTGTCCTAGTTAGGTGGGTCGACAACATATTCCTGTCATGTGACGCACATGCTGTCACCAGTGTCGTATAGAATATATCAGACGTGTTTTCCTGTGGAGGACTCGGTTGACCTATGACCTTGCGATCAAATGTTTTCGGTTCCCATTGGAGAGGCACGTCCTTTCGTCAACTAATCGCACGGTTTTGCGGTGCGTTCGCAAAACACAGACACTAAACTTATTACAGTGAACAGAGACGTCAATGAACGAACGGACAGATCATAACTTTGTGAAAATAAAGAAAGTAAAATTTTCACTCGAGGGAAGATTTGAACTAAAGACCTATCGTTCCGCAGCTGCTCACGCTAACCACGGGACAACGGCGCCCCTGAGCTCACAATGTCCTTAATATTGCCTATCTTGCGCATGGACTACTCAGTTTGTATATTTTGTTTATTTTTTCATAGTTCCACACAACTTCTTCCTGTTTTCTCGATTGATCTGTGTTCAGTTTTTCAAGGCCTATCCACTGTGCCAACTTATAACTAAATCTGAGGGGGGTGCAATAGGGATGTTCCCTTGTGAGAGGTGAAAGTTAGGTCAAAGGAATCCTGAAAATTCCGTGGTCAGACTGGGAACTGATTCCATGACCATATGATCTCCAGAAATGCACTTATCACTTGACCACCAGATCAGACGACAGAAAGAAAGGAAAACCTCTATGAAAGGTGCCTATAAGAAGACAGATAAATCAATTTTAACTATTTAACTCATTTTGTGGGCACATTTTTGTAGCAATTCACATAAGTTAATTTTTTTGGTACAATATTAGAGCTATTATCAAATTGACTATAATTGTTCCCACTGACCCTTTTGCCAGCTGTTGTAAGTTGCCATTTCAAGTGAAAAATCAACTGCATTTTGTGTATTTATTTAACATTATTTCAAGAACATTTCCACTTTCTTTCCAAATGATTTATATTCATAGTAAATTAAGTGCCTGTAAACAAGTAATATATATTTCCCAAATGAATGTTCAAATAACTTTCAACTTTACCTTTTTATTGTCTATTATATTGGAGGCAGCATGGTTCTATGTACACACAGGGGCACTCTGCGGGAGCTGCATATGTATTTTGTTGTCTTGCCTCACGCTTTAGTAGAACACATGCAGTACCGTCTGTGTGTTTTTTCCTAAATAGGCATATGATCTCCCACTTTTGCCACATGCACATGATCTGCTAAGGTTTTTCTCTTGGTTATACAGGTTAGTGGATGGCCTTTTTTTGAGCAGGATGAGAACGAATCTGTCAATTGCTTTGAGAGTCCTACTTGAAAGTTAAACTAATCTTAATTTTTTTCTTAACCTATATTCATTTTGTACAATACAATGGCATTTAGAATTGCCACATTTAGTAAGAAGTAGATAATATGATGCCACCACTTATGTGAACATTGATCTAATGCATAACGTTTTCTTAGTTGGTCGAAGTGATCTTTGCCTCCCATTACACTACTGTATATTGTTACAGTTCTGGCAGTTTTACCCCTGCTCTTTCTTGAGACAAGTGTAGTGTGTCTTGTGTCATCTGAGGTAGTCAAAATAGTGGTAGGTTTGTTGTCCATCAATTTTATAGCTGCAGTACCAAGTTTGCATTGGAATTGAACTTCTCCTCTTTCCTAGTTACATTTCTCTTTCACCACTCAAGGCAGTCATTTCTTGTTTTTTTCTCACAGTGTCTGTAGAATAGATGCAACTGATCAATAACATCAGCATTACGTTCACAGTGGTGAAGAAGTTGTCAAATGCTACACACAGGTCACGGCTCAGGCTAATGACTACTCACTCTTCTACAGAATTGTCTGTAGACCTGTTGTCTGACTTCCTTGTGCAAATAACAAATTTTGTGACATGGCCTGTTTTTGAGTCTGCTACACACCACAATTTGTACCCTTGTTTACCTGATTTCAAAAGCATATACTGCCTGAGCAATGCACATCCCTTTGAAATATATCTTCCATTCATTCACAGCTAATACCTCATTGGCAGTTTGTGTTGTTTAGAAAAGTTATGAGTTATGACATAGTGAAGTTTTCACGATTTGGATGCTGTCTTGGAGGATTCATACTACTGCTATTTTTTTAAAAATACTTTGACGTATCTTTCTGAAATATCTGCATGTCACAGACTTTGATATATCGGGTTGACCTAGAGCAGGTTCTGTACTCCAGCAGTGCACTACTTATGGAAACACAAATATAATCTTCAAGGTTTTCATACCATTCCACTTACTCATCTATAGTTAATTGTTTCCAGTTCTTTGTTGTCTCACGGTCTGACCAGATTGCCATTTTTGTTTCAAGTGCTCTACATACAGATTTGACTGCTAAACCACACACTCTAACATCTCAGTGGCAAATAAATAAAGGAGGTAGTCTTCCTCTGTGTTTTATTTTGTCAATCTGCTGCCTGCAACAGGTTCTCCATATGTATGAACATGAAGCAAGTCAACAACAGTGGTATCCACCAGAAACCTCAATTCCAAACACTGGTACTATTTGGACTGCTATTATCATGATGTAGAACTAAACATGACTCAGTGCCCACATGTCTGAAACATATTCATTATCTGTTTCAGAATCCTCAGGATCACTAAGTAGAAATAGTAGTAACTCCAATGATTCTCGTGTGTATCCTTCACATAGATTCACTTCTTTGACATTTTTGCTACAAAATGCAGTGAACCATTGTGACATGAACAATAAACGATAAATTAATTTTCTTCAGACTAGGAAGTAACAATGTGTCTAATGCATATTCTGATTGCAAGAAATCAAACAATAGAAACTCCAGGTAGGAATATCAGCAAAGTAGGAAATGACAGATTGCTGCTTACCATAAAGAAGTCATTTTAAGTTGCAGACAAGTACAATTAAACGACACTTACACGAAGCTCTTGCCACAGCTTTCATCGGCAAAAGCGAAACACACACACCATTCATACGCTCAAGCAAGCACACTTTGAGCACACATGACCACCAAATTCGGCAGCTCGGGCCAGTATGCAATAATCACTTGGGATGGAAGCAGCAATCTGGAGGGCACTGGAAAGGGGAAGGGGAAGGGACAGCAGTGTATAGGTGGGGGGAGAGAAAAATGCTGTCTGCCAGAGTGTGCAGGAAGTAGAATGCCAACAGGCACGGGGTCAGGAGGTTGCGGGCAGAGAGGTAGGAGTGAAAACGGAGTGAAAAAGGAGAAGGAGGAGGAGGAGGAGGAGGAGGAGGAGAAGATTAGTGTTTAACTCCCGTCGACAACGAGGTCATTAGAGATGGAGCGCAAGCTCGGGTGAGGGAAGGATGGGGAAGGAAATCGGCCGTGCCCTTTCAAAGGAACCATCCCAGCATTTGCCTGAAGTGATTTAGTGAAATCACGAAAAAGGAGAAGAGTGGGGAAAGGTGTGCAGGTGCGTTGACAGAGGGTGGGTGACAAAAATGGGGAGGAGACGATAGGACAGAGGGAGTGGAAACTGTCGGGTGGAGGGTCTGAGGGTAGTAGGAGCAGAGAATGTGTTGTAAGGATAGCTCCCATCTGCGCAGTTCAGAAGAGCTGGTGGTGAATGGGAGGATCCAGGTGTGTGATGTTCAGCTTCTTGTTGTGCTATAGAGTGGAATAGGTTGTTCTTGACTGGAGTTTGGCAGTGCCCATTCATCTTAGTGGACAGCTGTACACTACTATCCCTTCCCCTTCTTCTTCCCTGACCCTTCCAGATGGCTGCTTCACCCCAAGTGATAGCTGCATTATGACTACCAACAGGTAGTCATAACAATATAAAAACCAGTGCAGTGATTGCAGCAGGGCTGATAAACCATATGGCTCCTTTCACCAGTGGCCCAGCCTCTGATGTGGTAGGATAAACTTGTGACAGGATTGGAATAAGAAATGCTGGGCAGGTGCATTGGGCAGCTTTTGCACGTTGGTCTTCCATGGGGATATGATCCTTGTAGCAAGGGGTTGGGATTGGGAGTGGCATAGGTATGGAACCGGAGGTTGTGCAAGTTGGGTGGGCGACGGAACACCACTTTAGGATTCCTTCGGGGCTGGTTCTTGGGGGTGGTGGGACGATTCGGGTTGTGAGGGGAAATGGCGCAGCAGGTTTGTTTGTGGACTAGGTCTGGGGGAGTGCCCCCTTTGCCACTCATACCACCCCAGACTGGAACAACTGGACCAAATCCTTTGCCGGGGCTTTGATTACCTATCATCATGCCCTGAAACGAGGGACATACTACTCAAGATACTTTCCACCCTTCCTAAAGTGGTGTTCCGTCACTCACTCAACCTTCACAACATCCAAGCATATTCCTATACCATTCCCAATCCCAAACCCTTGCTACAAGGATCATTTCCCTGCGAAGATCCAGGTGCAAGACCTGCCCAATCCACAAACTCAGCACTTCCGATTCCAGCCTTGTCACAGGTTTATCATACTCCATCAGAGGCCAGGCCACTTATGAAAGCAGTCATGTGATCTATCAGCTCTGCTGCAATCACTGCACAGCTTTTTATACAGTTATGACTACCAACCAGCTGTCCACTAGGATGAATGTCCACTGCCAAACTCCAGCCAAAAGCAAACTAGTCCACCCTGTAGCACAACACGCAGCAGAACATAACATGCTTGACTTCAATGGCTGCTCCACTACCCAAGCCACCTTGATCATCCCCTCCACCACCAGCTTTTCTGAACTGCGCAGTGGGAGTTATCCTTACAACACTTTCTCCGCTTCCGTAATTACTCCGGCCTCAACCTACAATGACCCACAGTCTACCTCCCCCTCCCCCACCCACATTGTATCACCTCCTTACCATTCTTGTCTTCCACCCTCTGTCTGCCGTTCTCTACCAATATGTCCACCCATCTTACCCCATTTCTTGCCTTTTTTTTGCTCCTTTTCTCTCCACCTCCCAGCCCACAAACTCTTGACAGTGCACTGTGTGTGTGTGTGTGTGTGTGTGTGTGTGTGTGTGTGTGTGTGTGTGTGTGTGTGTTTCCTCTCTTGCTGATGAAGGTTGTGGCCTAAAGCTTTGTGCAAGTGTCTTAATTGAGCCTGTCTGCAACTTAATGTGTCTTCTTTACAGTAAGTAGCAATCTATCTTTTCCTACATTGCTAATGGTAAGAAACAATGACAATGACAAAAAATTTTAGGTGATTAAAAGAAAGATTAGGAACTTTCAACAAGACAGTGACAAGTGTACTTGATTGCACAGCTGGCCAGCGAAAGTGGGGCCAGCTAGCTGAGGTGGACGAGCCGAGAACAGAGTGCAGGCATGCTTGGAGACAGACTAACCATAGAGATTGAGGGGAAAAATTCCAAGTGTGGGATAGGAGGCTGCTCCCTTTCTGGACAGCAGTGAGATGGAGGCACTAATAATGTAGGTGTCCACCAAATGCAGCCTCCTTACGTGGGTGTAGGATTGTAGAGTGGAGGTGTTGTCCAGCAGTTTGACAGGGCACTAATAAGACATCATTCAATAAATGGTCATCGATTTCCAAAGGTTATACAATCAATCTGTCTTCTTCTCGATTTGGCTTAGCAGTGGGTGTGCTGTACCCACACTACACGGAGGCACAGGGTAGCACCCTGGCGTAGTCCAAGGTTTGTGCCACAGCCCTGTCACACAAGGGTGCGACAGCCAGCATGTCTCTGCGGCCTGGTGTGGCTGTGGACATCTGTCAGAGCCTCAGCACTCTCGTTGAGTGTAGTTGCACTCAGGCTTGCCCCCAGAAATCACCATGCACCTGTTGCTGGTTGTCGTGATGGTGGGTAGGTGGAAGACCCAACAGAGACACAGGACAGCTCGAAAGTTGGTCCCAATACTTGTATTGCCCGTGAGTGGCAGCACAGGCACTCTGCTCTCAAGTTGAACAGCTCGTGAGCACATTGGTTCTTCATTCATGGAAGACTAGCATTGCCCTCATCTTCAGGTAGTCACAGGTGTAACTGGCAGGAATGCAGCTTGCACAGTTGAAGTTCCCTCCACAGCAAGACAGCTGCAGACTTGTAGCAATGACTCCAAGCTGGTGGTGGGCAGCAAAACTTTGTTGTCTTCACCAAGTCATTCTGTAACTAGTAGCGGTGACCATACATTGGTATCGGCGATCCAAATGGAGTGGCAAGACTCAGATTGAATGGAAGGAAGAAGAAGGTTTTATAGCAGTCGATGACTTGATGCCACCTTACTGGTGGCTGACTGTGCTCCTATTTTCTGAGTCAGTCAGCATTCCTGGCTGGCCTAATGTGTTGTTTCAGAGTGTCAGAACATTTTTTTATGCAAAGTTTGCAGCCTGAAATGCATTCTTGTGACATGCCTAAGTGTAGTTACTACACGTAGCCCTGTTCAGAGGATAGCATTGTGCCTGCTCTGAACTTTCTCAAAGTGCTGAATCAGGTGTTGCTGACACTCTCCCTTCCACAGTCTGAGGCAATGAGCTCCCTGCTTGTTTGTGCTTCGGCTTTTCTGAGTGATGACACTGGTTACGCCATCACTGCATCCTTGACGGGCATGCTCCACTTAGCGTCGTCCAAGTCCTACCAACAAAATTTTATTCCTTACTTAATTACTATTCTGCTGTGCAAAAACAGGTTGAAAGGTGGAGATGGATAATAGTATTTCTTCAAAAAAGCATAACATGCCTTACAAACCTGCTATGTAAAAATCAGACACAACAAAGATAACACAGAATGTGAAAGTACTTCTCAAATTGTAAATGTTTTAATTTTAATAGTTTATTAAAAATTAACAAATGAACCAGTCATGCAATATATACTTAGAATAAGTCACAATCTTTGCCATTACCATGAAGTCTCCACATATAAACATAGCACGAGATCAACATGCATGTCCTTGACCATTATCCAATAAATTCTGTTATATAAGCAATGAAGTGCAATAATTTAAGAAATATTTTAATTTTTGTTAAATACGAACATGTTACAGCACCAGACATGGCAACATATTCATGTATTTTACTGACAACTAATGTAAAAATTTATAGATATTTTAATGAGAGATTGCAAAATAACCACAAGATTTTATTCTCAATGCACTACTATGTTGTGTATGTGTGATTGTCTTTTATAATTGAATGCTGGTCATTTATACATATGAAACACTAGCAAACCCAACAATGCTTCGCAATTGTTAAATATGTATGGGAATTTTATATACATGCTTAACTCCTCCCCCTCTCCAACTCGCCCCCCACTCTGCCCTCTTACCCCTCTCTCTGACCTTGAGCCTTATTTATTGTTATTACAAACAAAACATTAAAATGAATGAGTAAATCAGTCAAGATAATACATATATATATGGGGTATGAGAGTGTCCTCTCCAGCAGCTGTATCTGCGAGGGTAGCAGCTTCAATGACAGTATTCGGCATAGTTTTAACCTTCGAATAGATAGGATTACAAAGTTTCGGATGATTCAGATTCCGTAGCAGTATTCTAATTATAAGCCGATAAGACAAAAATACAACTCTCCTGTTTTCTGTAAAATTGATGGGTGAGGAAGACAACAAACACATACACTGTTGTGTACACAATTTTTGTTTGAAAATATATTTAAGGAGGCAAAATAATAAAGGTTTACACACCCACCTGTCGTATTTGAATCTGATTGCAAGAAAGAAATCAAAATCACATAGCACAGCATAGTTAGTTTTAACAGAAAGCTAGTTAATTGTCAATTAAAAAAAAATTAATAAAATAAATCAAACACTCTCTCTCTCTCTCTCTCTCTCTCTCTCTCTCTCTCTCTCTCTCTCTCTCTCTCTCTCTCTCTCTCTCTCTCTGTGTCCTTTCAAATGGTATTGGTGTATTGCGTAAAAATTTTAAGTAAATCAGGCAAGAACATTTTGAGAGTTTTGTTGACAACATATCCGCTTTATATATATTTTACAAAATCTATAGCTGATAGTGTCTGAATGTTATCAGAGCATTGTGTAAAAATTTGAAGTAATTTGATCGAGAACTTTTCCAGATTTTTGGAAACAAAGCTTCTCCTCATATATTACATGTATATTTATATATTACAAAATATATAGCCTATGTAAAAGTTCATTAGTGCATCATCTAAAAATTTGAAGTAAATCAGACAAGAAAATTTCAATATTTTTGGTAAAAATGTTTCTTCTTTATATACCACGTACATATTACATATATTAAAATATACAGCCTATACCCATCTAATGTTGATTAAGTAGTGTGTAAACACTTGAAGTAAATCAACCACGATTTTTGCTAAAAACATTAAGCACTTTAAGGCAGCTCTAAAGCAAAACATTTTGCCGCATTTATTATTGCTAATAGAGCAACGAACATGTTACATATTCCTCATGATAGTAAAGATGATTAATGAACTTCAGCTTTTGTAGTGGCTGTTAGAGAGATTTTCATGCTGATGAAATTTTAAAGATTCTGACACTAAATTTTGAGAGTTAATAAGTTGCTGTACGAAATTTCTCATGCATGCTACTGAGTTTGAATGCAGGGCTTGCATTGTAAGTGTATGTATTGCACAGCTTAGTTAATTAGTTACAAGTGATTCATCAGTTTTGCAAATGAGTGTAAAGGCTCCCATAACCAATCAAATAATTCATACAACTCACTAGGTTGTCAAATTATTTAGCAACATGTCTGTCAAACATACACAGCTGAATAACTTTTTTATATTTCTGTCTACGATCATAAAATTGTTTAGTCCTTAGACTATTGGTTTCAGTCAGCGATGACCATCTTCAGATCTGCAGCAAACCACGAGAAAACAAAATACACCTAGTGTACAGCCTACATCTTAAAACAATGAAATAGGCTACAAAAGAAGTTATTACTTTCATGTACATGGAGAACATACGCTTAAAATATGATGAGGCGTAAATGTTTCAGAATGTGACCAAATGCAATGGAGTCATAGTGGCATCATCAAAAAATACACAAAATCAGCAAAGCGTCATTGCACATATTTAGAATATGGCGTACACCATACCACAATGCCTGTGGAGTCATTCTGTTAACAGCGTACCGTTCATAGCAAACTATGATGTAATAGTCACAAAAGCTTATGTTGCCAACTCGTTAGATGTGGCAACTGTAAACCTATACATATGCATCAATTACATAATTGTACAAAATGAAATAAAATTAAGAATACAATAGGTAAAGTCTATAGTGGGACTACCAAGTGTACAAGTTATTACAGTGATAAAATGTAATAAGGTAATATGATTCTGAGGTGCTCTTGGGGGGAGGGGGGTGATCTTAGATACAATAATAACTTAGAGGAGAAGAATAAGGCTTTTGAGGCTGACAACATGACATAAAAATGGTAAAATAACCAAGGAAAGAAGCCAAATGTATGAAACAAAAGACTGAAGTAAGTGATCAATGCCTACAAGTACAGCTATCAGAAGGCAACTTGAAATTTATAACAAAAAAAGTAAGTGTCATCAAGAGTGCTCCCTGGGCAGAGTGATTTTGTACCCAGTGCCTACTTTACTTTCTTTGACAATATTCCACATTAACCATACAATGCATCTCTTATCTATGTCTTGCCATGTCATTACTTGGTACAGAGGGCATTATGTATTTGATTTTCTAACCTGGATTGCATTACTCTTTTCTAACCTGGATTGCATTACTCTCATGTTTTAATGTGCATCCTCTGTTTATATCCCCCCCATGAACCATGGACCTTGCCATTGCTGGGGATGCTTGCATGCCTCAGCGATACAGATAGCCGTACCGTAGGTACAACCACAATGGAGGGGTATCTGTTGAGAGGCTAGACAAACATGTGGTTCCTGAAGAGGGGCAGCAGCCTTTTCAGTAGTGGCAGGGGCAACAGTCTGGATGATTGACTGATCTGGCCTTGTAACACTAACCAAAACGGCCTTGCTGTGCTGGTACGGCAAATGGCTGAAAAGCAAGGGGTAACTACAGCCACAACCTTTCCCGAGGGCATGCAGCTTTACTGTATGGTTAAATGATGATGGTGCCCTCTTGGGTAAAATATTCCGGAGGTAAAATAGTCCCCCATTCAGATTTCCGGGCAGAGACTACTCAAGAGGACATCATTATCAGGAGCAAGAAAACTGGTGTTTTACCGATTGGAGCGTGGAATGTTAGATCCCTTAATCGGGCAGGTAGGTTAGAAAATTTAAAAAGGGAAATGGATAGGTTAAAGTTAGATGTAGTGGGAATTAGTGAAGTTCGGTGACAGGAGGAACAAGACTTCTGGTCAGATGAATACAGGGTTATAAATACAAAATCAAATAGAGGAAATGCTGGAGTAGGTTTAATAATTAATAAAAAACATAGTGCGGGTAAGCTACTACAAACAGCATAGTGAACACATTATTGTGGCCAAGATAGACACGTAGCCCACGCCTACCACAATAGTACAAGTTTATATGCCAACTAGCTCTGGTATTGACGAAGAGATTGATGAAATGTATAATGATACAAAAGAAATTATTCAGATAGTGAAGGGAGACGAAAATTTAATAGCCATGGGTGACTGGAATTCGACAGTAGGAAAAGGAAGAGAAGGAAACATAGTAGGTGTATATGGATTGGGAGCAAGAAATGAAAGAGGAAGCCGCCTGGTATAATTTTGCACAGAGCATAACTTAATCATAGCTAACACTTCGTTCAAGAATCATAAAAGAAGGTTGTATACATGGAAGAATCCTGGAGATACTGACAGGTTTCAGACAGATTATATAATGGTAAGACAGAGATTAAGGAACCAGGTTTTAAATTTTACGACATTTCCAGGGGCAGATGTGGACTCCAACCACAATATATTGGTTATGAACTGTAGATTAAAACTGAAGAAATTGCAAAAAGGTGGGAATTTAAGGAGATGGGACCTGGATAAACTGACTAAACCAGAGGCTGTACAGAGTTTCAGGGAGAGCATAAGGGAACAATTGACAGGAATGGGGGAAAGAAATACAGTAGCAGAAGACTGGGTAGCTCTGAGGGATGAAGTAGTGAAGGCAGCAGAGGATCAAGTAGGTAAAAAGACGATGGCTAGTCGAAATCCTTGGGTAAAAGAAGAAATATTGAATTTAATTGACGAAGGGAGAAAATATAAAAATGCAGTAAATGAAGCAGGCAAAAAGGAATACAAATGTCTCAAACATGATATCGACAAGAAGTGCAAAATGGCTAAGCAGGGATGGCTAGAGGACAAATGTAAGGATGTAGAGACATGTATCACTAGGAGTAAGATAAATGCTGCCTAGAGGAAAATTAAAGAGTCCTTCGGAGAAAAGAGAACCACTTCTATGAATATCAAGAGCTCAGATGGAAACCCAGTTCAAAGCAAAGAGGGGAAAGCAGAAAGGTGGAAGGAGTATATAGAGGGTCTATACAAGGGCGATGTACGTGAGGACAATATTATGGAAATGGAAGAGGATGTAGATGAAGATGAAATGGGAGATACGATACTGCGTGAAGAGTTTGACAGAGCACTGAAAGACCTGAGTCGAAACAAGGCCCTCGGAGTAGACAATATTCCATTAGAACTACTGATAGCCTTGGGAGAGCCAGTCCTGACAAACCTCTACCATCTGGTGAGCAAGATGTACGAGACAGGCGAAATATCCTAACACATCAATAAGGATATAATAGTTCCAATCCCAAAGAAAGCAGGTGTTGACAGATGCAAAAATTACCGAACTATCAGTTTAATAAGCCACGGCTGCAAAATACTAACACCAATTCTTTACAGGCAAATGGAAAAGCTGGTAGAAGCCAACCTTGGGGAAGATCAGTTTGGATTCCGTACAAATGTTGGAACACATGAGGCAATACTGACCCTACGACTTACCTTAGAAAATAGATTAAGAAAAAGCAAACCTACGTTTCTAGCATTTGCACACTTAGAGAAAGCTTTTGACAATGTTGACTGGAATACTCTCCTTCAAATTATGAAGGTGGCAGGGGTAACATACAGGGAGCGAAAGGCTATTTACAATTTGTACAGAAACCAGATGGCAATTATAAGAGTCGAGGGACATGAGAGAGAAGCAGTGGTTGGGAACGGAGTGAGACAGGGTTGTAGCCTCTCCCTGATGTTATTCAATCTGTATATTGAGCAAGCAGTAAAGGAAACAAAACATAAATTTGGAGTAGGTATTAAAATCCATGGAGAAGAAATAAAAACTTTGAGGTTCGCCGATGACATTGTAATTCTGTCAGAGACACCAAAGGACTTGGAAGAGCAGTTGAACGGAATGGACAGTGTCTTGAAAGGAGAATATAAGATGAACTTCAACAAAAGAAAAACGAAGGTAATGGAATGTAGTCGAATTAATGCTGAGGGAATTAAATTAGGAAATGAGACACTTAAAGTAGTAAAGGGGTTTTGCTATTTGGGGAGCAAAATAACTGATGATGGTCGAAGTAGGGAGGCAATGGCAATGGCAAGGGCAAGGAAAGCGTTTCTGAAGAAGAGAAATTTGTTAATACCGAGTATAGATTTAAGTGTCAGGAAGTCGTTTCTGAAAGTATTTGTATGGAGTGTAGCCATGTATGGAACTGAAACATGGACGATAAACAGTTCGGACAAGAAGAGAATAGAAGCTTTCGAAATGTGGTGCTACAGAAGAATGCTAAAGATTAGATGGGTAGATCACATAACTAATGAGGAGGTGTTGACTAGAATTGGGAAGAAGAGAAATTTGTTGCACAGCTTGACTAGAAGAACAGACTGGTTGGTAGGACATGTTCTGAGGCATCAAGGGATCACCAATTTAGTATTGGAGGGCAGCTGGAGGGTAAAAATCGTAGAGGGAGACCAAGAGATGACTACACTAAGCAGATTCAGAAGGATGTAGGTTGCAGTAGGTACTAGGAAATGAAGAAGCTTGCACAGGATAGAGTAGAATGGAGAGCTGAATCAAACCAGTCTCTGGACTGAAGACCACAACAAACAACCTCTGTTTATATAATCCATTGAAAAGCTAAAGAAACTGATACACCTGCCTAATATTGTTTAGGGCCCCCGCGAGCACACTGAAGTGTCGCAACACAATGTGGCATGGAGTCGACTAATGTCTGAAGTACTGCTGTAGAGAACTGACACCAAGAATCCTGCAGGGCTGATCATAAATCTGTAAGAGTATGACGGGGTGGAGATCTCTTTTGAACAGATGTTGCAAGGCATCTGACATATGCTCAATAATGCTCATGTCTGGAGAGTTTGGTAGCTAGTGGAGGTGCTTAAACTAAGCGTTCCTGGAGCCACTCTGTAGCAATTCTGCACTTGTGGGGTGTCGCATTGTCCTGCTGGAACTGCCCAAGTTTGTCAGAACGCACAGTGGACATGAATGGATGCAGGTGATCAGACAGGATGCTTACATACACATCACCTGTTAGTTGTATCTACACATATCAAGGACCCAATATCACTCCAACTGCACACATCCCACACCATTACAGAGCCTCCACTAGGTTGAACAGTTTCCTGCTGACATGTAGGGTACGTGGATTCATGAAGTTGTCTCCTTACCTACACATATCCAGCCACTCAATACATCTTAAAACGAGACTCGTCTGACCCAGCAACATGTTTCCAGTCACCAACAGTCCAATGTTGGCATAGACGGGCCCAGGTGAGGTGTAAAGCTTTGTGTTGTGCAGTCATCAAGGGTACACAAGTGAGCCTTCGGCTACGAAAACCCATATCCATGATGATTCGTTGAATGGTTCACATGTTGACACTCGTTGATGACCCAACATCTAAATCTGCAGCAATTTGCGGAAGGGTTGCATTTCTGTCACACTGAATGATTCTCTTCAGTTGTCGTTGATCCCGTTCTTGCGGGATCTTTTTCCGGTGGCAGTGATGTTGGAGATTTTATGTTTTACCAGATTCACTTGTGAAATGGTCGTATGGGAAAACCCTCACATCATCACTACCTCGGAGACACTGCATCCTGTCGCTTGTGCGTCAACTATATCACCACATTCAAACTCACTTAAATCTTGATAAACTACCATTGTAGCAGCAGTAACCAATCTAACAACTGTACCAGGCATTTTGTGTCTTATATAGGCCTTGCCAGCTGCAGCACCTTATTCTTTCTGTTTACGTATCTCTGTATCTGAATATACATGCCTATACCAGTTTCTTCAGTATATATTTCATCAACTATATAATCTCTTTAACTGACAGGTACAACATTATACGATTCTTGTCTTGGAATGGTGTGTTGCAGGGTATGATGGTCCTGTGGCAGTTAAGTTCCTCTAACCACTTCTCGCCTCTGCTGCATTCTGGTGGCTACACTAACAGATGGTGTTGATTACCTAATTCAGTCTTTTATTTCATCCATTTGGCTTTTTTCCTTAGTTATCTTATCATTTTTTATATTATTTTGTTAGCTCTGTAAGCTTGTTCTCGGCTATGTTACTATTTATGTCTAAAATCACCCAAGGATGTCTCTGAAATCACATTTTCATTTAACCATTTCCTTTTTAACAATTTTAAATTTAACATTACTGATGCTTTTAATTTATTACATTTTACCACTGAAGTAACTTATAAACCTGGTAAGATGACTACAGACCTTACTTATTGTATTCCTAATTTTATTTCATTTTTTACAATCGTATAATTGACAATTATGTGTACGATTACGGTAGTGACATCTAATGAGATTATGACAAAAACATATTTTGAGGCTACTGTCCCATAGTTTGTTATGTATAGAAGCACTATTAATGGGATGACTCCATCACTGTGGTCTGTTTCACACCATGTTTTAAACATTTGCAATGATGCTAAGTTGATTGTGTGTGTATTTTCTGATGAAGCCACTATGGCTCCAATATACAGGGTGTATCAAAAAGAATTATCCGATCTGGTATGTCTATACTTCTGAAACTAATAAATATATACAATGAATTTTGTTTTTTGATGAACAGAAAGTTAAAAAAAAAAATTCATTCCTTTTCATAGGTGTTAAATATGCTACCCTCGGATACATGAGATATGTCATGTTCCCACATTGCAGCAAGCATGCCATGAGTTACAGCTTCCACAGCTGCTGTTATGCGATGTCTCTGTTCATCATTGTCGTTGGTAATGGAGGCACACAAACAGTCTTTTATAAACACCCACAAGAAATACTTATATACACTCACGGCCGGTGACCTTGGATGCCAGTAATATAAGGCTAAATCATTTGGTCCAGTTCAACAGATCCATCATTCATAATCCTTTGGTTTAAAAATTTCTGCACTTCCAGATGTCAGGGTGGCAGTGCCCCATCTGGGTGGTAAGTGAAGTCGTTCGAATCAGTCTTCAGCTGTGGCAAAAGTAAGTTCTCAAGCGTATCGAGATATGTGCGTCCTGTAACAGAGTTCTCAGCAAAGAAAAATGGACCATACACCTTTTCCCATAAAACTGCACAAAACACATTAAATTCTGCAGAGTCTGTCTCATGTTGGGAACCAAGTGAAACTTAAGAAGTTGCTCTTTCCAAGAGCATGTTGTTCACACACACATATATCTCAAATAAAATAACAATTAGGCTTTCTTTAAATGGGATGATTCTTTTTGATACACTCTGTATTAGGTCATGTCTTAAAACAGTTATGCCTCCTCATATTTTAAGCACATATTTTCCATACAAATGTAAGCAATATTTTTTATTACGGCCTATTTTACTGTTTTATGATGTAGGCTGTAAGTAGTTGTATTTGATTTTCTCGTATTTTGCTGCAGATCTGTAAATGGTCATAACTGAGCAAAACCGGTAGTCTAAAGACCATACTATTTTGTGTTCATAGACGGAAATAAAGGGAACTTGTTCTACACTTTCTAGGTCATGGTTCTGTTTGTGACTAAGGCACAGCTTATGAAACAAGGACAGCATTTTACAGTGTTGAAAGATACTTTTCACTGATTGATGACTTAACAAATAAGTTTGACTACGCATGTGTTGGAGGCTTTGGGTGATAAAATTGTGAAGAAAAATGATTTTTGAAAGATTTTCCTTTATATTCCTTATTATTATACTCTTCCTTACACTGGATATAATCATCCACAGGATTAAATAACTATGACTATTTATTATAATATAATTAACTATTACAGCTATGGTATTTTCTTGACTATATTTCCTTCCATGGTTATTCTAACTGTACGCTTCAAAGGTACCTCTTCAGCATCCATGCAGTGTTGGGAGGTCTGTGATATACTTTTTGTGACATAAAGCCATCTACTGATGAATTCCAACAGGCACATACTGCCCAAGAAGTACATCAAACAGAATAATAATAATAATAATAATAATAATAATAATAATCCCCGTGGAGGCCCGGGAAAAGAATAGGCCTCCGGTATGTTCTGCCAGTCGTAAAAGGCAACGAAAAGAACAAACCACTAATAGGACTAACCCCCCTTTTAGTGTGATTAGTTGGTTCAGGACAGAACTAAAGAAGCCTCGGACAAGCGCCGTCATGGTCGGGGACGACGCTTGAACCCTATGCCCGCCCACAATGGTAACGACACTGCTAGCCAACTGGAAAATGATTTAAATCCAAATAGAGGTGTTTTGCAGGATATGCTTCCTGCAACCACCCTAGAAGGAAAACAAAGACAGAGGATGAGATGGTCAGATGAAGTTAATCGACACCTTATGTTCTGTTATTACCAAGCAACAAACCTAGGAACCAACACAACTGGATACAGATCACAAGTATACACAACATTTATTACCAGATACCCAGAATTAAAATTTTTAACAGAACAACGACTAGCTGATCAGATCCGTGTAATAATAAAAAATAACAGGATACCCCAGTCAGAATTAGAAAACATCAAACAACAAGTACAACAAATACTGGAACAAAATAATGTGCGATCAGAAGAAGAGGAAAATACAGTAATGGACTCAAACATCCCAGAGCAAACAAACAAAGAACAACACGCACCAATTAAACAATCAGAGGAAATTAAATCTTAAGACAGCCACCAGAACAAGCACAAATAGAACACGAAGTGACACAGATGTTAGATATAGAAGAAAAATTTCAGCTAACATATATAGAATACAAAGACACAAATACAGACATTAGACCATTCTTGCATAGACCACCAAATAACCCACAAGTCGAAACAACAATAAAAACTATCAACACAATCATACACAACAAAATAAATGAAAACACAACTATGGAAGAGTTACAACTACTGGTTTATATATGAGCACTCACTACACTAAATACACACACTAGGCAGAGATCAGAACCAACCAACACACAGAAGAAACCCACAAAACCAGCATGGCAACACAGGCTACAGATCAAAATAGAAAAACTGAGAAAAGACATCGGACAGCTAACACAATTTATAAGAAATGAAATCTTGGAAAAAAAAACGAAAAAGGTTAGGTAAAATCTCACAACAAGAAGCAACAGAGCAATTAGACGAAAAGAAGCAGAAATTACAAGCATTAGCCAAACGACTCAGAAGATACAAAAAAAGTGAAAATAGAAGGAAACAAAACCAAACATTCAACACAAACCAAAAGAAATTTTACCAGACAATAGATAACACACACATTAAAATAAACAATCCACCAAACATAACAGACATGGAACACTTCTGGAGCAACATATGGTCAAACCCGGTACAACATAACAGGCATGCACGGTGGATACAAGCAGTAACAGACACATACAAGATGATACCACAAATGCCTGAAGTGATAATTTTGCAACATGAAGTCACCCAAGCAATTAATTCTACTCACAATTGGAAAGCCCCTGGAAATGATAAAAAAGCAAATTTCTGGTTAAAGAAGTTCACCTCAACACATTCACATCTAACTAAATTATTTAACAGTTACATTGCAGACCCATACACATTCCCTGATACACTTACACACGGAATAACATATCTGAAACCTAAAGATCAAGCAGACACAGCGAACCCAGCTAAATATTGCCCCATAACATGCCTACCAACAATATACAAAATATTAACTTCAGTCATTAAACAGAAATTAATGACACATACAACACAGAACAAAATTATAAATGAAGAACAAAAAGGCTGTTGCAAAGGAGCATGAGGATGTAAAGAGCAACTGATAATAGATGCAGAGGTGACATATCAAGCTAAAACTAAACAAAGGTCGCTACACTACGCATACATTGATTACCAAAAAGCTTTTGATAGTGTACCCCACTCATGGTTACTACAAATATTGGAAATATACAAAGTAGATCCTAAATTGATACAGTTCCTAAACATAGTAATGAAAAATTGGAAAACCACACTTAATATCCAAACAAATTCAAATAATATCACATGACAGCCAATACAGATTAAGCGTGGAATATACCAAGGAGACTCATTAAGTCCTTTCTGGTTCTGCCTTGCTCTGAACCCACTATCCAACATGCTAAATAATACAAATTATGGATACAATATTACTGGAACATACCCACACAAAATCACACATCTGCTATACATGGATGATCTAAAACTACTGGCAGCAACAAATCAACAACTCAACCAATTACTAAAGATAACAGAAGGATTCAGCAATGATATAAGTATGGCTTTTGGAACAGACAAATGTAAGAAAAATAGCATAGTCAAGGGAAAACACACTAAACAAGAAGATTACATATTGGATAACCACAGCGACTGCATAGAAGCGATGGAAAAAACGGATGCCTATAAATATCTAGGATACAGACAAAAAATAGGAATAGATAATACAAATATTAAAGAAGAACTAAAAGAAAAATATAGACAAAGACTAACAAAAATACTGAAAACAGAATTGCCAGCAAGAAACAAGACAAAAGCTATAAATATTTATGCCATACCAATACTGACCTACTCATTTGGAGTAGTGAAATGGAGTAACACAGACCTAGAAGAACTCAATATACTTACACGATCACAATGCCACAAATATAGAATACATCACATACATTCAGCAACAGAAAGACTCACATTAAGCAGGAAGGAAGGAGGAAGGGGTTTTATCGACATAAAAAACCTACATTATGGACAGGTAGACAATTTAAGAAAATTCTTTCTAGAACGAGCAGAAACTAGCAAAATACACAAAGCAATCACGCATATAAATACATCAGCTACACCACTGCAAATTCATAACCATTTCTACAACCCTCTAGATCACATAACATCAACAGATACGAAGAAAGTAAATTGGAAAAAGAAAACACTACATGGCAAGCACCCGTATCATCTAACACAGCCACACATCGATCAAGACGCATCCAACACATGGCTAAGAAAAGGCAATATATACAGTGAGACGGAAGGATTCATGATTGCAATACAGGATCAAACAATAAACACCAGATATTACAGCAATCATATTATTAAAGATCCCAATACCACAACAGATAAATGCAGACTTTGCAAACAACAAATAGAAACAGTAGATCACATCACAAATGGATGTACAATACTAGCAAATACAGAATACCCCAGAAGACATGACAATGTCGCAAAAATAATACACCAACAGCTTGCCTTACAACATAAACTTATAACTTATAACTTATAAAACAACACGTTCCCATGTACAAGTATGCACCACAAAATGTACTGGAGAATGATAAATACAAATTATACTGGAACAGAACCATTATAACAGATAAAACAATACCGCATAACAAACCTGACATCATACTCACCAATAAAAAGAAGAAATTAACAGAATTAATTGAAATATCCATACCCAATACAACAAATATACAAAAGAAAACAGGAGAAAAAAATTGAAAAATACTTCGAACTGGTTGAGGAAGTCAAGGACATGTGGCATCAGGATAAAGTTGACATTATACCAATCATACTATCAACTACAGGAGTCATACCACACAATATCCATCAGCACATCAATGCAATACAGCTACATCCAAACTTATATATACAGCTTCAGAAATCCGTAATTATTGATACATGTTCAATCACCCGAAAGTTCCTAAATGCAATATAACATATACCATACAGTCCATGAAACATGGACCTTGCCGTTGGTGGGGAGGCTTGCGTGCCTCAGCGATACAGATAGCCGTACCGTAGGTGCAACCACAACGGAGGGGTATCTGTTGAGAGGCCAGACAAACGTGTGGTTCCTGAAGAGGGGCAGCAGCCTTTTCAGTAGTTGCAAGGGCAACAGTCTGGATGATTGACTGATCTGGCCTTGTAACAATAACCAAAACGGCCTTGCTGTGCTGGTACTGCGAACGGCTGAAAGCAAGGGGAAACTACAGCCGTAATTTTTCCCGAGGGCATGCAGCTTTACTGTATGATTACATGATGATGGCGTCCTCTTGGGTAAAATATTCCGGAGGTAAAATAGTCCCCCATTCGGATCTCCGGGCGGGGACTACTCAAGAGGATGTCGTTATCAGGAGAAAGAAAACTGGCGTTCTACGGATCGGAGCGTGGAATGTCAGATCCCTTAATCGGGCAGGTAGGTTAGAAAATTTAAAAAGGGAAATGGATAGGTGGAAGTTAGATATAGTGGGAATTAGTGAAGTTCGGTGGCAGGAGGAACAAGACTTCTGGTCAGGTGACTACAGGGTTATAAGTACAAAATCAAATAGGGGTAATGCAGGAGTAGGTTTAATAATGAATAGGAAAATAGGAATGCGGGTAAGCTACTACAAACAGCATAGTGAACGCATTATTGTGGCCAAGATAGATACGAAGCCCACACCTACTACAGTAGTACAAGTTTATATGCCAACTAGCTCTGCAGATGACGAAGAAATTGAAGAAATGTATGATGAAATAAAAGAAATTATTCAGATTGTGAAGGGAGACGAAAATTTAATAGTCATGGGTGACTGGAATTCGAGTGTAGGAAAAGGGAGAGAAGGAAACATAGTAGGTGAATATGGATTGGGGGACAGAAATGAAAGAGGAAGCCGCCTGGTAGAATTTTGCACAGAGCACAACATAATCATAACTAACACTTGGTTTAAGAATCATGAAAGAAGGTTGTATACATGGAAGAACCCTGGAGATACTAAAAGGTATCAGATAGATTATATAATGGTAAGACAGAGATTTAGGAACCAGGTTTTAAATTGTAAGACATTTCCAGGGGCAGATGTGGACTCTGACCACAATCTATTGGTTATGACCTGTAGATTAAAACTGAAGAAACTGCAAAAAGGTGGGAATTTAAGGAGATGGGACCTGGATAAACTGAAAGAACCAGAGGTTGTACAGAGATTCAGGGAGAGCATAAGGGAGCAATTGACAGGAATGGGGGAAATAAATACAGTAGAAGAAGAATGGGTAGCTTTGAGGGATGAAGTAGTGAAGGCAGCAGAGGATCAAGTAGGTAAAAAGACGAGGGCTAGTAGAAATCCTTGGGTAACAGAAGAAATATTGAATTTAATTGATGAAAGGAGAAAATATAAAAATGCAGTAAGTGAAACAGGCAAAAAGGAATACAAACGTCTCAAAAATGAGATCGACAGGAAGTGCAAAATGGCTAAGCAGGGATGGCTAGAGGACAAATGTAAGGATGTAGAGGCCTATCTCACTAGGGGTAAGATAGATACCGCCTACAGGAAAATTAAAGAGACCTTTGGAGATAAGAGAACCACTTGTATGAATATCAAGAGCTCAGATGGAAACCCAGTTCAAAGCAAAGAGGTGAAAGCAGAGAGGTGGAAGGAGTATATAGAGGGTCTATACAAGGGCGATGTACGTGAGGACAATATTATGGAAATGGAAGAGGATGTAGATGAAGATGAAATGGGAGATACGATACTGCGTGAAGAGTTTGACAGAGCACTGAAAGACCTGAGTCGAAACAAGGCCCTCGGAGTAGACAACATTCCATTAGAACTACTGACAGCCTTGGGAGAGCCAGTCCTGACAAAACTCTACCATCTGGTGAGCAAGATGTATGAAACAGGCGAAATACCCTCAGACTTCAAGAAGAATATAATAATTCCAATCCCAAAGAAAGCAGGTGTTGACAGATGTGAAAATTACCGAACTATCAGCTTAATAAGTCACAGCTGCAAAATACTAACACGAATTCTTTACAGACGAATGGAAAAACTAGTAGAAGCCAACCTCAGGGAAGATCAGTTTGGATTCCGTAGAAACACTGGAACACGTGAGGCAATACTGACCTTACGACTTATCTTAGAAGAAAGATTAAGGAAAGGCAAACCTACGTTTCTAGCATTTGTAGACTTAGAGAAAGCTTTTGACAATGTTGACTGGAATACTCTCTTTCAAATTCTAAAGGTGGCAGGGGTAAAATACAGGGAGCGAAAGGCTATTTACAATTTGTACAGAAACCAGATGGCAGTTATAAGAGTCGAGGGACATGAAAGGGAAGCAGTGGTTGGGAAGGGAGTAAGACAGGGTTGTAGCCTGTCCCCGATGTTGTTCAATCTGTATATTGAGCAAGCAGTAAAGGAAACAAAAGAAAAATTCGGAGTGGGTATTAAAATTCATGGAGAAGAAATAAAAACTTTGAGGTTCGCCGATGACATTGTAATTCTGTCAGAGACAGCGAAGGACTTGGAAGAGCAGTTGAATGGAATGGACAGTGTCTTGAAAGGAGGATATAAGATGAACATCAACAAAAGCAAAACAAGGATAATGGAATGTAGTCTAATTAAGTCGGGTGATGCTGAGGGAATTAGATTAGGAAATGAGGCACTTAAAGTAGTAAAGGAGTTTTGCTATTTGGGGAGCAAAATAACTGATGATGGTCGAAGTAGAGAGGATATAAAATGTAGGCTGGCAATGGCGAGGAAAGCGTTTCTGAAGAAGAGAAATTTGTTAACATCCAGTATTGATTTAAGTGTCAGGAAGTCATTTCTGAAAGTATTCGTATGGAGTGTAGCCATGTATGGAAGTGAAACATGGATGATAAATAGTTTGGGCAAGAAGAGAATAGAAGCTTTCGAAATGTGGTGCTACAGAAGAATGCTGAAGATTAGATGGGTAGATCACATAACTAATGAGGAAGTATTGAATAGGATTGGGGAGAAGAGAAGTTTGTGGCACAACTTGACCAGAAGAAGGGATCGGTTGGTAGGACATGTTCTGCGGCATCAAGGGATCACCAATTTAGTATTGGAGGGCAGCGTGGAGGGTAAAAATCGTAGGGGGAGACCAAGAGATGAATACACTAAGCAGATTCAGAAGGATGTAGGTTGCAGTAAGTACTGGGAGATGAAAAAGCTTGCACAGGATAGAGTAGCATGGAGAGCTGCATCAAACCAGTCTCAGGATTGAAGACCACAACAACAACACAGTTAAAAGGAAGTCATGCTTGATCAAGGTCCGCGTCACTTTCCATTTTTGACCAGACATAACGTCTGAGAAAAGAAAGAAATAATAATAAAACAACAATACGCATGTACTAACACATAATACCATATGCAAAATGTGGGCTTGTGCACTATTTAAAACATGCATGACCGTATGTAACATAGCTAAAATACATGGTAACTCCTTTACAAAGACTATGAGGGTACGAAAACTTCACACTTCTGACTTTAAAGTGAAAGATTCTGAATTTAACTATGTATGAATTCTGTTTCTTTACAGCTTGTGTTTGATGAACAAAAGCCAGTTGCTTGTCTGACTTTGCGATATTGAATACCGCTCTGGAAGAGTGCTAAATCTACCTTTCTGAAAAATAAATGCCAATAAACAAATAAAATGATATAATGATTTAGTCAGTAGGAGAGCTTAATTTTCGTGTGATCTTGTGTATTTTGCATGTGGTTAGTCACCTCAAGAGATGATGCATGTCTTTGAAGTGGGAACATGATCACATTAACTTCTTAGAGGAAGTGCTAGTGGGCAGTGTTTGCTCATGATCCAAGGGTCACTGTCCCAGGCTAGAATAGCACAATGGCCCTGGAGTAAGAGCCACAGTCAACAATATTTATAGCGAGTGGAGAAACCAATAAACATTTTCAAATATGTTAATTCTCTTGGTATGTATCAAACTGGCAACCGCTTAAAAATAAACATTTAAACTCTCATGTCAGATTTGGAGAGGACAAGACATGTGATATTCCTGTATTAAGACAGACTCGTGTAGAAGAATTTGATGTATGATTATTGGAGAATATAGGAAGAATGTTGTTGAAGAAACTCTTGATATTTAATTCCAAGAGTATGATTTTATGTTAAAGCATTCCTGCATTACTCCAGACTGCAGAAGAAAAGAAGTTGGAGATCTGCACAGTCACTGTCAAGAATTTCACTGAACTTAATAGCTCAGTTCAAATCAATACCATGAAAAGTCAACATGCTCAAAGCATAGAATACACGGAACACTGCAACTTCGAGATGACAGACGTACAAATGTTTATGTTTCACTAACGCAATATGAGCAAAAATAACGTTTGTTGGTATTTATCTCTTTTTACTGTTAGCTTCCACAATTCTGGAAACTGAAATCAAGGGATTACATGGTCAAAAAGTAAAGACCACAACCATTATCGGAATGGTATAATTGTTCTGTCCTTCCCATGCACATATTACACAGCAATACATGAGAAAAATCATTAGTCTATGCACAACGAACAAGTAGGAGTATAAAAAAAATTTTTTTTTTCTAATAATTCATGTATTACTTCATTTTCCATAGTAAGGTCACTCAGTGTTCAAAATCTGCTCCATTTGGCAGGTATCTAAAAGCTATAGATAATTGTTGAGAAAATGAAATAAATTTCTGCATAATTGTGTCCTCTTCAAATGTGAATGAAAGTTTACGATTTCATCACACCTCAGGTGTAATATTTTTAGCAGAATTTCATGGATATATTTATCTCTGGATGTCAACCATTCCCTGGATCAGTGTCTAGTTTTCTTTTTCTTCTTTATATACACCTAACGCCAGTGCAAAAAATGCTTTGCCTGCATGCTTTGCCTACCAATGCCAACATACTTCCTGCAATGATATGCACAGCAGGACAGTTGCTTCTAAAGTGAGGTTAAGTTCGACAAACAACTGGTACGTCTGCGGGCTTGGTTGACCAATGGGGAGCATACAGTGAACTTGATAAAGAAATATGTTTTTTCTTATGCAGCCCACCTTGAATTCCTCTCCTGTGCCGACCTTTTCGTCTCAGAGTAGCACTAGCAACCTACGTCCTTAACTATTTGCTGGATGCATTCCAATCTCTGTCTTCCTCCACAAATTTTATTTTCTAGGATGTGTTAACAAATGTTCTATCATCCTCTCCATTCTTCTTGTCAATGTTTTCCTTCAATATTATTCTGTGACACCACATCTCAAATGCGTTCTCTTCTGTGCCGGATTCCAGGGGCCTTAAGGACACTATTTGCATATTTCTTGAATAAACATCTGCTTTGAACTTTAAACAATCTGATTTAGTGCACATTATTATCCTACAGGATGTTCAACCATTTGTTCCACAAGATATATGTAGCTGGAATTTGTCAGATACTAATGTCTATGGTCCCTTGGTGGTGTAAACATTTAAGTGTCTACATCAATGCAGTCAAAATATAAGACAATTTATGACATATATTTTGATACTCACAAACGTACTCATCAAAACCTACAGGTTACTTCCAATTGATGGAGTGTCATAAAATTTGGCAAGAAGCAAAGTTTGACAGAAACTATACAACAAATACATATTTCTGCCATTCCTTGTCTGTATGTGTTTCTAGCAGTCCGTTATGAACCCTTTTTCTCATGTACACATAAAGATATCAAGTTGACATTTACGTCAAATACTAAGGTCTACGGGCACTTGGTGGTGTAAATTATGTAAACTTCTAAGCAACGGAAATCAAAAGACATATTTTTAAACTCGTAAACTTACTCATCACGATCTATGGATGTACTATCTATATACATGGTGGAACTGGTGGTCTAGTGAAAAAGTGCATACCTGTAAACCCAGAGGTCACAGGTTTGAATCCCAGTTGAACCATGGATTTTTCAGTTTTCATTATAACCTAGCCGTCATCTCTCAATGATACAAGGAGTCACAGGGGGAAAAAAAAGTGCTCCAGATTAAACGTTAAGCTGTACGTCCCTTTTCCCTGGCTGCATAACTGGAGCAGGTTAGCACACGCAAGTCACCGAGGTGGCATCCGATAGAAAGACTTGCGCCAGGCTACTAAGCCTCTTGAAATATCAACACCAAAACAATAACTATTGTTATTATAATTAGCTATATATATATATATATATATAGCTAAGTTTTAAAAGAACCCACAGAGCATGACTCCAACTTGCACTTGACATGTTTTCCCTAACTAGTCCTGGTATTAATAGGTTGGATGAATATTTATTTCATCATACACAGTTTATGTTCCTGAGACATACTGAGTCTCACTTTTACCTACGATAATGATGTAGGCAAAAGGAAAGAATTAAAATTGGCACGTGCGCTGGGATTCGAGCCCGAATCTCCTGCTTACTAGGCAGACGCACTAGCCACTATGCCGTACCAGCACATTGGCTACCACAGCTGCATGGACTACCCTAATGTCTCCATCCCCATACATATACCATTCATCCCCATACGTATACCAACTGACACCTCAGCCCATTGTTTTTCCCCATCTAAAATTGCATCAGAATTGCTATGGCTCTCCAATATTGGAACAGCATCTTGGCAATGAGTGAAATGGTGTTAATCCTGCCCATCTCTTAGAAAAACGAGATATATTAATCGTATACAGTTGATGTTTCGGAGACTTACTGAGTCTCTCCTACATCTACAATAATGAAGTAGGCCGGAGTAACACATTAAAATCTGTGCAGGTGCCAGGGTTTGAACCCAGGTGCCCTGCTTACTAGACAGATGTGTTAGCCATTACATCACACTGACACTCGGCTACCAAAGTTTCATGGACTACCCTAGTTACGATTACTATTATTATTGTTGTTGTTGTTGTTGTTGTTATTATTGTTGTTGTTGTTGTTGTTGTTGTTGTTGTTGTGGTGGTTGTTGTGGTCTTCAGTCCTGAAACTGGTTTGATGCAGCTCTCCATGCTACTCTATCCTGTGCAAGCTTCTTCATCTCCCAGTACCTACTGCAACCTACATCCTTCTGAATCTGTATGTGTTTGAATAATTAAGTTAGCATGGAACCATGAGAGTGTGAGTCCTATTCACACTTGCCCTTTTTATTCTAACTAGGGTTTCTGATTTCATTGACAAACAGCCTGTCTTATGAGGAGGGATCATTCTGCCCACCCAACGAGCCAATAATGTACAGAAATGTCTCAATTTTTATGTAATGTTGCAAAACTTTGTCCAGAAATGGATGACAGGTTTATTCCATGAGGTTTCCAAATTTTGTGCTTGCACATTCCGATGTCATTCCATTAATTGGTTTATGTCTTGATCGACCCCAGGACAAACAAAAACCGCTGGTACCAGTTCCCTGGAAGGCTTAACTCATGTCAATTGTGATGATAAAACTATTTTTAGTAAGACCCGAAATCTTTATTTCTTTTGCCATTAATTCCATTGTGTTTCAGGGTGCCATAAAAATAATGATTTTATATAAACACTTGTAAGACTGGATTTGAACAGTTGACTCCGATGAAGTCGCATCGCATTTTGACCCTCTTATTCTCGGAAGCTGTTATGTATTGGCACAAAAAAGGTGTCGCTTTATTTTCATCCTTCTATCATCCTGTCAAGTTTTGACTCATCAGATGGTCGCCTATCGCACGTTCCCCTTGTTAGTATTTAATACGAACAGCGATAATGTTATTCTTCTTGGAAATGTACAAATTAGCTTATGAATCCGTACTTGTTTGCTCATTTGCAGGGAAGGTATTTGTGGGGGAAGAGTAAGGCTATGAGATACTTAGTGAGTCTGCAAACAAATACTTTCATTGACCAAGTGACGAAACCGGAAATGAAAAGAACTGCAATTACAACAATATGGAAAGGACAGATTGCTACTCTTCATACAGAGGAGGCGCGAAGTCGTAAACGAGCACAATGAAAAAGAGCGCTAGAAATATTATCAGCTTCTAGACAAGGTCCTTCTTCAGAAATAGAAAACACTCTCTCTCTCTCTCTCTCTCTCTCTCTCTCTTTCTCACACACACACACACACACACACACACACACACACACACACACACACACATGGCCACTGCCTCCAGGTGCTGTAGTGTGAGAGTTCTACTTCTGAAAAAGTACCTTGCCCAAAATCTGATATTTATTTTTCATTGTGCCTGTCTGTGATTCAACACCACCTCTATGTGGCGAGTAAGAATCTACTCATTCCATATTTTATTGTTATATTCTGGACTTTCCATTGTTTTAAATAACTGCAATTGGTGTATATGACTAAGTAATCCCTCATCACATAATAATTTTCTATTGGTTTTAAATAGTCTGTGGTCCTTTGTGGAAGGAACATCAGCAAAAGACAGGTTGTGAAAACGTGTGTGCTGCATAAGTGATGCTACAACCAAAATGTGACTAACTGCTTGATGTTCAGTATATACTCAGGTGGTGAAAGTTGGAATATATGAAATACAAAATAATAACATTATTATATTAAATGTGGGAATGGAATGTGTTTGCAATTTAAGCTAGCTGTTTTGTACTGCTCAAAATGTAATGTTAGTGTTTATATTCCTGTAGAATAAAAGAATTCTATGTAAAAGCCAAAAAGTTTAATGACAAAGTGAAAACATACAGTAATACTTTCAAATACATTTTTTACTGAAAGGGAATATTGGCACAGAATAAATTTGTTTGACGAGGATAGGTCTACAAAACTGAATCAGATCAAAAGATACTATAAGAATCTGGTGAAATTTGTATTAAGAAAATATATGAGGTGTGTGAGAACAGTAATGAGACTGACAACACTGTGAGCAATCTGGCAATGCTGTGCTGTTGTTCTTGTGTAGAACGGTGTGTTCATCCATTCCAGAATCTCAGTTTCAGTCTCGTACAGCCATCATGTGATTTTTGAGAACGCCATCAGTGAAATTTTGCTTTTGTTGTGTGTTACAAAAACAGAACAGAGGAATTTAAAGCAACATCATGCAATCAAGTTTTTTTTTAACTTTGGGAATCTGCAATTTTGGCCTCTGAAAAGTTGAAACAGCCCTATGTGGAACATTCTTGCTAGTTTCACTGGTCCAAACAATTTTTGGAATGCTGAGAACACGCAGAAGATGAACCGTGCCCAGGGAGATCTTCAACTTCAAAAACTGACGAAAATGTCGAACAAGTGTATCTTCTTGAGATATCAGACCGATGTTTAACTATAAGGATGATGGGTGACCTGTTAAATTTAAAACACTTTCAGCATATATCGAATTTTGATTCGAGGTTTAGCACATGTGAAAGGTTTGTGCCAAAAAACCTCACAACTGAGCAGAAGGGCAATAAAGAAATGTGTGCGTTGATCTTGAGAAGATTACCAATGACCATGAATGGTTCAGTCATCTGATCATAGGTGATTAATCCTTGACTTTCGAGCACATTTCTGAGACAAACTGGCAAAGTGAGGAGTGGCAACTGAGACATCACCTCAACCAAAAAAGCTGAAATGAGCAAATGAAACACTGTCGATTTGCCTTTTTTTATTTTTTATTTTTTTTTAATAGTAAAGGCAGGGTGTATATGCGAACAAGGAAAATAATAAAAAAAGAGATCCCAGATTTTTCCCACGTGCGCCTGTTACAAATTTACTTTTCCCAGGTGAAAATAATTATAGTGACAATACACTACTTTCCCCCAGAGCTGTAAAACTTATAAATTCTTTGAGTGGTAAATATTTTATACACTGGTATAGAATTCCTGGCACTTTAGGAAATGAAACCCAGCAAAAAACAATGCATTTTGTAAAGATATTCAATGCATGGCAACATGTAAGTGGCTTATTTTCTTATTATGAAAGTATAAATACAAATTCCACCAAATACAGCTTGTAGCTTCCAATGAACTTAAAGATATCTCAAAAACTATTGATGGTATAACAAAAATATTTTGCAAAAAGTTGCTCCTGTATATTACCTGACCTCGGATAAGTATTTTATAGCCACAAAAAATTACTATGTCAGATTTATGCCACCTTACCCTATCATTGTTTTCTGTTGTATTGATCACTATTGTTCTTCTGTTGTGTATTTAAATTTGTTTAATAACTTGTATAGTGATGGATGGTCGAAAACAGAGTAATGGGGTGACATAAAGAAAAATAGCAGAAGAGAAGAAGAAAAAAATAAGTGAGGTGCTATCTCAGACACGAATGTTGGATTCCTTCTTCACAAAGCCTGCTGTCAGTAAAGAAAACAAAACATCAGGTAAGATTATACAGGGTTATTACAAATGATTGAAGCAATTTCACAGCTCTACAATAACTTTATTATTTGAGATATTTTCACAATGCTTTGCACACACGTACAAAAACTCAAAAAGTTTTTTTAGGCATTCACAAATGTTCGATATGTGCCCCTTTAGTGATTCGGCAGACATCAAGCTGATAATCAAGTTCCTCCCACACTCGGCGCAGCATGTCCCCATCAATGAGTTCGAAAGCATCGTTGATGCGAGCTCGCAGTTCTGGCACATTGTGTCTGTTCACTTCACCATTAAGAAGAAATGTTGCTTCTTCACTGAAAACAAGTTTTGTACTGAACGCATCCTCTTCCATGAACTGTTGCAACCACGCCGAAAATTCAAAGCGTTTGACTTTGTCATCGGGTGTCAGGGCTTGTAGCAATTGTAAATGGTAAGGATTCTGCTTTAGCCTTTTCCGTAAGATTTTCCAAACCGTCGGCTGTGATACGTTTAGCTCCCTGCTTGCTTTATTCGTCGACTTCCACGGGCTACGCGTGAAACTTGCCCGCACGCGTTCAACCGTTTCTTCGCTCACTGCAGGCTGACCCGTTGATTTCCCCTTACAGAGGCATCCAGAAGCTTTAAACTGCGCATACCATCGCCAAATGGAGTTAGCAGTTGGTGGATCTTTGTTGAACTTCGTGCTGTAGTGTCGTTGCACTGTTATGACTGACTGATGTGAGTGCATTTCAAGCACGACATACGCTTTCTGGGCTCCTGTTGCCATTTTGTCTCACTGCGCTCTCGAGCGCTCTGGCAGCAGAAACCTGAAGTGCGGCTTCAGCCGAACAAAACTTTATGAGTTTTTCTACGTATCTGTAGTGTGTCGTGACCATATGTCAATGAATGGAGCTACAGTGAATTTATGAAATCGCTTCAACCATTTGTAATAGCCCTGTATAATATAAATTGAATTTAGGATATTTTGTGTAATGGACAATGTTGTAAAGGAGACTTTTCTAAAAAAAAAAACAAGCATACCAATTGCAAAGTTGTAACTTAATCCTTATCAGATATCTTCAAATTATCGCTAAAGTCTCCAAACTGGAAAATCGTCTTGCACTTACAAATAAAAATGACCGCCATTCAGTAACGGTGCAAGGCAATTTTTAAGGCTGTTTTGAACTTCTCAATTATAGGGCAATCACATAAAAAATCAAAATATTTAAAAATGGTCAAGCAATCCTCACTGGACCACTTCATATGGATTGACTCAGGGATCAATCCATCACAGTTACTGTAACACTACCAGAACACAGAAGGACAAACAAATTATTCAAAGATAGTAAATCTCTTAAGTACAGTAGGGATTATATAATTTTTTGTTTCAAGTGAAACTGAAGATGGCCCGAGTATGAAGGTAATAGACGACAATGTGACAGAATGTGAAACACTACTTCCTGGAACATCAGCTAGTGTTCAGTGAAAGGATGAATCTTCTGAGTTTCAGTTTGATTTTAACGACCCTGGTATAAGGCCAAAGAGGTTTTCTGACTCTGAAAGATGTAACATAAAAATGAGAGCAGAAAAGGAACGTGATCCTGACATCAGTAAGAGCGATAGAGAAGGTCGCAATTTAAGTAAAGATTGGTTTCTAAAGCAGTTAAAAAATGGGACAGAAGTTAAAAGATCATGGCTAGGTTATAGTGAGAACAAAAATGTTTGATATTGTATTCCCTGCAGATTATAGGCTCAGATTCTGAGTCAAAATCATTCTTAACTAAAGAGAAAGCTTAGTGAACAATTGCCAGCCCATGAAAATTCAACAAACCATAAATTTTGTTTTTACTCTTGGATGGCTCTAGAGTCTTCTCTCAGAAGTGGAGGCATTGGTAGAGAGCTGCAAGACCATAGAAAAAAAGAGGAATATCACTGGAGAGCAGTGTTGCACTGTATTATTGATGCTGTTGTTTTTCTAGCAAAGCAAGGAAGTCCGTTTAGAGTAAAAAAAGAAGTTGGTGATTTTGGTGATCCACAGAGTGGGAAATTTGTAAATACCATTGATCTTATATCACACTATAATGTCCCCCTTCGTCTACATATTGAACGCCACAAAAAAATGGGCAGATCAGCTATTTTTCCAAACATATACAAGATTAGTTCCTTGATTTGATTGCCGACAAAATTAGACAAGACATAGTTGAAGATATTTTAGATGCTACGTACTTTTCATTGATGTTTGACTGCACTCCAGATATCAGCCACAATGAGCAGATGACTCAAGTAGTTCGCTATGTGAAGGCAAATGACTCAGAAGTTGTGGAAAGTTTTGTTGACTCTCTTCTAGTTACAGATAAAACAGGAGGTCTTAATCAAGAAATACTGAAAAACAGAACAAGATGGGTCGAACATTAAATACTGCAGAGGTCAGTATTATGACAATGTGTCAAACATGGCTGGGAAGTACAAAGGGGTCCAGTCAAGAATACTTGTGAAGAATAACCTGGCCTATTTCGTACCATGTGCTGCTCACTCTTTAAATTTAGTAGGAGCACATGCGGGTGACACATCTGCTGAAGCCCAAACGTTTTTTTGGAACTGTCCACCGTTTGTATCTATTTTTTGTGGGTTCCACATCAACATGGGAAATCTTACAGAAACATGAACCCACAACATTAAAACCCAGAGCAAGACTAGGTGGTCTGCAAGAGCAGAGGCAGTTGAAGCAGTTTATAAGCATTTTCATGAAGTTGTAAAGGCTTTGGACGAAATTGAAACTTATAAGTTCTCAATATCAGAAACAAAAACAGAGGCAAGGCTTATTTTTAAAAAATATGAGAAAACTCAAATTTATTGCCGTAACTTGTTTCTGGCATGCAATATTGAAAAAAGAGATCATGTTAATCAGTTTCTAAAAAGATTAGACCTTACAATTGATAAAGCTGTTCAAAACATCAAGGCCTTTTGAACTTTCAGAAAATTTCCAGAGAATCTTGTACCTTTGAAGCTATTTCTGAGGCCAAAGTGCTAGCAGAAGATAATGAGGTACCAACAGTATTCTCAGAAAAAAGGATCAGAAGAAAGGAAAAAAATGACCAATGAGATTTGTGAGGATGAAGTATCCAAACATTCACAGGAAGATTTGTTCAGGATGTCCCTGTTAGAAATAACTGACAGTGAAAATGGAGCTGAGTACCCGGTTTACTGCACTGGAGAACATCAGTGCAAAATTTAGTTTTCTGTGTGGTGTCCAAATTCAAGAAATGGAAGTGGAGGACTTAAAGGCCAAAGCAGGAGAACAGTCTGATACCTATGCAGAAGTCCAAACAAGGAAGAGTTTATTTACGAAATTGAAAGTTTCAAACACCATGCCCTGGTAATAGAGAGAGACTTGCAAAATGCCACTGCATCATCCACATTAAGTTTGATTTATAAATTGGTAGAGGGGTATCCCAACATTACTACAGCCTTAAGAATATTCCTTACCATACCAGTTTCTGTTTGCTCTGGAGAAAGAAGTTTCAGCAAGCTGAAACTAATTAAAAATGTTTTGTGGAGTGTGACTGCTCAACAAAGATTAACAAATGTCAGTATAATATCCACAGAGCACAAACAAACTACTTCCATAAACTATGATGATACCAAAAACGTTTTTGCAGCCAAAAAAACTTGGAAAGCAAAGTTTTAAATTGATTATTGTATGAGATTTATGGTATATTCTTGTATGTTTTAAAATTGTTTATGCTTGTTTTCTTTAACCTTAATTCATTTAATAAAACAAGCTATTGTTGTCAGATATAGACATTTATTTTGAAATATATTACCCAATTTACTCTCAAAAATTTTTGATTTTTATGACTGGAAGTGAAAGAAGAGGTGGCAAATTTAAGCTTGCCCCCCCTTCGTAAAATTCCTACACCTGGCCCTGGTTGGAACTCCGAAAGAATGACATACCTGAGTTTAAAGATTGGTCAGGGAGTTCAGGGTATAAGTGGACATCCCACGATATTCAAAACGAGATCACTGATCTACTAGGAAAGTCTGGGTTGAGAATGGTATTGACTTCAATCAAGAAGACTGAACATTTTTCTATTATGGTCGACGAAACAAGTGATTCTTCAATTCATGAACAAGTGTCATTTTGTATTCATACTGTCAATGATTATTTAATCATCAACGAAGACTTTATTGGCTTACACGAGACCCCCAACACTGAATCACAAACTCTGTTTAGTATTTTAAAAGACGTTTTTGCTTATCTTGATCTGTCAATGGATGACTTAAGAGGACAGTGCTATGATGGTGCCTTGAATGAGAGAGGCAAGTTCAAAGGACTAAAAAAGTTAGTTTTGCATATACAACCAAAAGCACGTTATGTGCACTGCACTGCTCACAGTTTAGACTTGGCAGTTGTAGACAGTCTCTGCCATCTTATGTCTATGAGGGATATTATGGCTTTAGCCAAGGACTTAATAAACACCTTAAGGGAATCCAACAAAAGGATAGGACTTTTCAGAAGCACACGCTGTGAGAGCGCCAATGACCAAGCTGGTCTACGACCCCTTTGCCCAACTCTATGGACTATGCAAGCTTGTAGTATCTCGAGAATATTGAAAAACTTTGAAGAACTTCTAGAGTAATTTGAAACATTTTCTGCAGAGGAAAAAGCAGAGGCAGGTTACAAATGTGCAGGCTACCTTGAGTCAATGTTACAATTCAAGACTTCTCTCTTTTTACATCTTTATTGCTATACAATGAACCCAGTGGAGGATGTCACTGAAAAATTCAATGCTCTCATCTAAGTGTTGCTGATCTGGAAAAGAAATATGAGGGCTTGACTTGTATATTGAATGGAAGGTGTGATAGTTTTGAATACTTTTGGTAATTGTGTTTAAAAGAAAAGCCTTCACAAATTGATGATCCTTTGCTTCCTCAGAATTAAAGTATACCAAAGAAGTATGAAAACAATGAAGCCAGCTCACCGCACACTTTCAAAACCCCAAAGGAATACTACAAAGCTATTTACATTGAAGTTTGTGAAACGGTGCAATCTTGCATTACTGAGTGGCTTGCTTCAACTCGACTCACACAGGTCATTGCAGTTGAACAAAAGTGCTTGCTTTTAGTAAACAGAGGTGAAACAAATCTGGAAAAATCAACTGAGTTTTTAAAAAATGGCCTAGACATTGAGAGATTGCGTTTACACTTGAATATGTTAGTCAATATTGCTAATAAAAAACAACTGGTTTTAAAAAAACGTGTGTGATGTAAGAAAGTACATTACAAAAGAGACAGCAGTTGGAGAAATGTTATATGATGTAGTGAAGTGCATTAAGCTTCTCCAAGTACTTTCAATCACGACAGCAACAGCAGAACGATCATATAGAGCCCTTACACATCTGAAGTCATATCTCCGATCAACAATGGGATAAAAGCGATTGAACAACTTGGCTGTTCTTCATGCCCACCGAGATGTTTTGGATGAATTGGATATCCGACCAGTCATCAACACCTTCGTATCCAGTAATCCACTCAGACGGTCAGCATTTACACCTTTCTAAAGACAGTCTAGCCCTAATAATGGCATTTAGAGAGATATTAAAAATCTTTATAAAATAGAGAATTAAATACATACATAATGTTAAAGTTTCAGTTTCAAAATATTAGTACTAGTTTAGTACTGTAATACTATAGTACTGAATTAGTTATTTTCAAATACTTAAATATTTTTAGGATGTAAGACCCAATTAAAACCTGCTATTTACATACTTTTTGACTGAAAGAATTAGGCACACTGGTTTAACTTTATTAACTGTAGTAAAGCATTAACTTTAAGATATTGTTTTTATTTAATAAACCCTGAGCCTTATTCAGAGTAAGCTTAAATTAGCTATTTCACATATTAATCAAAGCGCTATTACTGTGTGAAAGCAATATTTTATGTTTTATTCTTTTCACGATAGTTTAGGATTTATTTAAATATAATCTCAGTCTTTTCAGAGCTATACAGGGTGAAGCGAAATTTGCGCACTCAGGCTTTGCAGCGCTACTCCTCACATGCCAGCGACAAAAAATGACTGTCATAAAATTTTGTCCGGTGAGTACATCCAGCGGAAAAAGGGCGTTAAAGAGTGGCAATCTGGCAACACTGTAACCACATGTACAGTAACTACCTCTGTCAGCTCATATTCATTGGCCTGTACAGCTGGTGCAGTGGATAGAGTTTTGGGTTAGCATGCAGGAGGTCGAGGGTTCGATCCTGGGTTGGGGCTCACTTTTTTTATTTGCTAATTTCATCTGACATTTAATACTGTAATATACACTCTTTCTTAGTTCACATGTAGCCTAAATTTACAACATTTTGTGATTCTGAACATAACAAATATGTGGTTACACAAATAAGAAACAGACAGTTGAAACAAATGACCTGTCATAGGACAGAATAACTACAAAAACATTATCAGTTTCGAGATACTAGAGATGATAGCACAGTGCAATAACACAATGTCTACTTGTCATTTATACTACACGTAATACGAGCACTCAGATGTCGCACATTAGCAACCAGTGACAATAATAATGTACATATTAATGACCACATGACCTTCACAACAGAATATGTTGTCCTCAGAACAATAAATGCTCAAAGCGACCTCCGAGCACATCCAAACATTGCACAACCCACCAGATCATAGAGGTCTGGACCCTTTGCAGCAAAGCTGCATCCACAGTAACAAGAGCACCATGAATACACACTACCAAGTGTTCCATACTCGTCGGCAGAATAGAGTACACGTGCTCCTTCAGGTGTCCCCACAGGAAGAAATCCAGGGGATTTAATCAGGTGAATAGGGTGGCCATACAACTGGATCTCCACGTCTGAGCCATTTCCCTAGAAATGTCTGTCCAAATACTGCCGCACATTAATTCCAGAGTGTGAAGGTGCACCATCAAGTTGGAACCATATCCTTTGCCAAACATGTAGTGGAACATCTTCCAGCACATGAGGCAGATAGTTTGAGAGAAATGCATGATACTTTCATGCAGTCAACCAGCCAGGCAACAGTAGGTGCCCAAACGCCTATTGCCCAATATTCTGGCCCAGACATTTATACCAAAGTGAACTTAACAGCCACGGTCATGGGTGACGTGCAGGTTAACCTCATACCAATGGTGGGCATTGTGCATATTGAAGACACCCTCACGAGTGAATGCATTTTCATCCGACCATATAACAGCATTCACGAAGTCATCATTGGCTTCCAGTTGTTGTTGGATCCATTCACAAAATTGCATCCACTGATGGTGATCTGCAGAATGCAGGTGTTGCATGAAAGCATAATGATAGGGGTGCAGCCCATGCTAGTGCAGCAAGTCAACGACCTTGCATTACGAGAGACGCAGCTGCCTTGCTACACTAAGTGTTGTTCACTGAAGTTCTTCTCCAGAATAGGTTCCTCATTAGCTGGAGTATGGTGAGTCTGTGGAAAACCTCTATCACGTTATTTTGGAAGGAGAGAACCTGACTCCAGAAGGTGCAGCTCCAGATAACGAAATACATACTTATCTGGATGGTGTCGATGAGGATATCTAGCAGCATATTCACGAGTTGCAACACCAGCCCGGTTTTGAGATGCATCAGGGACCAGAAGCATATTGACATATGCATTGTTTGTCCATGCCATACGTCTGCCACACTTAGAGGTTTACAATGAGAAAATTCAATGTGTGTACACATGCACATTGGAATCTATCACAAGCACATTATTCCGCTCACAACTACTCCTTGTCCGGTGGACAGTGCATACAGATAAACACTTCATCAGTCCTACATGCTGTTGCAGATAACGTGCATTACCCCTCTGACAGCTAATTTGAATTACACTGTTTCCCTAACAGTAATAGATGTGATGTTTCCACAATCCCATCGATAACAATAATAATAATGCACTGAGACACATACTGAACAGCATGCACTTATCAGGCTCAATGTTGAAAGGCATAATTAATGGGACCATGGTGATAACACATACAAATAGTAACTGAGTTTGGACATGATTTTCAAAGCACATTCCTAGTCCTACTCCCCCTAACTGAATGTAATGGACCTCAAGGAGGCAAGAATAATAGTTGGTTCTGATCTATGGGGCATTGGAGAAGGGTACAAAGAAACCAGGTTTCCCATCTAGTAGATGAAGTGGTGTGAATAAATTCATGCCCACGACGTGGAAAGGGCTTCTTTCAAAGCTGACCAATCCTCCATTTCTACAATTGTAGTATGTAAGAGCAAATGTTTTCTAGAGGATCTGCTGCAATCGCTGTTGACAATTAAGATGCTAGATACTGTACCACCCAGACTACAATTACCAAATAAAAAACATATGCCTCAACCCGAGATCGAACCCTCGACCTCCTGCATGCTAACCCAAAACTATATCCACTGGACTAACTGTACACCACAACTAATATGTACTGACAGACGTAGTTATCATACATGTGGTTACAGTGTTGCCAGATTGCCACTTTTTAACATCCTTTTTCTGCTGGATGTACTCGCCGGACGAAATTCTGTGACAGACATTTTTTTGTCGCTGGCATGTGAGGAATCACACTGCGAAGCCCGAGTGCGTGAATTTTGCTTCACCCTGTACAACAACAACAACAACAACAACAAATTAGCTTTTTACGAAAATATTGTGTGTGTTTATGTTTTGTTTCTGTTTTCAAAGCCAAAACATGTGTCAGGCTTGTTGAATTACCCAGAGTGTCGAGTTATCACGAGTCCGTATTTTGGGGTTCTAATGTTGATCATATGACTCTAAAATACTTTAAAAAACTTTAAAACTCACTGTTTTTCATCTAAAATTTAGAAAAATTTCCCAGGGCGAGACCCCCAGTATGCCCCCCCCCCCCCTCAATATTTTTTTTATAAGTCAGCACCCCTATTTATACGAGCTGCTATCCAAAATTTTCAAGACTGGTGCTGCCATCTGTTGAAACCTTACCTTTGGACTAATGGTCACCATGACCCTGGAGGTAGTTCCCATCTGAACGTACACACCGGTCCCTGCGCTTCTGCCACTGATCATACGTTTTCTGGAAGTCCAATTCTTTGAGGGTGTTTATCACTGCCAGCGATGCTTCTTGAATCCTCTCCAGAGTGTCGAACCGATGGCCTTTCAACTTGAGTTTCAGTTTTGGGAATGGCACAAAGTCGCAAGGTGCCATATCTGTTGAGTACAGTGGGTTGGGTACAACCGCCATGTCGTTTTTTACCAAAAAGGTCCTGGTGAGCAAGGACGTGTTACAGAGTGCACTGTCGTGATGCAGCAACCAGTTCCCTTGACACCAAAGTTTGGGCCGTCATCGCCACACGTTTTCATGGAGCTGTCGCAAAAGTCACAGTAGTATGCAGAATTCACTGTTTGCTTGGGTGGCATGAATTCTTTGTGCACAATTCCCTTGGTATCAAAGAAAACAATGATCATGCTCTTCACCCGTCTCGCTTTTTTGGGTCTTGGAGAGAATGGGCTCTTCCACTGGAACGATTGTTGCTTTGTCTCTGGGTCATAACTGTAAATCCAGCTCTCGTCGCCGGTGATAACCCATGACAAGAAGGTTGGATCATCAGATGCGGTCTGACGAAGGTCCTGCACACTTCAAAACGCTGTGCCTTCTGATCGGCAGTAAAGATCCTTGGCAAAAATTTTGCGGTGACACAATGCACACCCAATTCATCGGTCAACATTCATTGGCATGTCCCATAACCAATACCTACTTCATCCGCAAGGTCTTGAATGGTTTGATGTCGATCCGCATGAACCAATTGTTAAAGTTTGGCAACAATGTCTGGCGTTGTGCAGCTAATGGGCCTTCCAGTGTGAGCATCATCTTCGATGTCTGTATGGCTGTCCCTGAACCAAGCATGCCACTCAAACACATACGTACGGCTCATGCTCTGTGCCCCAAACTCTTGTTGAATCATTGCAATGGTCACCGTAGCACTTTTCCCGAGATTCGCACATAATTTGATACACATGCACCGTTCTGTCACCGATCCATTGTAAAATCACCACACACCAAACACAGAGTATTACGGAAATCACTGTGGACACGCAACATATCCTCCCAGCTGAATGCCACTCCGCGCACTGACTCATCAGATATGCAGCTTTTGCAATTGTCAAAAATATTTTTTTTAATTTCACAATAAAATTAAGTAGAATTAATTTACAAAAATTTAATTGGACAATTCTAACATGTTTTCAGAAACTACATGTCCGAAAGGATATTCAGGGGAAAAACTGTCAACATACCATTTTTTGTTTAAAAACTGCAGCCAATTTTCAAATTTTTACAGTTTGCTTTGAAGTAATGCATTGCATTAAACTTTCAGAAATTGCTACCAACAGAATGTATATAAAGCAATAAAAACTGGCAAAAGTTCATGATATTAGATACAAAAGCAGTACACAGAACCTCAGTTCACAACCAGATAATGGGTGTCATGTCCTGGATGACTTGACATGGACTGCCTAATTACTTTCAAAAGAAAATGGCTTATCTGGCAAAAAGATAAATAAGCGCTGCATCCTAAAAATCTGGAGCTTTTAGCAAAAAATAACCAGAAAAAGGAAAAGTTTTCCTCCCATTTATAAAATTAGCAGTGTGCTAAGAGGACACACTGTACTGACATAGTGTTTAAACTGACAAGAACAGTGTGTGAATATTTGAACACTGCAAAGGCGCTACGTTGGCAGGTTGCATAGCAGCAGTGTACAATATCCCTTGCACACATGATCACATGTATATACGAACTACAAAAACAAGTATTAACACCCCAATTAAAAAACACAGGAGCAACTTTTGTCAAGAGAAAACAGACAAATCAGCAATGGGAGATCATGCGCTGGGACCAGGGTACTACCAAATTTGTTTATCTAATAGTGCGGTTTTCAAAGTCCTACCATTACTATACTAGGATTTACAGAGAGGCCACAGAAATTCAAAAGCACAAAAATATCTAATAAAGGAGGACAGTGCCTTTAGATAGGTTGTGGCCTTAGGGCTAACTAAAGCAAAGAGCACCAATTATTCCTCAGTACAAGCTTCATAGCACATGTCAAAATGACTCTGTGATCTCAGGCAGTGCGCTCTTGAAGACAAAACATGACCACTACCTGGATGAAGTATATGTTCACAAATTGGCTTTCTGAGCTGGTTTAAGCATTAAACTACTACCCGTGTCTTTAAAGTCTCCGCTGCTGTCTCCATCAGTTTGAAGTGAAATGCAAGGCACAGAAACAAGCCTTGGACCATGGCCTACTGCCCCTACTACAAAAATTACCAAAGATGCAAATATTGGCCATGAAAGCCAGTATTGCTGTAAACTGTTCTGCCAACACCGCTGGCTTCGTGGAGCATTTACAGCTTGATTTTGTTCTTCCCGTCAAGTTTTTCTCTTGGTTCATCTCGTATTGACACATGATCAATATTAAAGTCACATAAAAACCACACTATGGAAGATCCAATACCACTGATTCTTTGCGGGGAGGGGGGGGGGGGGGGGGGGGGTGTCGACCTGAGTCAAAATTTTGCAGACTTGTCTCCTTCTAAACAGGATCTTTTTTCTGTGCATTATGTTGTACACTATGAGCCTAATGAAATGCTGTTTGTTATCTACGAATTGTGTGACTATTTGAAGAAGGGACTAATGCTGATGATAGCACAGTTTCAGCATGCGACCATTTACAAGAAGTTTCACCATTTACCTTTACACTTTTTTCCCCTGAAAAAGGGGATTGGTTTAAACCATGACACAGGTAAAAGGAGCCACTCATCTTAATTTTCCATTCCTCATTGAAAAGGTGTCACTACACTACAATATCAAATGTTACCAGAGCATATCTGTGATGTGGCAACAAAATTTATCTGTAATGTTTAATGACTAAATTGTACTGTTCCAAGGAGACTTTGAGCAGCCTTTTATAACTGATGCCCTGGGCTGCAGTGCCTTTTCTGTTCTGTTATTGCAATAACCTTGTCCTCTGTGATCTGCATCTTGTCATAATAGAATTTAGATCTGAATCTTCAACACTTGAAAACTATGTTTTCATACTCCCATCTATTGCTCAGTGAATATTTTATATGTATAAGCCATTCACGAAGTCTTCAATCAGTAAGATCATGATTGACTGAAGCGATACAGCGGCATCACATTAGAGAGAGCGCAATCCCCATCCAGTTAGCCTGTGTTAACTTTTCTGTTATTTTCTTAAGGCACTTAAATAAGGTCAGCTTTTAACCCTCCACCTTCAGTATGATACTGAACACTCCTTTAGATGACCTAGATCTCTACCTACCTTTTACTCACATGCCAGAAAATATGTTGTACAGTAAATAGGGACTAGGGAACATGCAAGCCTCATGACCGCATAGTCACTCTCCTGATCTAATTGCAACCATCTGAGGGACATTTGCACTAACAGTTCTGTTCAAAGATCCTTTGTGTTTTATTTTGAACACTATTTTCAATGAATAATATTAAACTATAATATTCTCTTAAAATCATTGTGTTACAATATTTCTGAATTGTGAAGTTCTATACAAGTATTCGAAGTTATGTCATAATGAAATACAATAAACAACTACAATTATATTAAATGGTTCTTCACAGATCGGTTTTTGAGAGAAGCAAAGATGCTATCCTACCTACAAAACCCTTTTGCCACATAAATGATTATGTCAGGTTTTCATTGCTGAAGCAGTTACTGGCATATGGTTTTAAGAAACCAAGTTTTGTCATAAGACAAAAATTAAAAATATGTTGCAATATTGCGCATAAACTAATTCTTTTGAAGCAGTACATCTGAACAATCTTCATAAGCATACCATCTAAAGAATCTATGCAACACTACAAAGTTCATAGCTCAGGTACTTTAATTGTTAACTACCAATAACACACATTCTTGAGATTACCTGTATATAGAAAGAGTTTCCCCTAACACATTCATCATTTGCCTGAAAATTACAATTTGTTTTTAAAATTTTTGACAGCCAACTTGATTACACATGGAGAACAAGTCACTGTAAAAGACGAATGAAAAAAATCACATATAATTAATGATGATCACAGCACAGCTTTATTATAGTAATGAGAAAATTTCTTGAGCTGCAAGTGAAATATGTTGATTGAGTAAAAAAATGCATTTATTTTTCAATGTTTTTGCAATAAGTTGTAGCAAGATATGCGATTCTAAAAGGGTTGCAAAATATCCTTCTATGGTTGCCATAAACTTTTCATTCAGCTAGAAATGTTTTTTAAGAATCCAATTGCTTCAGATGCAGGATCAGGTGCAGTCAAGTGGGTGTCAAATTTTATGACCAGGATAGGTGTTACAACTAATCATGCATCAAATCTTCCAGTTTTCCCAGAGCCACAGCATATTTGTGGACATGCATTCCACCCTGAAGAACATTGATATTTTCAGTTTTTTCAGTCCATGCCTCTTTTCATGTATTTTGACATCCAGTTGATATTGAATAAGTGTGTAATTTTTATTAGTTATTGTTTTGGCCGTTTCAAGGTAACCGTTAAGAAGAATATCTTCCATACTCCAAAAAACACTGACCATAAATTTCTCAGCTGGTTAAACTGACACCAACATTTTTGGTGCAAGACAACCGATTTACACCTTTTGCTCTGATGACTTTCGTTACTGACTCAAACTAGTTAATCTACCTCTCATTCACAATTACAAAATGGTATATAAAACCAGTTTAGATATTATTAAACTGTCCAAATAATGAGATTTTCACTCTGCAGGGCGTAGAATTTCCCGGCCCTTTAGAAAACAAAACACAGGGAAAAAATGCATTTTGGAAAGATCTTTGATGTGCAGCAACATGTACCCTGCATATTTTTGTATTATGAAAGTATAAATTCGAATTCCACCAAACACCACATGTTACTTTCCAAAGCATTGAAATTGCGATTGCGATGCGCTTTTGTAAGCCAGTCATAGCTCATGTCACGTGATCTCGCCAGCCGATGACAGCGGGTATTCAGAGCTTAGGACACGTGATGTAGTCAGCCAATAGCAACATCACTGTTAAGTAACGCGAACACACAAACAGAAAAAGTTAATGGTTTAAATTAATATACATAGTGTTGCTACACAAACCACAAAGCTTTCATGTATAATATTGGTCTCGAAGATAAATACACTGCAAGAGAAGCTAAGCTTTCACATATAATGTTGGTCTTTTATGCGCGTATTACAATTTAAGATTATATCACACAAATGTGCCAGTACAATTTTTAATAACGACATGAATGTCTGATATTCTGGGATGAAAATTCATCTAAATGGCTCGTCATCAAAGATTTGATTTTTAAATGAGAGTCAAATGCTCTGTGATTTAAGAAATTCATTTTTCATTCTTGCACATAGTTCCGATGTAACTGCCAGAATGGTACTTTGATGGTAATGCTTTTCAAACCACCATTCGGAATATTTTCCCCAAACTGTTAGAAATAGGTTCATTTCTGCAGTTGCCAGAGAGTGCCAGATGGCAGGCGTCACTGCGCTTGCACAGCTACAATGTCATAGGGAGCTCATATGTTCTTAAGTGTAAAACATTAAAAGATCTTACATTACGTCACAAAAGAAACAAGACATCAGAGGATACTCCAAGAGCATCGGAGTTTTGTGACCCATACTAAAAGGTGTACATTTAAAAGTGCACATTCGTATGTCCAGATTCCCAGAGAAGTAGGCCATGACCTGATATTAAGCTTTTCTATGTGGTTTTCGGGATGGAAATTTTTTTGGAGTACCAGTACTGTGTTATGTCATGTTTGGTTCTTTATTATGGCATAATGCCATATGTACTAGAAGTTGAAAACGTGCACTTGAAATGCAGCGAACATTGAGTGGAATTAACCACTTTGTTTCAAATATATTGTCTGCCTCAGTGGAAAGATTAATAAAAGAAAATTTCTTCAGCAAACCATCAAAAATAACTTCATTGTTCTGCAAGGCAATTAATGCTTGACTCTCAGAAAGGTGGGAAAAAAAATTAAATAAAATCTGCAAGTAATAACACATTTTAGCCTTCCATAATTATGTAAATGTATTTTAATTCACTTGATAACTTCCGACCACAGAAATCTGTTTTGTTTTCATTTGACGTGAGAGCAGTAAACGAAGAGGAAACAGCAAAATCACTAAATGTAAACATGGGTCACGTGGAGACTACCCACTTTCCCACTGTAACTAGACTGCTCTGCGCATCAGCCCCAGATCTACGATATTTCCAAACCGGGGCAATATCCCGCCACTCCCTTGAGTTTTTTTTTTAAGAACTCTTCAGAAAATTTTCACTTGTTATTCACTATCAGTTAACAACTTGCTGCTTTGTGTGACATGAAATTAAATATAGGATACATAAACCCAGTAAAGACATGAGACAAGCAAGGCAATACATATTTCTTCAATCCTTAGATCCTAGAATTTTTTCCTCTCTTAATCTTTCTACAGCTTTACATGGCGTTCTTTCCTTTCTGCGAAAGAATCTATTACCTCATCAAAGTTCGTCAAACAGTTTGCCACATGCAAAGTCGAAATGTTGTTGTCTAATACTGAAAAAGCTGTTAACACAAATAGGACCCAAGAATGGTGTGGTTTCCCGATCTGATTACATCTATTTTGTCACTGTCTACTAGATAAAACAAAATAGGCCTTTCTAATACTGCAACAATTGTAACACATACCAAATAAAGGAGACTGTTTTGGCACAAACGGTCTTTTTTGTAATGACTGAATATAATTCACAAAGTACCAATATCAAATGCCTATTAGGCCCACTACAAGCAAAAAGCTTTATGTTAGGAAATAGTTTCACACTTCATTCATACGCTCCAGTTTCTCAGGCATGAGATCGAAAAGTAGTAGTACAAAATTTTTATACAAACTTGGAATTGTCATATTGTTCCATAATTTGTGTGATGTCCACGTTTCTTCACCTTCCTCGTTCTAACAATGTCTTGTCATCACTAATTCTGTAACTATTCCTGCCAATGTCAAAGCTTATTCGCCGGTTAACTTCACTAACCTGCCAGAATCACCGGTTTAGTTATCCTGCGATTATTCTCCAGCTAGGCATTGATACATGTTTGTACAATGCATTTTCCTTGCTTCTTCCAGAAAAGAACTTAAAGCGACTGCTAGCCGGGAACTGTACAACTGGCCCTTACTAGTACAGCGATCCGGCCAAAAATTTTCTGTCAAAATTTTATTTTCTTGGATACACTGAGAAGGTAATACGTAATCTTTCTTACCTGTTATTCATTTATGTCCACTCCTGTAGTCTGAATCTATGGATTTCACTAGTAATTATAACAAAGCTGGTAATTCGTAAACCCAATCAACCACACAATCAGAAAGAGGTCGGCATTCATCCATTTGGTCTTACTCCACTCAGCTCATACAGCCCCTTTTGTCTGTAGGAAAGTTTGTTTCTACATGTGACGAGGATTCCCCTGACAGACACATCATGTACACTATTCACGCATTCACAAATCAACTTACGACTCATTCAGAAATCAACTTAGAATGTGTTCCAAAATGTTCAAAAACCAACAGGAATGTGTTTCAAAGTCATATGAATAATCGATAGACTGATGTGCGCTGGATGCTAGTTGCTTTGTGAAACAAGGTTTTTTTTCCCCCTCAAGAATATGAATTTGCCGCCCCCCTAGATCTGGGCCTGCTGCGCATGCATGAATCTGGCAGCTTGGGCGCTCCAGTAAAATTTCCCGGTAGCATCTAGCTGCTTGCTGCGACTGCTTGCACAGCCAACAGCCACATTTCTGTAGCCAGAAGCGGAAGAAGGTACTACTCAACTGCGCATGTGCATGATCCTGCTCGTAACTGCTAAAACGAATCTAATGTAAATAGTTGTGACGTCACACTCATCAGAGGTAATTTGTTGTTACGCAACATTGCATGGTCTTCCTAAGGCCTTTGACACATTTTTCTGCTGGCAAACGCTTGTATGAGCACTGCATTTTCTTGCTGTATATGGTGCATTTCCTTTGAAATTTAAGTTTTATTTTCGTTTTTTCTCTTGTTCATGTTCTATTCCTGCAGTATTATTTTGCAGTAGTGGGACACAGCAATATCCTTTGTTAGAGTATTGGTTCTTACCTGTCAAAATTACAAAAATTTAACTGAAAACAAAAACAATGGAAAATTCCTGGTTTTTTTCCGGTTTTCTCCCAGATGAAAAAATTCCCGGGTTTTTCCCGGATCTCCCAATCATATACACTCTGCATTTTAGAATTTTCATTTTCCATCTAATATGGTGTGTGTGTGTTTGTTTGTTTTCAATCACCTTGGAACAGTGGCCATGTGGGTGAGAGTTGTGCTTGTGTGTTTTTTCTAACAGGTGTGGCAGGGAAAAAGGTGGTTTTCAAACCTCCACCGGCAATAAAAATTTGTCCACAGCAGTTTAAAAAAAATACAACATGAATTTACAATGCTTGCAAGTTAAAATGACGATCACTTGCAAATGACATCATGTAGGTGGCCGCCATTTCCCTTCACAAGCATTTCAATTTTTTTTCTGAAGTTAGACATCGCTCTTTGCGGAACTGGCAATGGAATTTGATTAATTTCCTACCGAATTTGATCTTTCAGTTCCTGGATGGTGTGCCATGGGTCACACTGGACAATGACCCCAAAAGAAGAAATCACACGCTGAAAGGTAAAGGGATCTTTGAAGACAGGAAATGTCCTCATCCTTGGAGATGAGATAACGAGAAAAGATGTTCTGTAGTGTGTTATGGAATGCCATGAATATGGCACATGGTCCTGTGAGGTTGGAAGAATGTGTTTGCTGTTGCAGGAAGATCAGCAGGCTGCCACACCTGGAAATGGATCAACATGTGAAGATGATGATCTGCATCCACAGTAACAGCATTGCCATAATCATCTTCAAACTGATAAGGCCCTCTGATTCCAAATGATGATACACTGCGGCACACTACCACTTTCTGGCTGTGAAGTGACTTTTCATGAACCATTTCAGGATTTTCAGGTGCTCAGTATCTGAAGTATCGCTTGTTAAAGAAAAGCCTCACACACAAAAATTGTCGTCATTGCTCATGATCAGATTGTCACACAGGCCTGTGTTGTCGTTCGTGAGTTCCAACAATTCTTGGCAACAACTTAGTCACTTTGGGAGGTCATCCACATTCAGTTTTTGCACTACCTGGATTTTGAATGGGTGGTATTGCAGTTCCTTTTACAATATTCATTGTTCACTGTGATCCAATATGTCAAATTGCAGCACATGCTTGTGGGCAGAACACAAGGGACTTTGGATGAAGGCTTCTTCCACTCTTGTGAGATTTCTGGTGCGCATACACATTTTGCACTTCCACCACTCTTTTGCACCATAACACAGGTTTTCCCAAAATTCTGCACTCACATGCGGCGACAGGACTGGGCTGACATGCGAGATTGTATTGAGCGTGAAATACGTGCTGAGTGGCCGTACAGATGTCATCGTTCTTGTAAAACACATTCACGGTAACAGTGCATTGTTCAGTAGTCCATGATGCCATCTCAATTGAACATCAATATCAGGGTCAATGGCACAAGTCGGATGTCCAAATGGCACCACTCTCGTTTTCTGATTCCAAATGTAACATGCCAAAATCATCCACAGGGTTGCTAAATCACTCTTTCACTACTGTACCTGTTATTTCAAAAGAAGGACTTTGTATTAAAGTTTAATATTTTAGCAGTCTCTTTCATTGTGCCAGTATGGACATCAATGCCCCCTCTATGTGGCAAGGAGCGATCTATCCTTTCCATATTCTTATTCCATCCTGTCCACTGATGGCATGCACTTAGATATTTAAGTTGACTGAATAACATTGGGGTTGGTTCCTCTTGACAAAGAAATAAATTGCAAAATGTTGCACTAAAAGTTGATCCCTCTCATTAACACACATTTTTAGATATTGCAAAGGCTTACTGTTCTCACAGCTGGAGCATATTCATGTACAGAAAGGGTTCTAAGGTTAAAATGAAAATTAAATGGACACCCTAGATGCAAACACGCGTTGATATACATCATTGGGGACATGTTGAAAATGTGTGCCCCGACCGGGACTCGATCCCGGGATCTCCTGCTTACATGGCAGACGCTCGATCCATCTGAGCCTCTGAGGGCACAGAGGATAGTGCGCTTGTAGGGACTTATCCCTTGCCATTCCCTGTGAGATCCGTATTCCCAACATATATACATCATTGGGGACATGTTGAAAATGTGTGCCCCGACCGGGACTCGATCCCGGGATCTCCTGCTTACATGGCAGACGCTCTATCCATCTGAGCATCTGAGGGCACAGAGGATAGTGCGCTTGTAGGGACTTATCCCTTGCCATTCCCTGTGAGATCCGTATTCCCAACATGTGCACACCACTACGTTCGTAGTGCGCCTAATAGATGTTTGCCCATCACACTCATTACTTGTGGCAGATTAATCTACCAAGCCCCGTATGAGTTCGGGCATAGCGTGTGCGTTCGAACAAGGTGGTCAATGGCTGGGAAGCCATATCTGCCCTCGTGCTTCCAGAGCAATTCTGCTGCATATCTTTCTCGTTATCAAATTCTGTTCCACACCAGATGCAATAGTGGTATGTTCTTCTTAGATACAACGTGATTATTTCCAGTTTTTCTGGACTTTAGAAGAAGAAGTGGGAAACCAAATTAAAACAATAATTAAGAAGTAAATACATCTGATACTTTTGCAGCAAAAAGGTTTTCAGCCTAAGGTTTACAGCCACATCCAAAAACTAGTTTTTACACTATTTATGTGTGATGAGCATGAGATAGTAATCATGCATACATAATGAGAATGTAATAGAGGACAATAATCAAGCCCAAGGACAGCTGCAGCATCAACCAAGCCTAGTTTCATATTGCAATGGTGATCAACTCAGAAAACATCAGATTTCTAAAATGTATATGCAGTATTCAATGCCATCTTTCATACTGGTAAGTACTCATATTTTTCAGTAACAATAATTCCAGTGTCTAATTTTTGTATATAATTTTACATTTTGATGAGTGTATTGATATGGAATGCTTTTCTGATGCACTTGCGGTGAACTGAATGACTGAGGGCAGGAAAGTATAGTAGAAACAACCCATATTGTGATCTTTGTTTTTGTGAATTCTAGCAAATGTGGGTAACACATTCTCAAACAAAAATGCACAACTCTAACTGCTGTGCTGTTCTGCTGATTGTATCTACTTTACCCTGGAATATGCATTTTATTGTTCTGAAACTAACACATATCAACAATGTCCACACTTCATACCTTATGTCGACTGATGTTGACCAGTGCTTCTTTTTATTTATTTATTTATTCATAACTATAAGATTACTAATGATCTGCCCTTGTGCTTCCAGGGCAATTCTGCTGCATATCTTTTTCATCGTCAAATTCTGTTCCACACCAGATGCAATAGTGATATGTTCTTCTTAGATACAACGTGATTATTTCCAGTTTTTCTGGAGTCTAGAAGAAAAAGTGGGAAACAAAATTAAAGCAATAATTAAGAAGTAGTAAATACATCTGATACTTTTGGAGTGCAAATTTATTGCACCTTTCACAACATTTTCAATCTAAAACACACAAGACATAGCAACAAATAAACTATAATGAAATCCATACTCAGCAAGCTACGTTATAGCATAAAATATTTTGTATGCACTCCCTCACATCCCCCGTTTCCTGTTCCACCTGTGGTGGTGGTGGTTGTTGGGATGTTTAAGGGGGACTAAACAGCTAAGGTCATCAGTCCCCCATTCCAAAAACAGGCGAGACAAAGTCGCGGAGCAGATAAAATCCCAAGGGGAAGGAGACTCCCCCCCCCAGGCGCTAAAGAACACAAATTAGGCAACGAACACTACAGAAAAGGAGAATACAGATGAACACCAGACAGAAAGAAATAGAAGAAAAGAAGATGGCCGGAGACTGGTTGACTGACCACAAGAACAAAAAAAAGGGAAAGAGTCAACCATCCGACGACACACCAAAACAGCAACAAATATTGAGAGACACGAGGACAAAAGACACAGAAAGGGAAAGGTGCAGGACCCCCCTAAATGAAACCATAAAAAGGACTACCACGGATAAAATGTAAAACATTGTCAGCCATGGAGGCATCGTCACATAAAATCAAAGGCAAAGTGCCCGGGAGATTAAAAGACTGCCAGAGGGTGCGCAGTCGGGGACACTCCAATAAAATGTGGGCGACCGTCAGCCGGGACCCACACTGACACAGGGGGGGATTCTCCTGACGCAAAAGATGGCCGTCAGGTAGGTATGGCCGATGCGCAGCCGTCACAAGATTACAGAGTCCCTGCGAGAAGTCCGCAGGGAGGAGCGCCACACATCGGTCGTCTCCTTGACAGCCCGCAGTTTATTCGGGGCTGTCATGCCACGCCACTCAACAGACCACATCCCAAGCACCTTACGGCGCAACACCAGCTGCTGATCGCGAGCCGTAAGGCCGATCTCCAAAGCTGGGGCATCGATCGCCCCTTTGGCCAGCCTGTCAACACGTTCGTTCCCTGGGATGCCAACGTGACCTGGCGTCCAAACAAAGACCACCGAACGACCAGAGCGGGTAATGGTGAAAACAGACTCCCGAATAGAGGACACCAGAGGAGAAGAGGGATAGCAGCGGTCGATGGCCTGGAGGCTGCTCAGGGAGTCACTGCAGATGGCGATGGACGTACCTGAGCAGGAACGCATATGCTCAAGAGCGCGCAATATGGCCACCAGCTCTGCAGTAAAAATACTGCAGCCAGCCGGCAAGGAGTGCTGTTCAACATGGGCAGCGTGAGCAAAAGCATAGGCAGCGCGACCGTCAACCAGGGAACCATCAGTGTAGACAGTCTCACAGCCCGGAAATGAGGCGAGGAGCGCAAGAAAACGGCGACGGAGGGCCACAGGCGGAACCGAGTCCTTGGGTCCCTGTGCCAAGTCCAGATGGACAGACGGCCGGGGCAAACACCAGGGAGGCGTAGGTGCACGGACCCGGAAGGGAGGCAGAAGAGGGAATGAGACCAGTTCCGACAGCAGGGACTGGACGCAGACAGCTATGGAAAGCCCAGACCAAGGTCGCCATTCTGGCAGATGGAGGACCATGGCAGGGAAAAGCAGGCGAAGATTGGGATGGCCCGGCGACCAATGCACGTGGACAGCATAGTCGGCGAGCAGTCGATGGCGGCGAATCCGCAGCGGGGGAACCCCGGCCTCCACCAGTAGACTATCCACGGGGCTCGTACGGAAAGCGCCAGTTGCAAGCCGAACCCCACAGTGGTGTATGGGGTCTAACATCGTCAACACTGAGGGTGACGCAGACCCATAGGCCAGGCTCCCATAATCAAGCCTGGACTGCACAAGGGCTCTGTACAATCGCAACAGCGTGCAGCGATCTGCACCCCAAGACGTGTGGCTCAGGCAGCGGAGGGCGTTGAGGTGCCGCCAGCATTTTTGCTTCAGCTGAGTAATATGAGGAACCCAGTGAGCCGGGCATCAAACACAAGTCCTAAGAAGTGGCAAGTGTCCACCACTTCAAGCAGGTGGCCGTCGAGGTAAAGTTCAGGATGAGGGTGGACAGTCCGACGCCTGCAGAAGTGCATAACTCGAGTCTTGGCTGCAGAGAACTGAAAACCGTGAGTCAGAGCCCAAGATGCTGCCTTGCGAATGGTTACTTGCAGCCTGCGTTCGGCGACTCCCGTAGTCGTGGAGCTAAAGGAGATGCAGAAGTTGTCGGCATACAAAGAAGGAGACACCGACGACCCCACGGCTGCAGCCAGACCATTAATGGCCACTAGAAATAAGGAGATGCTCAACACCGAGCCCTGCGGGACCCCATTTTCCTGTATATAAGATGAACTAGAGGCGGCACCCACTTACACCCGGAAAGAGCGGCGCAATAAAAAGGTTTGAAGAAAAGCCGGGAGCTGACCACGAAGACCCCACTCATGCAACGTAGCAAGGATGTGATGCCTCCATGTGGTGTCTCCATGTGGTGTCATACGCCTTCCGCAGATCAAAAAATACAGCAACGAGATGCTGACGTCCGGCAAAGGCCGTACGGATAGCAGATTCCAGCCGCACCAAATTGTCCGCTGCAGACCGGCCCCGACGGAAGCCACCCTGGGATGGAGCGAGGAGACCGCGCGACTCAAGGACCCAACACAAACGCCGCCCCACCATACGTTCGAGCAATTTGCACAAAACGTTGGTGAGGGTAATGGGACGATAGCTGTCCACTGCCAGTGGGTCCGCACCGGGCTTCAAGATGGGGACAATAACACCCTCTCGCCATTGCGACGGGAACACGCCCTCGCTCCAAATGCGGTTAACGATGGTGAGGATGTGTCACTGGCAGTCCCTGGAGAGATGCTTCAGCACCTGTGCGTGGATGCAGTCTGGTCCTGGTGCTGTATCAGGGCAATCGGCGAGGGCAGCGAGGAATTCCCTCTCGCTGAAAGGAGAATTGTATTTTTAAGAACGACGCATGTGGAATGAGAAAGGCGTCCACTCGGCTCGCTGCTTTAGAGAGCGAAAGGCGGGGGGATAAGATGCAGTCGCAGAGTTCTTAGTAAAGTGCGCGGCAAGCCGTTCAGCAATGGCGGCAGCGTCCGTGCAGACAGCGCTGTCCACGGAGAGCCCAGGGACACCCATAGGGGTTTGGTATCCATAAATCCGCCAGATCCGGGACCACATGAGCGAGGGGGAGACATGGGAGCCCAAGGATGAGACATACCTCTCCCAGCACTCCTGCTTACGCCGTGCAATAAGACGATGGGCCAAGGCACGGAGCCTCTTAAAGGCGATGAGGGTCTCTAGAGACGGGTGCCGCCTATGACGCTGGAGAGCCTGCCGACGGTCGCGAATAGCCTCAGCAATCTCCGGCGACCACCAGGGTACAGCCTTCCTCCGAGGGAGGCCAGAAGAACGGGGTATGGCAGCCTTGGCCGCTGAAATGATGGACGTGGTGAAGACACGGACCACCTCGTCAATGTCACCCTGTGGGGGAGACTCGATGGTTGCAGCGGAAGTAAAAGCCGGCCAGTCAGCCGTGTGGAGAGCCCAGCGGGGCAGGCGCCCAGAAGAATGACACTGGGGCAGTGACAAATAGATGGGAAAATGGTCACTACCACACAGGTCAGGATGCACTCTCCAGTGGAGGGATGGGACAAGTCCAGGGCTGCAAAGAGAGAGATCGATGGCCGAGAACGAGCCATGGGCCACACTGAAATGCGTGGGAGCACCGGTGTTCAAGAGGCTAAGGTCGAGCTGAGCCAACACATGCTCCACGGCCCAACCGCGGTCATCGGAGACAGTCCCACCCCAGAGAGGGTTGTGGGCATTGAAATCACCCAGAAGCAGCAAAGGTGGCGGGAGTTGAGCCAGCAGCGCAGCCAAGACATGTCGGGGGAGCTCCCCATCTGGAAGAATGTAAACAGAGCAAACAGTAATAGCTGGCGAGAGCTCAACCCTGGCAGCGACTGCCTCTAAAGGCATCAGAAGGGGTACTGGCGAGCTACAGACAGAGTGGTGAACAAAAAGGCAAACCCCACCTGACACTCGTTGACAGGCAGCGCGGTTCTTATAGTATCCCCGATAACCGCGAAGGGCGGGGGTCCGCATTGCCGGAAACCAAGTTTCCTGCAGAGCAATGCAGAGAACAGGGGAAACACTCAGAAGCATCCAGAGCTCAGGCAGGTGGCGGAAATAACTGCCGCAGTTCCACTGGAGAATGGAAGCAGGAAGGGACTGGGAGGGCGTGAATGCGATTAAGAGGCAGACGGCGCCTCAGAGCCAACTGCCGCCACCGGGGGAGAGTCAGCTGAGTCCATAGGAAAGGCCCCCAAGGGTTCCGTGAGGGCGAGATCCGCGGCAGAGGCGAGGATCTCCACCTCATCCCCGGAGCCAGGACTATGTACAGCAGGCGGTACTGAAACCACCGGAACGTCCTTCTTCTTGGACACATTCCGTTCCTTCTTCTCACGTCGGCCCTTAGGGTGAGAGGGCTGGGAGAGCTTCTCTGAAGGAGCGTCAGAGGCTGACGACGACGCAGAAGCCCTACGACCAGCAGGTGGCGGAATCTTCAGCCACTGGCTAACATCCGGCTGGGTAGGAGAAGAAACGGAGGAAGTTTTGCCTCTCGATAAGTAAGCCGGTCCAGGGTCTTAAATTCCATGATCTTCCGCTCCTTATGAAGAACGGGGCAATCCGGCGAGCATGGAGAGTGGTGCTCCCCACAGTTGACACATACAGGCGGAGGCGCACATGGAGAATTGGGATGAGAGGGGCGTCCGCAATCTCGACATGTAGCGCTGGATGGGCAACGGGAGGACATATGCCCAAACTTCCAGCACTGGAAGCACCGCATCGGGGGAGGGACATATGGCTTGACGTCGCAATGGTAAACCATCACCTTGACCTTCTCGGGCAAGACATCACCCTCGAAGGCCAAGATAAAGGCACCGGTGGCCACCCTGTTAGTCTTGGGTCCTCTATGTACACGACGGACAAAATGGACACCACGTCGTTCCAGGTCGGCTCTCAGCTCGTCATCGGATTGTAACAAGAGGTCACGATGGTAAATAATCCCCTGGACCATATTTAAGCTACTGTGGGGAGTGACGGTAACAGGGACGTCACCCAGCTTATCACACAAGAGCAACGCTCGTGACTGGGCTGGGGAGGACGTCTTGAGGAGGATGGACCCATTCCTCATTTTAGACAACCCCGCCACTTCCCCAAACTTATCCTCCAGGTGTTCCACAAAAAACAGAGGCTTCGTCGTAAGAAAGGAGTCACCATCAGTCCTGCTGCAGACAACGTATTGCGGTACGTAAGGCTCCCGCTTGGCACTAGATCGGCGTCTCTCCCATGGCGCAGCCAACGAGGGGAACGACTGAGGGTCATATTGCGCAGCATCAAAGTCTACTCTACCTCGCTTAGAGATGCTGGTGGCCGTGCGACCACCAGCTTGGTGTGATTTATTGCGCTTCATTGCGCCACATCTGCCCAGATGCCACCTACTCCGAACGAGGGCTCTCCCCAAGGGCGCCACCCAGCCAAAGCAACGGGTACCTGGCCGATATCCCGCTGCCCGGAGTCCCCGTGCCCCAGACAAGATGGGCACATACTCCTTGGCATGCATGGGGAGGAAACAGCTCTGGCATCTGTAGTGCAATCCCTGCGTGGTCAGGGGGCTACCACCAAGAGGGTACATGACGACCCCACCACAACGGACTGGCTACCGTGCTGGATTTTAGGTGTTGAAAGGGTCCACAGCTGTCGTGGGCGCTAAGAAGAAGATTGCGCACAAGACGAGAAGGAGACAACCCAGAAGATGTTGGGTGTAGTCCCCCCCACACGACAATAGGTAACATGCAAGATGGAGGTGCATGATGGACCAATAGAAAAACACCACGTAAGGTGTCCTTCCGCGAATGGCATGCACTAACAACGGAAATTTGGAAAAAAGGAGGTCAAACCCAAGAGGGGACCATCACAGAAGGCCGAAACGTTTGAGACTCCATTTAGTCGCCTCTTACGACAGGCAGGAATACCGCGGGCCTATTCTTACCCCCGAACCCGCAGGGGGATTCCACCTGTGAATGGTCCATGGAAAGAGCAGCTGTTGGTAAGCCGCCATGTGATATCAAATCTACCTACGTGGTCTTTTCCCAAGACAAATGTATGAGAAGCAGTATGATTGTTGACTAGTCTAGGAATGTATGCTCTCGAGAAATTTAACAGTAAACTGCATCGTGATGCCCAACAGCTCACTTAAAGTGTCTGGCACAGGTGTTTGCTTAGTATCTCTGTGACAATGTCATGCTTACTTATATGAAACATGTTACTCATCTTTGGACCTTCTTTATACATCCTCTATTAATCTTAACTGATACAGATCTGACTGATGAGCATTATTCTTATGTTGTCCAAACGAGGGTTTTGCAAGGCACTTCATTCATGGGCAGACCACACTTGCTAACACCTGCCTTCCATTTTACATTTCTCTGTACACACATTCCCAGATATTTAACAGGTGTGACTGTTGTTGTTCAACAACTGTATCATATAATAATGGGTCTTTCTGTCCCTTTATGCACACTGTGTTACACTTGTTTGTTTTGATGATCAATTGCCATTCTCTACACCAAGTGCTGATCCTCTGAAGGTCTTATTGCATTTTACTATAATTTTCTAGAATTGTGACTTCTTTGTAAACAACAGCACCATCTGTGAAAAATCTCACAGAACTTTTCACCTTATCCACGTTTCCCTCTTTCCTGATGAAGCAACTGTTTGTTGCGAAAGCTTGAATTTTGTGTGTGTGTTTGTGTCTATCGACCTGCCAGCGCTTTTGTTTGGTAAGTAATTATGGGTGTACTCCAAGTACACTCATAATTACTCTTGCGCCTGACTATTTCTCTTCATTAAAAATGACATACTGTGATCCATTTTGCTAGGAACTCTTCAATGCAATCACAAAACTGGTCCGATATTGTCAAAACTACTGTTTTGTCCATTAGGCAACAATGCAGAACCTTATCAATGCCTTTTAAAAGTCAAATACTATGGTTGTTTTTGGAATCCACGTTGATACACTCAAAGGAGACTTTTGATACCTAGAAGTGTCATGATATGTTAATACAACATACTGACATCAGCAATATAAGCCTATAGTTCTGAGTGTCTGTTCAACAACACTTTTTAAAAACAGAAATGATCTACACATTTTTCCAATCACTGGGAATGCTTGGTTCCTGTAGCAAACTATGGTACAATGCTGCTGGAACAGCAGCAAGCTCGTTCATTTACTCTGTAGAATTGCATAGATATTATATTAAGTCCAGCCATCTTTCCTCTGTCAAATAATTTCAGTTGATTTTCTATCCTATGGCCACTTATTTTGATATCTTTCATTTGGACATTTGTGTAACAATTTAAAGGAGAAACCATAGTACGATCTTCCTCAGTCAAACAGTTTTGGAAAAGGAATTTAGTATTTTGGTTTTCTCTGTCATTCTCAGTTTCGTTGCCATTATGGTCACAAAGTGTCTGGACATATAACTCATCAGTTACTGAGTTAACAGAAGATCAAAACTTACTGGGATTTTCTGTCATATCAGTAGATAGAATTTTATTTTTGAATTCACTGAACAGTTTATGCAAGTTTCTCCTTGGGCTAATTTTGGCTTCATTCAGTTTTTGTTTGCCTCTGAGGCTTTGGCTTCATTTAAATCTGTAGTAGAGCTACCTCTGCTTATACGGCAGATTTCTAACAAACTTGTCGAACCACAGTGGGTTTTTTCTACCCTGAACAACTTTGCTCAGCACATGTCTGTCTAAAGTAAATTGTACGATACCCGAACTCTGTCCATGTACACTCAACATTTTCAGTCTCACAGATACACATTTCACGTTGAGTGCACAGGTAATCTGAAATCTCTTTATTGCTGCATTTTCTAAGAAGAAATATCTGCCTACTTTTCTACACATTCCATTTTACAGCAATATCCAGTAATACTAGTATGGCCTTATCATCACTGATTTCTTATCCTGTGTCAACTGAGTTGAAAAGCTCAAGCCTGTTTCTAACCAGAAGAACTCAGAAGTTTTCTTCATGAGATAGTTCTCTGATAAATACACAAGGTAATTCTAAGAAAAGAAGTTTGCAACAATTTCACACTAACATTTGATAAAATTGCAGCACCCAAAAGGCATGGCCCAAAGGAATTATGACACTTCAAGAGTGCTTAGCAGTGTGTAACTGACTAAGCTTGCAGAGAGATGGTGTATGTGTAGGACCAGCAGTATCCTCTTTTGCCCGTGACACCAAGTAAGCTGGCACAGTACTGAAGCACTGGACCCATGTTAGGAAAATGGCAGTCCCAACCCCAATCTGGCCATCCAGAACAAGTTTTTTCCCTAAATTGCCTACAGCAATTGCTAGTATAGTTCCTTTCGAAGGAAAATCAGCTGCTCTCCTCCACCATCTTCCCTGAATCTACGCTCAGTTTTCGTCTCTTCAACTTCATCGGTCATGGGATGTTAACCCCCCCCCCTTCCACACTCTCTCTCTCTTCAAATTCCAGTTGTACAACTGATACAGTTTCCTTGCTTTTCCACAGAGTTTTGTGACCACACAAGTTAATATAGACAAAACATATACAGCTTGGCTTACACAAAACATACAGAGCCTGATTTACACCAGAATTTTCTCTGATGTAAATGGTAGATGAGCATGAGCAAACAGCATTCAGTCGCGTTCTGCTTGCATTTACTGGTGCTCACTTGTGTTCCATTGGTTGCTGGTCTTTTAGCGAGCCATCAAAGAAATTTCATTTCCTCTCTGTTTCAGCCCTAACAGTACACGGGCATTTGTCTGCTGTCTTGTTTCCGGCGTACTTTTTTAGCCGACATGAATCGCACAAGTAATGGGGTGGTCTGAAGACAATGTAATGTCACAATACAAGATTATGGGTGCTTTTGGGCTCCAAGATGTTCACAGGACGAATACTGAAGGAAAAGAAGTATGTTAAGTAGAAAATTGTCAAAGCACTCAAAGGTGAGAAAGATGTAAATTTATTAGGTGCTAGCACCAGGCAACAACTGAGCAGACAAGCAAAATTTTTGTATTACTTTTTGTTAAAAAGGAACAGCAAAATAAATTTCCTTGAAGGCAAACAAGTGTGAATATGTATCTATTATGCTGATTAAAATTAAAAATATACAAAAGCCCTGATCATTCCAGTCACTACTGTTCATGGTAGATGTAATTACACGGGTGGTGTAACACTGCTACATTTGAGATTTTTGATGATAAATAAAAACTGATTATCTGGGATCATGCTACCTGCCCTCCAACTTTATAGCAGATTGTATCAAGCAGTCTATGTGATAGTTTGTATGTGTGCTTTACATTTCATTAATAATATTTTACTGAAATTATCTACCTGATAAACATTTCAATCAAATCTTTGAAGTGCTTTGCATATGTCACTGCAGATACCAGGAGCACTCAGAGATATACAAGCTACTGAAATGTGAAACAATTACTATCACGAATGTCTCCAGTTGCTAATAACCAGAGATTCTTCGGGTTATGTCGGTCAGCAGTAATTAGTGTACCATAATGTTCTTAAAGTAAATTACAATGAAAGGGCAGCAGAAAGTGTCAATTGACATATGGGTACCAATAAACTAAAGCCTGCCAACTGCTTTACCTGTGAACTGAGCCCGGCATAAATCCTAAACAGCATTATTTGGTATGCTCTTGGTAGATGTGTCATTACTCCTTTCTAGGCTCTTGCAACACTGAGAACAGCTTTGCAATAGAATTACATTCACATTTCTGCATCTCACAGACAGCTAATTAACAGCATAAAATTTTTCAGAATTGCAGCTAAAGACAGTCACACACTGCAGCAAATGATACACTTTTTTTGCACTTCAAATAAATTCTAGGTCTCAACATAAATAATTTTGTTCAAATAACTTATGGGAATGCAGCTAGTTGATCTTGTCAACTGCCGCTATTTTGACAGGGGCAGACCCTGTCATTACACACACACACACACACACACACACACACACACACACACACACAGACATACTGTAAACACTAGCACAACTGCAAAACCAACGAGTGAGGTAGCATAAACTTTGTCCCTCCATTTTTAGACAAGGAAGAGAGCATGATCCTGTCATTACACACACACACACACACACACACACACACACACACACACACACACACACAGACATACTGTAAACACTAGCACAACTGCAAAACCAACGAGTGAGGTAGCATAAACTTTGTCCCTCCATTTTTAGACAAGGAAGAGAGCATGATCCCATCAGAATCCAAGCAAACACGTCTATTTCCATTTATAAGGTAACTTGCTAATTTAATTTCAACTGATTCCTTAATAACACACACCCAACAGCAGGAAATGTAATACTGAGATTCTGGCACACACATCCAGCTATTTGGTTAGTATTATTAAGGAAGTAGTTGAAATTAAATTAGAAAGTAGGCTTATAAAGGGAGATGGACGTTTCTGCTTAAACCCTGTGTGGAATACTTCTCTCTCTCTCTCTGGTCAAAAAAACTGAGGGACAGAGGTAATGCTTCCTCATCTGTTGTTTATTAATTTTTGCTGCTGATAACTTTGATCTCAGTCATCTTGTGTGGTGGTGCTAGTGTTTACAGTGTGTGTGTGTGTGTTTTTTATCTTTCCAGAATTGCCTTGCGTACTAAGGTTTAAACTCTCTTGCACCATTCTTTCTTGTTGCAGTTTTTCCTTGAAAATGACAGTGTGTGTGCTTTACAAAATATCAGCAGTTGTCAATCATGTCATCCAGCTGCACTCCCATTAAGTTACTTAAACATGGTGTACACTTTGACTAACTCAGGTCTCATAAACTATATTTCTGAAATTAAGCTTTTATGTTTTATACAGCAAATGTTCAACACTTTGGCTTTCATTACATGGTACTATTTCTTAAGTTGTTATTTTTTTGTAATTTTCCCCATATTTTCTAAAAACCTAAGTATCTATAACAACTCAAAATGATAACATAACCAAAAGTTGTTATTTAAAATGACACACTAAAATAAATCATAAAATCTTAGGCCCTTACATAAATATAAAATGTTATTAATGTAAACTTTTTTCACAAGTGTCTCAAGGAAAAGAAAATGTAATAATGCAATGCAACCTGAAATGTTATTTCCTCACTGCTCTCCTCCTCCTCCTCCTCATCCCCATCACATTCTTCTTCCTCCTCCTCCTCTTCATCTGACTCATTTTCTTCCTCTTGTGACCAACCATCAGGCCAAAACCACGGTTCTGCTGGAATGTCAATGTCCTAAAAAAATGAAATGAATTGCGTAACTAATATGTAATTAACAAAAACAACTATCTTACTTGTAATGAGTGAAAGTTAAACAACATGGTGTCCAGTGATTCTAATATATATAAAATAAAGTAAAAAATAAATAAATAAATAAAAATCCCATATGTTTTCCAGGCCAATTTTTGTATTTATCCACGGTCAAACTGTGCTTAGTTCCTAATCAATTTTATGACGAAATATACAAAATTTGTCAAAACACAGGAACATACTGGGGTGGGGGTGGGGCTATACTCAGAGTTAAAAGGAAAAAAGCCCTTAAAATGAGTGTGTTTTATTTTAACCCAGACATAAATGCACCACAATCTGACAATAGAATTACGCGTAAAATCAGGTTGGATCTCACAAGAATATTGTGCCCCACGACCATGACGTAATCCAGGACAGAAAGAAGGTTAGCACTGATCGTATTATAGCCGATGCTGATCATCTTTCTGTGTAAAACTTGACACGAACAAAAACAATTACAGGAAAACTACACTGACATAAAAACAATGAGCATTATCTACTTCAGTAAAAAATTACTCTTTTTTCAGAGATATCCAAGAATAAAAGTAAAAAATAATTTGAACAAAACAATTATGGAAGGAACAGTAATAGACTAATTTGGCAAGGACATGTACATGAATATAAAGTGAAGTCACAAGCAGGTAATTTTTATTGATAGAACTACTACTTCAGTCTGACAAAAATCTATTTCTCAGCACTTTTCATGAGTTTTGTTTTCATACTTTGTGGCACTCTTGTCTTCTCTATACTCTTCAACTCTTTCTCTCATTTCTTTCAAGGACTTCTCATCTCCCCTTTTCTCTGCTACTGCTTCACTGTAGCTACTATGTGCATTTAGGAAGCTGTGGGTTAACCACTTCATGAAGCTTACAGATCCAACCATCCCAGTGACCTTGACCAAATCATGAACAGCACAAAGAGCTATGAGAGGCACTTCCACGGAATTTCTGAACAAAATTAAGTTGTCAGAGAAACCTCTTCCAAATCTGGCATTGCCATGGAAGAGAATGCAAGCAAGTTTGATAAATCTCTTCAAATGTTCATGATCACTCTTAGACCAGAAGACCATCATTCAGAACTGACTGAAGCAAACATGATCCCCCTCATGTTCTTTGAGGATTTCCTTCATTGGCATTATCTCTAACAGATTTTGGAACTCATGGGAAATGGCATCAGCCTCATGACCACCAAAGCAATTTAAAAAATGCTATATCTAACTGCCTCTTCTTAATGTCTGTGTTAATAGCCACTTCTGGGTCTAAAACACGTGATGTCCTTTGTAAAGGAATACACCAGGGGTGATTTATCCAGAATTTTAGTTACAGACTCTTCATAAAAGTAAGGCATTCATTCTGTAGTGCCATGATATCTTTTTCTGATAAGTCACATTGACTCTGAGCTTTTTTGGTTCTGTACCTGATGTCCAGTTTCCGATGTTGCAACTAATTTACGTTGCCACTCAGATCTATTTTGAAGTTAGTCTGTTTCAACAAAACTTCTGGCTTGACAAATTTTTTTCATTAATTCTCTGAACATGCACCCTCTGCCATCTACTTCATGGTGGTTTGCCGAGTATAGATGTAGATGTAGAACATAGACTGGAGGGAAGTACAGAGAAAGGGAACTAATGGGGCATCTGATACCTTTCACTTGAAGACTCACACACTACTAGTTACGACTCTCAGAAAGTCCGGAAGTGACTTTAGGTTTCAGTTTTACCTTCTTCTGTTCCTTTTTTATCCTTTCTACTTCCTTCAAACATTTTTCAACAGTTATTAATATCTGCTGAGCCCAACTGCCACTATTTTATTCTCCACCCACCAAACAGCTCCAAACATTTCCAAGAAAATAGAGGTAGCTGTAATGTTGTGGAAATTAGCATGGAGGGAAGGAAAGTTTTTAAACAGATTATACAGGGCTCTCACTGACTCAACAAAGTTCCAGCCAGAATTAGTACAACCTGTCTTAAGGGCACCATGCACTGTATGCAAGCCACATATTTCAAAGTCCAAAAGCACAGGGTCCTAAAGATTACCCTCTACTTTAAGCTTGCCTTTCAGTTCTGTTAGGAATGCCTTAGTAACATTAGGGCCATTCATGGAGGCCTGAACAACTTGGCTTTTCAGATTTACCTTTGATTGGGCTGCACCTGCCTCAAATCCTCCAACTAAATCTCGTGCAACACTTTTTCTGAAAAATACTGAAGTGAGGAATCTAATCAAAACCTGGCCCAATGAACTAACTCTGAAGCAAACATACAGATCAATCTGCTGGTTTTGGTAACCGTTACTCAAACTCTCAACAAACCGAATCATGATCATGTCACTGGCAGCAACAGTATCCTGTAGTTGTTGCATGAAAAACGCCAAGCCCAGACACAATGCTATAATTTACTTTTGACTTTTGAAGCTGCACTTTGTAGGCAATGTTATAGCCTGTGAACACATTTGGTAAGAGATTAACAAGGCAGCCAGTTTCCTAAGAAGAATGGTGTCTCACAGCAGGCAACAGACACAAACTGGTCTCTGCCTTCGTTTCTGTATCCCTCTGCACATAATCTAGCATCACTGGCCACCATCCAAGTGTTCCTGCAGTAAGTGCTTGATGTGATTGCTTTGGGGTAGGACATCACAACTGCACAACACACTCCCTACCAGCATCACAGCTACATGAGGACCTCCTTGAAATTAGTAATTTTATTTTCCAGTGCATTTACCGCACCAAGGACTCTGTCAGGATTGTTCTTTCTGTTGTCAAGAGTCGAAGATGAGGTGAGCGTGTCCAGCAGTGACAGGAAGCACTCAAGGGGCTATGTTTGATGCAATGGCATTGAAGCCATGACCGTTTGAGGCAATTGGCATGGACACAGGAACTGTAACTTTCCTAGTAGTGCCAGCCGGTGTGGCTGAGCGGTTCTAGGGACTTCAGTCTGGAACCGCGCGACAGCTATGGTCACGGGTTCGAATCCTGCCTCGGGCACGGATGTGTGTGATGTCCTTAGGTTAGTTAAGTTTAAGTAGTTCTAATTTCTAGGGGACTGATGATCTCAGATGTTAAGTCCCATAGTGCTCAGAGCCATTTGAACCAATTTTCCTACACTACTGGCCATTAAAACTGCTACACCAAGAAGAAACGCAGATGATAAACGGGTATTCTTTGGACAAATATATTATACTAGAACTGACATGTGATTACATTTTCACGCAATATAGGTGCATAGATCCTGAGAAATCGGTACCCAAGAACAACCACCTCTGGCCGTAATAACGGCCTTGATACGCCTGGGCATTGAGTCAAACAGAGCTTGGATGGCATGTACAGGTGCAGCTTTCCATGCAGCTTCAACACGATACCACAGTTCATCAAGTGTAGTGACTGGCGTATTGTGACGAGCTATTGTTCGGCCACCATTGACCAGACATTTTCAATTGGTGAGAGATCTGGAGAATGGGCTGGCCAGGGCAGCAGTCGAACATTTTCTGTATCTGGAAAGGCACCAGCAGGACCTGCAACATGCGGTCGTGCATTATCCTGCTGAAATGTAGTGTTTCGCAGGGATCGAATCAAGGGTAGAGCCACGGGTCGTAACACATCTGAAATGTAATGTCGACTTTTCAAAGTGCCGTCAATGTGAACAAGAGGTGACCGAGATGTGTAACCAATGGCACCCCATACTAGCACGCCAGGTATTACGCCAGTATGGAGATGACGAATACACACTTCACCGCGATGTCGCCAAACACGGATGCGACCATCATGATGCTGTAAACAGAACCTGGATTCATCCAAAAAAATGACATTTTGCCATTCGTGCACCCAGGTTCATCGTTGAGTACACCATCGCAGGCACTCCTGTCTGTGATGCAGCGTCAAGGGTAACCGCAGCTATGGTCTCCGAGCTGACAGACCGTGCTGCTGCAAACGTCGTCGAACTGTTCGTGCAGATGGTTGTTGTATTGCAAACATCCCCATCTGTTGACTAAGAAATCGAGATGTGGCTGCACGATCCATTACAGCCATGCGGATACGGTGCCTATCATCTTGACTGCTAGTGATACGAGGCCGTTGGGATCCAGCACAGCGTTCCATATTACCCTCCTGAACCCACCGATTCCATATTCTGCTAACAGTTTTTGGATCTCAACCAACGCGAGCAGCAATGTCGCGATGCGATAAACCGTAATCGCGATAGGCTACAATCCGACCTTCATCAAAGTCGGACACATGATGGTACGCATTTCTCCTCCTTACACGAGGCACCACAACAACGTTTCACCAGGCAACGCCTGTCAACTGCTGTTTGTGTATGAGAAATTGGTTGGAAACTTTCCTCATGTCAGCACGTTGTAGGTGTCACTATCGGCGCCAACCTTGTGTGAATGCTCTAAAAAGCTAATCATTTGCATATCACAGCATTGTCTTCCTGTCGGTTAAATTTTGCGTCTGTAGCACGTCATCTTCGTGGTGTAGCAATTTTAATGGCCAGTAGTGTAGTAGCCTCAAGACAAGTATGCTTCTTTTCCTTCTAACTGCCTATTTTTCTGAGGGAGAAGTTTGTTTTACAGAGCATGAACTGAACATTGAATTAATTCAGATGTGCGCTCTTCGACCCACCAAAATTCTGGATCCTGAGCCCAGTAGGTGCTGAATGCCCACTTTCAGTTCACCACGTAAATCCTTAGTTGACATATGCATTAGAGGGGTTCATACATAAACAACACAGTGAGATATGGCCAAGAGTTCACAAAGATGGAAACATGCTAAAAAAAAAAATCTTGTGACACGGGTTTGCTTTTTCCACCCCACCCCCTCACCTCATCCTTCCTTGACTTGGTCAAAAGGAAGGCAATACAACCTTCCTAGTGTGTACAGAATTGTAAGTAGTTTGTGTCAATTACGAGCCATAGCATCATTGAAATGTTAGACAACAAGGGTAGAAATGACACAAAGAGTTGCCCTTATTGTCCAAGTCCCCTATATGCACAGTCCTCACTCATCCTCTGGACACCTGCATTGCATAGTTCCCATTGCATACTTTAGCTCTGTGTTATCTCAACCAACCACCACATACCATTAGCCCAGTTATTGCTCATACGTGTTCTAATGACACTATTTTATGTGTGACAATCTATAATCAATCTTATTCCTACACAATAGCAATCAGATGAATAGGTGTTGGCATGCTTCAATAGTAATTTTTTGGTGTATATCCAAAACAATTTATGGCATGTCCTAGTATCCCTGTTTCAAAATAAACGAATCTGAATAGGCCATAAACTCACCTAAAATCACACATCTGTCATCACACTGTGTTAGTAAACAAGGCAATATTTACCTTTGAACAAATGTAAATGTAAACCACACCAAATACTCTTCACAGCTCTTTGCTGGTCACATCATATCACAAAAGCACACCACAACAACAAACCAGGGAAGCATGGCCAGGCTGCAGTGACGGGGATGCAAGCCATTTGGTATCAGTAACAACAAACCTCTGCACAGCTCAGCCTGGCTTGGCTGGCTGGCCACTGCGTTGGTGGACTGAGAGAGGGGAATGAAGAGGGGTGGCGGGCGCATATACAACAGTGAGCTAAGGGTGAACATTGAGTATGGCACTGTATCAGGCCAAGTGGAAGGCAAGCCAATGCCTCTGACCAAAAAAAAATAAGGTGCACATCTTTTCCAAGGTTTTTAGACAAAATGCAAAAATTAAGTGAGTTTTCTGCATTTTCCTGGATGCTGGACACCCTGTCTGCACTGTCTTCTACACCTTCAGTCAGGGTCTAGTGTGTATTTTTAACCTTGAACCATTCAATTTGACTCGATTAAAATAAACTTCGTATCTATTCTTATATGACCACCTCCACTGTGAATTAAACATGCAGGCAGATAATGAAAGTTTTAAAAACAAATTGAAATAATTTCTACTTGACAATTTCTTTTACTCCACAGCTAAATTTCTGAATCGACAATATGTATGTGGTGGTGGTAAATGTATCAAACATTGTTGTAGATAAAGATTTTAAAAAAGTTACACAAATGTTTTCACAGCGAAAAAGTATCTTATATGTCAACTACCTGATAAGTTCCATATTGTGGCAAGATGTTGTAGTTATGATCCACATAACATGCATATTTTTCACTGCACCTGTTTGAGACTAAATGCCCTCTTTATATGGTGAGTAGCAAATCTATCCTTTCCATGGTGTTGTCAATTTAATATGTATGCAATATAACACAAAATTCTTTTGTGTTTTATTGTATTCAGTTAAATAATGTTATCCATAATGACTAATCAGTTGATGTCTGCTGTTATCAGTCAGGCTACACTTAAAATTGAATTTGAGACTATCAGTGATAAGGCTAACTTCATAGCATGTATCTGCTCTACAGACTTTATTTTGTAAACATGCTAGTGGTGTAGGCACTTTTCACAGTTAATGAAATTGGACTAACTGTTGACAAGAGAGGAATTATCCTTTTGTTTACCTTCGTTGAAGAAAATATCTGTATGGATATACTGTGAGGGTACAGAATTTTGTGTAGTTAAAATTGGAATTTTCCTTTAAGTGAGAGAGAGATGAAATTTTCTGTACTCTCCTCATCACACATGAATTCGTAATCATGTAGTTTATTAAACGCAGGATAAAAGGGAATGTTCCAAATAGAGCAAAGGTTTGCATTTTTAATATGATACATATGTTAGTACAAATATTTGTTTTCAGGTGTTCCTTGGGTGACATGTGGCTTTTGAAGTTCGTCAACAGACATGTTTACGTCATAGCAAGTATGACACAGAACTTCCAACTCAGTGTGGATGCCATGAGGAGCACCTCAGAATAAGAAATGTCCAAGATTGTCAATGGAAACTATTGTTCATGCGAGAATGCGTACATAACAACCTGTACAGAAAAGCTGAGAGTTTGTATTCAAAGTTGTATTCAGAGTTCCATATTGCTAGCACGGTTGTATAGAATCAAGCAATAAATGGTTGTGGTTATTTAATCCTGTGGATAGTACAAGGGAGAGTATAATAATAATAAATATACTTGAAAGGAAGATATTTCAAGAATAATAATTGTTCATCATTTTGCCGGCCGGGGTGGCCGAGCGGTTCTAGGCGCTACAGTTTGGAACCGCGCAACCGCTACGGTCGAAGGTTCGAATCCTGCCTCGGGCATGGATATGTGTGATGTCGTTAGGTTAGTTAGGTTTAAGTAGTTCTAAGTTCTACGGGACTGATGACCTTAGAAGTTAAGTCGCATAGTGCTCAGAGCCATTTGAACCATTTTGTTCATCATTTTGCCCCACAGAACACTCTCACATGCCACCCATTGATTTACATGTGAATCTGGATCAAACAAACTCAAAATAAGAGATAAAAATTACCACAAAGAATTTTGCTACAGGGATTTAATACATTATTACATCAAGAATTTACTATGTTTCCTGTCACAAACACTGAGTATTGATACACTAAAGACTCTGGAAATTTTAACTGAAATTCCACAGACAGGAAAGTTTTTTCCCCCCACTTGAGACAACTTCACAGTGATAAGGAATACTGTCCACCAAAATCTTTGTGCATGGTCAAAAGATTTGAATTCTATGCTTGAAGATGAGCTACACGGACTTTAAATGTTTTCCTCTGAATGTGTCATCACATTTACCACGTTAGGACAAATTAAGAGGTTGCTGAGTGAGAGAACATCCAAGCTTATTTTCAGTCCTAATATGAAAATTTAATCAGTCAACAGATCATTGCCAGAATGTTCACAGTTTTCACAGCCAGTAAACAATTTTGTCACAAGCTAATCCCGTCAGAGTAGAGAGTAGCTACTGTAATACGGGTCTTGCCACTAGCAGACACCCCAACTATTCCTCTGTCTACCTCATTTGCATAGGATACAGCTCTCGTAGTGTCATACTTGCTGTCAGCAAGTACCTATCATCCCCCACCCAAATTTTTGACTGCTCACAGGCTGCATTCTCAGTTGAAAAGTGCAGCTGGTAGTTGATCTTGGGAAATTCTTAGTATCTGGCCAGATCAAGTGCAAAAGTGGGTGATACAGCTAATCATTATTCTAATGTTAATATTTGCTGTTGCTACTTCAATTATTAGACTATTTGTAAAAATACATGGATTCAACAGGTCAGTCGAACTCATTATAAAATTGTTTGTCAGTGACCAACGGCTGTTCTATCACTCTTAAAAAAGTGCTTGAGTATATGGGCATGGCAAAAGTGCAGTTGAAATTATGAACTGAGACTATCTTGCCATAAATGCATAACCAAGACAGAATGCAACTAACAATAAACATAAATGAAATTATAGGGTAAGGGGGATTTTATAGCAGTGAATCCTGTAATGATCATGAAAGTACACTTATCTGAGACACTAATGTGTCAAGTACAAAACAGAGTGTGAACAGTACACTGTAAGTAAGCTTTTTGTCCAAAATTCAAATATTGTGAAAGAGACAGATGCAGTCATCAGATGAACTACAGGTCAACTGGTGCAGGCCGACACACAAATGTGTAAACACTGAATGATGACAATTAGTTTGAGGAACTACGATTGAATATCTTCAATAACCTCACTGAGGACTGTAGTGACATTAGTGGGACTGCTTGTGACAACTAAATGAAAATGCAAGGGTGCTGCAAAAATGGCAGTGATGCTACGTATTTACATGCACAAAAGATCATCAAATAATAGGTGAAATAGTCAAAGGAAAAAGAGTGAAGAAGAAAGGTAGAAGGAAGACTGAGGGAAGCAAGCATTTTATCAAAACGAAGAAAACGCATAGTCAGGAAGGAATGAAGGTAAGACAAGCCAATGGACGTAAGAAAAAGGAATCACTCTTGCCCTCCATCTTTACCTCATCTATCTCTTAAGTTCTTTCACTTCTCATCCTTTCCATCTTTGTTACACTAATTGCCAGGGAAAAGGAACAAAATGTTTACAGAATAATCATCATTTCACAGATAGAGAAACTATATGTTTAGGGGGACCTACTCATGGAATGGCATTATTAACAAAAGATACGTACGATGCAAATCCCACATAAAGGAATTTAATGTTGCACCAACACTCCTTCAAAAGCAGACTTCACAATCGATGACCAGGTTGGCTAGCTGCCTGTCTGCGAAATTTCACTGCCACGGACATACTATTGCTGAAGCAGCATGGTGCAAGGCCTCAGTCCACCTTAGTAGCAAGTTGAATTATCTTGTGCTTTGGCCTGACACTGTGCCACGTCGGGCCTGTCATGACTCCAAGGTGAAACCATGTCTTAACAAAGCTTTGCAAACCTACCAAAAAAACTCACACAGCCGAGACCTACAAGTATGTTGTCTTCAACTACTTTTGCCATCAAGATGTTCTTTACACCACCCAACAACCCAATTTCTGTCACTTAGCCCCATCTACATCTAGCTGCTATCTCTGCTAGCTACTGCTCTGTGGGTCACTCCTAGACCTGATACAGCCATGCAGCTGGGGCCACCTCTAGGATAAAATCTACTGGCTTCTGGACATCTTCAAAGAGTATCAGGTTAGGAGCCTACACATCTCGCTCCTGACTAACTGATGCGCCACTGCCTGTGTGGCACACGTTCTCTGCTGCCACATACTTATGTCTGTAGGCTACCCATACTGCATCCTTCACCAAGGTCCTGGGTTCAGGATGCCATGCCATTTCACCTGTATGTGCCTATCTGGTGCTGTGGGTCTTGCACGCCAGCACCTGTCACCACCAGCTAGCACATTCCGAACTTTACCGATATGACCACCTTCGGCATAGATAACAGAGACGATGTGTGACGACATGTAAGCCATAACCCCTTGGTAAGTCGCTGGAGGGAGTTGGCACCACACATGCTCATGCAAGTCACCTAATTCTCGTAAATTCTGGGGAGAGTGTTGATGAGCTCTGATGCCACGTTCAATCACGTCCCAGATGTCTTCAATCGGGTTCAGATCTGGCGAGTATGGGGGCCATCACATCAATTGGAACTCACCACTGTGTTCCTCGAACCACTCCATTACACTCCTGGCCTTGTGACATGGTGCATTATCTTGTTGAAAAATGCTACTGCAGTTGGGAAACTTGATGATCATGAAGAGGGCTACGAGGTCTGCACCCACTGTCTGATACTCTTTGGCCATCAAGGTGCCTTGCACGAGGTCCACTTGACCATGGATGCCCCTACGAATGTTCTCCACAGTGTAAAGGAGCCGTTGCCAGCTTGTCTCCATCCCACAGTGCAGGTGTCAAGGAGCTGTTCCCCTGGAAGAAGACAAATTTGCAGCATCCCATCGGCATAATGAAGAAGGTATCGTGATTCATCAGACCATGCAGCACACTGCCACTGCACCAAAGTCCAGTGCCAATGGTCGATGGTCACATGCCATTTCAATTGCAGTTGCTGATGTCATGGTGTTAACATTGGCACATGCATGAGTTGTCGGCTGCAAAGGCCCACTGCTAGAGTGTTTGGTGTACTGTGTAGTTCAGACACGCTTGTATTCTGCCCACCAAGTCTGACGTTACTTCCACCACAGTTTGCCGCCTGTCCTATTTTACTAATCTGCCCAGTCTATGATGTCCGACATCCATAATGAAGGGTGGCTGCCCGACGTCTTGACATGGTTTCACCTTAGTTTAGCCATATGCTGAAGACACTCACCACAGCACTCCTCAAACACGTAAGTCGTGCAGTTTCCGAAATTCCCGTGTAATGCCTCCAGGCCATCACAATCTGCTCTCAGTCAAACTCAGATACATCCCATGCCTTCCCCATTCTACAAACAGACAGTACACTCACTGATACTATGCGCAGTGTGTGTGTATCTGATTAGCAGTCTTTTCTTGCCCGGTGACGCCACTATTCCCTGGTCGGGTTTATATCTGCAGTAGGTCATAATGTTCTGGCTGATCTGTGTGTATTGACCAATGCAAGAGTTCGAGAGAGTTGAGGGTCCAAAATGAAAAATCTGGGTGATCGCAGAGGATGAAATTCAGAAAATTTTGCAATGAGGAACTTACAGCTGGAAACATGATGAAAGGCTTCTACAGCACTATGCGCTTTCTGCACTTTCAGTGGGCTCAATGAAACACCAAAGTTCTGCCAGTTTGGAAAACTTAGTGACTACAATTAAATACTGTGGATCAAATCTTTGGTATCAATACTTTACAGTCAATGTCCAATGTGATGACAATCAACTTTGTTAGATAATGTGCAACAACAAACTATGTTTTGTCTTATTCTCTGTAGGATTCCACACTTCCCCCTGATGATATCAAACACTGCAAAGATGCACTCAATAAGTTCAGGCACTGCTCCTACTGGTGTTGAGTAAACAAGAGACTTTATATAACCACAGGGAAAAACTGAGGAAGGGTAAGGGCAGGCGAGCATATAGCCTAAGGGACTGGTCATCCCTTATCAATTACTCTCTGCCTGAAGCTGTCTGTGATACATACTTTGGTTTGATGACTGGAGCCTGCTGGAGCACTGTCCTGTTGAAACCACAAACTAGCATGCAACTGCAATGGAATGTCCTCCAGAAGTTCAGACAAGCTGTTCTCCACAAAGTTAGAATACCAAGAACCAGTCAAACAATTTGGTAAGGTGTGTGGTCCAATAAGATGATCTATAAAAATTCCAGCTAAGAGTTTGTGGAGGATCTTGCCTGGGCAAAGAGAGGATTTTCAACAGTCCATTGGTGGCTGTTGTGGGAGTTTAAAATACCTTTCCCAGTAAACAGCACGATGTCTGAAAAACTGGTGACAGCAACACAATGAGAGAGCAACCACTGTGAGATTGGTTTGTACTGGTTATTCATGGGATGGATGTAGGTGGGCACTGTATAAAATCCACCAGTCATACACGTGACACATGTACACTGCATGGGCAATTACACATGTACTTGTTCTTCAATTAACAGCAACACTTTACATAATACCTTCTTCAAATTCAAGAGCTTTTGCCCTCCCTGCACCTGATGGACATGTATCAGCTTCCAAGGTTCATCTCCCCCTCATCTGACGATCAATATTAATAATGGGATGCTAGGAAGTCATCTGTTTGGTTGTCTTCCTTTGTACAACCGATGAGCTGCAATGGCATTCTTGCAAACTTTAACACAACAAAAAAGGAATCAGCAAGTTCTCTAAATACATAATTACCCTCCATGAAGTCAGAACTTAACTGCATTGCATAAAGCATGATTAGAAGACAATTGCACTCACATTGACTACCTGTGAGATTGTAGCACAATGCCAATGGATAGAAAGATTGAACTGAAGGACGACCATCACTAAGTAAACAACTTCCTGTACATATCCTCAAATAGACTACTGTAGTTGCGTGTTTACAGTCCACCATCTGCAGCAATAACACAACATCACTGGATGGAAGGGTAGCTACCCTAGTGAGATCAAACACCACTTACTGCTCACGAAACTTAATTTCTTATTTCCAGCTATAGGTTCTGATGTACCTTCACTCATAACACAGATGATTTCAAGAGACTGTGCGCCCATACGGTTCACAGGCCCACTTATAGGAGCCCCTGAGTCAGCCGCCTGGCACAGTCTGGTGAGCCACAAAAGAAACAGCATTATTTAAGCAATCACAAACAAGTGCTCAGCCTATTCTTTACACTGTATTACTGTTGTCTAGTCAATGACCTCAGTGCTATGTACAACCTGTATCTCACATGTTGCTCTATAAAGTACTCTGTTACATAAATCACATTTGTTCTTGCTGCATCAAACTTGGCGGTGAGTGAGGGTTATGTTCCTTCCGCATGTTAGTGTCTGTCCTATGTTACCCGATAAATGTCTCAATAGAAGAAATACTAAAACATCTCATTGCCCAGCAGCAAGCTTTTGCAAAACTGCAGCAGTCTCTTGCCACTGGTTTCAAGTGGTATCTGCACATTCACTGAAGAGGACTCCCACGTTAATGCAACCGTCACTCTTTCCGGTACATGATGGATTGGCTGAAGATTGGGACTCATAAGAGACATGGTAACAACATTTCCAGGTTTTTTGTGTGGATGATGCAAAACTGTGTAGGGCTTCATTTCTTCCCTGGCTTTTGCCGTGCATGTATTAGTTGTTGTGACAACTTACACCTTTGCGAGAAATGGCCAACTTATGATTTGAAGAAATGTGCAAGCTTCTCTCAACCTATTACTGTAACAGAATGCACGTCACTGCAATGTATGTAAAATTTTACAATTGTCAGAAACGCTCAAACTTATCTTATAAAGCCTGGGCTGCAGAATTACACAGGCTGAGCTGTCATCATAAACTTGTGGTTAGTACCCATCACAAATCCTGCTTTGATCACATGGTGTGGGATGTCATTATTCATCTAACCCAAGATAGGGAAGTCCACAAAAAGCACTTCAGCATGAGAATCCAATGTTTACAGATGCGCTCAATGTAACACAGTCTTTGGAAGTGTCACCAGCCGCAGGCTACCAGATTGTTGCGTGTGGGGGAGGTATCTGAAGTTGCTCAGTCAACTTCTTTTAGGCATGCTGCAAGTGTTCAGGATGACAGGGGAAACTGTTGCAGAAGTATAACTTTCAGCTAAGCATTGCATGGGAGAGCTTCATTTACGGCCACATCAGAGCAGCAGCCACATGTCCCCCTTCTGTCTCACTCGTACTACTTCCTCCGCTAAAAATGCAAGTGGACACAGGAGCCGCAGTGACTGAAGTAAATGCACAAATGTATGTGGACTTGGGCTATCCTCCCCTCATACAAGTTTCACGGAATTTGGTTAGCTACAATAAAAAGCAGATTCCAATCCTAGGTCAGTTCTCCACTCCTGTCTTACAAATCTGTTGTTCGTCCTCTCACCTTCGTGGATCATTCCTATAACACAGACCCGTTCAGGTTAGATGCATTTAATGCTTTCGGTTTCTCCATTGCCGATGAGTTAAATGTAATGTCAGTTACAGTTCCATATCAGCAACTGGGACCCCTCCGCTCTGAATTATCATCTCTGTTTTCACCTGAGATTGGCTGTGCTATTGGTTTTCGGGCCCACATTACCGTGAAAGAGTCCATCTGCCCTCTTTTTTTGGTGTGACAGGTGGCTGTTGCATTGCTCGACTCTGTCGAGGTCGAATTAGACTGTCTGGTGTCACTCAAAGTCATTCGGCCTATTTCTTCGAGTGAATGGACTACACGAATGATTATCGGAAAGAAACCGACAGGTAAGCTTCATATCTGTAGTGACTTCAGTATCCTGATTATTGCACAGACTGTGATATATACATACCCTTTGCTCTGTCCTGATGAGTTGCTTGCGACCACTACTTTCCAAGATTAATTTGTCAGAAGTGAACCTCCAACTCCCCTTGCATGAGGCCACTATGCGCCTTCTCATTGCCAATACACGTTTCAGCCTATAAAGTCTCGCCTTTTGGGGTCACTAGTGCGCCGCTGCACCACCATGCTGACGCAATTGCCGTGGCCAACCTCCATTAAGAAACTGAAGATGCTTCTAGGTAAAGTTACATACTACCATAAGTTTTTACTGCACACATCTACAGTTGCTCAGCTACCACATGCGCTGTTGCATAAAAATGTGCCTTTTTTCTGGTCCCCAGCTTGTGACCGACCACTTGCTTTGCTTAAATCTAAGCTTCAATCTGCCCCTTATGTGGCCACTTTTCAGCCGGGTCAGCATCTTGTGTTGGCTACAGATGCCTCTCACAAGGGAAACTCCCCATGGCAACCCCCTCAGATTTATGGTAAAATGCCCCAGTGTATAGCCCGTCAAAAACTGAACACAGATCAAGCACGAAAACAAGACAAAGGTATACTGAACTGTGGAAAAAGAAGCAAAATAGAAACAGTGAATGGTCCAACATATGCAACATTGAGTGACTTGCAAGAAAATGGTGTCATGGTTATGTGGACACGGTGCTGGACTGCAAGGCGAGAGATCCATGTTCAAACCTCCCTGGGGTCCCATTTTTTTCCCTTTTTTCCTTCACAAATTTGCAAACTATCCGTCCACTCACTGACTTTTGTGTTCTCCGTCTGTAGTCTTGGCAACTGTCATACTATGCACTGGTTATAGAATATGAGTCATGTGGTACAAATATATTACCATCACAAGTAAATGTGATGAGTAGTGAGAGTAGACCAGATGCCTCCTAGACCTCTCACAGAAATGAGAACAACAAATAAACGGGTGTGAACTATGTTACAACAAAGAAATTCAAGAATCAAAATGTCCAAAATGGAACTCAAGAGGCATAACATGTGGTACTTGTGTAGAACAAATAAAAGGTACATATGTTTGTCGGTCCCTTCATTACACATCGGTGTTGAAAACTGACATTACACCACGACACAGAGAGAAATTTTAATACGATGAACAGACACATCAATGTCTGGATAACCAGTTCATAATTTTGTATGGGGTGGAAGAAGAAGAAGAAGAAGAAGAAGAAGGAAGGAAGGAAGGATAGAGTTGAAAGAAAGAAAGAAGGAAAGGGTCAGGTATGAGGAAGATTTGAACTGGGATTTGCCCCCTCACAGTCCAGCACTATGACCACATGAGCATGATACCATTCTGCTTGCAAGGAGCTGAATGTTGCACATATTTATCTTGGATCATTCACTGTTTCTATTTTGCTTCTTTTTTCACAGTTCAGTACACCTTCTTCCTGTTTTCGTGTTTGATCTGTGTTCATTTTTTGACGGGCTATGTGATGGGCCATCTTACCACTAAATATGTGTGGGGTTGCGATGGGGAGTTTCCCTTGTCAGCACGGTCTTGACATGATGTTGGTGTACAAATACAGGGATGGGTCTGAATGGCCTCTTGCTTACGCTTCTAATATTTTAACTACTGCTCAGCAGCAGTATTCTCAGATCAAAAACGAGGCTTCAGCAATTGTGTTTGCCCTCAAGAAATTCCACTTCTTCTTTTATGGTTCTAAGTTCCATTTAATCATGGATCACAAGCCATTGGTTACTCTTTTTAACCCTTCGACTTTTGTGCCAGACAAGGCAGGTGCATCGTTTGCAGCAATGGACTTTCTTCCTCTCCCATTATCATTATCGGATCAATTACTGGACGATACCTTATCTTGCCTTCCAATTGGGCTGGACCTGGCATTTGATCAGGATGAGTTGTTTTGTTTCTATTTAGATACTGCAAACCACAAGTGTCATGATAGCACAAGCTGTCGCTGTGGATCCTGTACTTAGTTGGGTCCTCTCTTTTGTGCAGCACAGTTGGCCATAAAAACCCCAGGCCATGCCTCGGATCCCTCCAGCACCGCCTTTCTGTGTTTGACGAAGTTTATTTTGTTAGCTATGGAGGACACTGCTCCCCAGGTTGTGATTCTCACTTCCTTAGGCCTTAATAAACTGTGGCTTCTGCATGTCAGTCATAGGGGACCTCTCGCACCAAAGGTTTGGGCTTCCGGCATGTGTATTGGCTGGGCATAGATCGGGACATTACACAGCTTATCGCTGCTTGCACTCGCTGTGTTCAGAAAAAAGGCAGCCCCAAGGGCATCTTTCTCCCCATGCCTGAAGTCGCAGCACCTGTGGGAGCATCTATATGTCAATTTTGCTGGACCCTTTCCAAAACTGTACTGGCTCATTGTAGTGGACGCTTATTCCAAATTTCCCTACATGGCGTGTTGTCTGTCCATGTCTGCGGCAGCGAATATTTTGGACCTGTCTCAGATTTTTGCAACTGAAGGACTTCTGTATACTGTGGTTTACTGATACGGTCCCCAGTTTGTTTCTCGAGAATTTGCATATTTTTGTCACGCTGGTGCTGTTCGCCATCTCACACCTCCCATTTTGTCCTCAATCTAATGGCGAGGCCAAATACATGGTCTGAATTTTTAAAACTCAGATGTGGAAGTATGTATCCATGAAACTGCTTTACACTTTTTTTTTAGTTCATACCCTTTCACTCTGTTGGGGTATAAGAGTCCAGCGGAGCTGCTACATGGATGCCAACCACAAAACATCCTTCACCTGCTGCATCCAACGCCACATGCACCAGTGTAGCCGGCCCATGACAGTTCCGGCTGGGTGTGCCTGTTTGGTTTCATGGTTTCAGCCATGGGCTGAACTGGGTTCCTGCCCCCATCAAGCTTCACTGGGGCTGGCAAATGTGTGTCATCCACACTCAAGCTGGGTGGACGTTAGGGTGTATTTTTTCCCTCTTCTCCTGCTGATGTATATTTTGTAACCCCACCTTACACCAGCCGTAGCAGGAAGTTGAGTCCCTTGCCGATGTAATTACGCAATATTTTGTTGACCCTAATACACCACCAGATGAAAGTAGTATTACCTTTATCCTCTCTTCTCAGAGTAGTTCTTTGGTGGTCCAGATCCTTCCACGCCACCTCCCTGTCGATCCAATTGGGGTGAAGATTCCTGGAATGCTTCTCCAAGTTCCCTCTACTGCACTACTAAATAAATAGCCATACTTCACACAAATAGGGGTATACTTTTCCCAACAGTTTCACTATTTCTTTTAACAACACAACAAACAATTGCTACGGTAATACCATTCACGTGAGTACATTCAAAAACATCCGTACTTTAGGACCTGAGAGAGTAACAAAGATAAACAACTATGCCATGTTGGTGAGTCGTTTATTCCATGGTTCTCGGATTCAGGCACTTGCTGCGCCATGGCACAAATGACTCCTGGACGACCAGGGGTTGCAATACCATTTTTACTGGTCCCCTTCTTGCCACCTCCACCACTGCTCCACATTCACCGCATTCAAGAAAGGAAAACACAGTTTCCCTTTCCCACTACATTTATCCTTATTCAACTTACTCACGAGTATCTTTTGTCGACGGCTTTCCAATGGCGTGTAGGGATTTTTTCAAATGTCCCGAAACACTGCAATGTCCTATCACTTTGACCAGCTGTGGCCATGATTGATTGATTTGGTGGAAGTGAGCAAGCAGCGAGGTCATTGATCTCATTGGATTAGGAAGGACGGAGAAGGAAGTCGGCTGTGCCTTTTCAAATGAACCATGCCGGCGCATGCCTGAAGCAATTTAGGGGAGTCATGGAAAACCTAAATCAGGATGGCCAGATGCAGGATCGAACCATTGTCCTCCTGTTGCGAGTCCAGTGTGCAAACCACTGCACCACCTCATTTGGTCTATGGCCATGCACAGCAGAACCTCTTCTGGAAGGCCCACCACCTCCACCGCCCCCACTGCCACCGATGCCTGCTCCTGTGTTGCATACTGTCAGTTTGCGCCACAGAGGGGGTCGCTGCCTGGCACTGTCTAGGGTTCCTGCCTCCACCCTCACTCCTCAACTGCTGTCACCTGTGGAACCCCTGCTGCACTGACATTGCCACCACTGCTGCCACTGCCTCCATTAATGGGAGCTGTAAGGCCATTGTCTCCGACACCAGCTGCTGATCTTGACAAGGACACTGCTATGGAGACACCTTCGCTCATCCTGACCTATGGCCTCTCATGAATGTGGGGGACTGCTGTCATCCAGCGTCATCATTGGTGTTTTCCATGACTTGTGAGATCAGTTCCCCACCTACCCACAGTACCAGTGCTTTTCCGGTACCAGATTATTTTCCTGTAACATGCATTTTTCTGTGTCTAGTGTTCTTTTATGTTTGTATGTATGTACCTTCACTCACGAAGGGCATGATTTCAGAGAGTGTGCGTCCATACAGTTCGGAGGCTCGCTTATAGAGGTCACCTGGATCGGCCCCCTGGCACACTCTGGTAATCCATCAAAGAAAAAGCATTATTTATGTGATCGCAAATGAGTGCTCAGCCTATTCATTAAGCTGTATTACTGTTGTCCAGTCAATGTGCTCAGTGCTACATACAACATGTATCTTACATGTTGCACTATGAAGTACTATGTTCCATAAATCGTGTTTGTCTTTGCTGTAACAGGTTGCTTATGGGAAGACATTCTCAATTTTGTCCTCTAATTTTCTGAATTTTTAAAACATAGTTTTGTAACACTCTGTAAATTTAAAATTTAATATACATTAGAAAAAAATATTAGTCAGAAATAAAGTTAATCACTCTGAAGAGATATGCTGAAATGAAACAAAGATCACTTTAAAACAGAGAGTAATACCACACAGGACAGGTTGTTCTCTCAATTAATGAATTACAGGAACAACTGAATGCAAACTATTGATCCAGTAATTTGACGGAAAACAATTAACTTATTCAGTTGTAGATTTACATCCTGGTTGGCCGAATCAAAACAGCCAACACAACTCATTGTAGGTTAGCATATCGACTGAATTATTCATTCTTTCTTTACAAGTGAAACCAGTCTGTTGTTGTTGTGTTGACTGAATCATTAACTCATTATTTCAACTAAAACCATTCTTAAGTGTTTTAGTTGACTGATCTATCCACTCATTCTTTTCCCTAACTTCTGACATCAGCCCCCCTCCCCCTGACTCCCCCCTCCCCCCGACTCCCTCCTCCCCTCCAAACAGTATCAGTGCTTTTTCGGTACCAGATTTTTTTTCTATAACATGTATTTTTCTGTGCTTAGTGTTTTTTATGTATGTATGTGTCACTGTAACAGCCTAGAACACTGCCAGTGCCAGCGCCATAGGCAGAGCACCGAGTCTCAAGCAATGACCATCGCCAAACAACAATCTGCCTACCTGACGACATATTTACAGCAGTGAGACATTTACACATCGGACGTCAACAAGCCAAAGACCTGGGATACCCACCAACCTACTACCGTAGGGCAACAGCTGAACCTCAGTCACTGGCCCCTGTTCAAGACATTTTCATGTGATTCAAAACCTCAGCTTCTTCTGTAAGGCCAGCACTAGACAGCAGTATTTAACTATTTAACACCCCCCCGCCCCCCCACTCTTCCCTTCGTAACAGGACCAGCCCATCATCATTCTGCACAGCTGCGCAATGTTGCCATGCTCAGTCTGTGTCAGATCTGGTCTTGGAATCTAAGTCATAACTAGGATACTGTTGTCACCACCGTTATCAGGCAATACACTGCCGACTGCTGCCCGATTGCCCAGGCTCCTTGGCAGCCAATAATCCACCACAGTCTCCACGAGTTCCCTTGCTGTTGCAGCTGCTTCCACCTCCTGGCCTGGGGCGTGTACGGACAACCACCCAGCTCCGCACTGCTGAGGAACTGCCACTGCCCGATGCAGCGTGCAGCCCAGGGTTCATCTCCCTCGGCGGCACTGCTCGCTGTTGTGCCACTACGACATTGCTGCTATAACAAAGAGGCCTTCACTGTCTTGCAGTTGGCCATCTGTTCCACCGTGAGGTCCTTGACCACTCCCACCAACTGAACAGCCCTGCATTTCACTAATGCCAGTCACTGCAAGCTGTTTGCTATGACTACCTCACCTGCTGCACTGAGAGGAAATATTAAGAGAGAAATGTTAAACCATTCCAGAGACTGAGTGCACACTCAAATTGCTGTTCAACTTAATGGAATAATTTAAAAATGTTTTGTCAATCAATTTTTTCTCTGCAGTACATACAACGTCCATATGCCTCCCCTCACTATCATCCAAGCCACGGACATCTCAAATGGGAGCTGAATGCATCCTGATGGCTCCCACCACCCACCAGCGGTCATTACACAACCCGCCCACTACCGTACTATCATTAGTTACCTGAAGGGTAGCCCTGCCACTGGGGGTAAGTGAAGGGATCACAGGGGGTACACCAAAGTAAAAAAGCATTATACATCATGTTTCGTTCCATTCGGAAAGCGGTTGCACTCAGTGACTGTTATATTGACTTGTAAATTATAGATTGCAGCAATCAGTCATCCTTTTTAAGTTTTATTATGCACATCTAGATTTTGGGTAGAAGCTAGCCATTCTCAATGCACTATTATTTTCGCTCAAAGCATGTAAGTCCCTGTTGATCGGACTTCACCCACAGTTCATTGATAATAAAATTTAGAAAGGACAACTGACTCCTGCAATCTATAATTTACAAGCATTATACATATTCATTTAATTATTTAATGAATGGACAGTCTTCTTTTCATTATTTAAAACTGATTACTATATTGCTGTGGATTAAGTTATTCCAGACACTATTAACACACAACCTACAACTGCACACCGCAAGACACCTGACGATGTGCTGCATAGGTTACCTCTGCCCTACCTCCCTTGTTCTATTCGCGAATGGTGTGTGGGAAGAATGATTGTTGGTAAATCTTCATGTCAGTTCAAATTTATCAGATTTTCTCATTACAATCATTGTGCAAGATGTATGTGAGAGGAAGTCATATGTTGCCACACACTTCCCTGAACATATCAGAATGTCAACTGTACAGCTCTAAATGATACATAGTGCCTGTCTTGTAGCGCCTACCACTGAAGTTGGTTTAGCATCTACATAATGCTTTCATGCTGACTGAATGATCCCATGACAAAACATGCAACTCTTAATTGGATCTTGCATCTTTCTTTAATTACTCCTGCCTGGTAAAGGTCTCAGACTGATAAGCAGTACTAAAGAATTGGCCAAACAATTGTTTTGTAAGCAACTTCTTTCATGGATGACTATACTTACTTGACATTCTTCCTCTACATCTTAGCCTGGTATCTGATTTTCCCACTACTTGTTTTGGGTGGTCCTTCATCTTAAGGTTGCTCCAGATGGTTACTCTGAAGTATTTTTCAGTAGTTACTGTTCCCAGCAATCTGTCACTAACATTTATTTACGTTCAGAGCCAACTGTCAGTTCCTGCACCATTTACAAAATACCTCTATAGGTCGTCCTACAGTTCACCAGTCTTCTGGCATTGTTACCTTCTTACACACAACTGCATTATCTGTAAACAACCTATTGGAGCACCTGACATTATCAACTACATCATTTACATATATTGCAACAGCAATGGCCCTGTCATACTTTCTTGGGGTTCTCCTGAAATTACCTTTCCATATGTCAGTTTTGTTTCATTAAGTGTGAAGTGCTGAGTTCTACTTGCAAGGAAGAAATCTGGCCCAATACTTGGAAACATATACTCCACAAGGCTAGAAAAGTTGACGTGGCCTTGGCACATATGCTTCACGCATTCACGGCAGCCAATCGGATCATGAGCTTTTGTTTACATTATCGTGGCAACGCCCCAGTGTTGCAGTAGTGCTGGGCAACCACTGCTTTCAGTCAGTTGTGCCACGTGCTACATTCAGGTTTGTGTCTACACGTGCGCACTCTGCAACTTCTGTGAGTTTCTTGCCGTGTATATAAGTGGAAAAGTGTGTATAAGTGGAAAATGGCTGCCTTTAGTGCAGAGAAGAGGGCTTTTGGGAAAAGAGCTACACTGAAATCCGAAGTATGTGAATTTATATACAGATTGGGTGTTTACTTTGAAAGGGAAAGGGACAATGGTGGGCCTTTGGTATCAGTTAGTAAAGTGGTTGAGAGAGTGGTAGAAGCATTGAACATCTCTACAGCGACAGTGAAGAGAGTCACAAATGATAAAGAGGCTGCCAATTCAGCTGCACGCCTAGAAAGTCAACGAGGTGATCGTGTTGTGTGATAACTTTGACGAAAGTGCTATCAGGCAACACACATACGCGAACTACAGCAGGAAGTAGCATCCGACAGTTGATGGCATCACTGTCAGACAGCGGTTTGTTCACAGGCAGAAAGACAAATCTCTCCATTGTTTAGGAGAAAAAAAAAAAAAAAAAAAAGGCTTCCCCTCTGATACCCAACTTCAACTTCAGTCATATTATTTCACATTCGGAATCTGTAATAAGCACATTAAATATCATTCTTTACTGTAATAAATACATAACTACCATTGATATCCAACCTATCCCTACAATATATATTCCAATCTGTGTTTAGGGTTTTGTTGTCCATTTCCAGTTTGAACCAACTTTTGTTCCTAATACTACACTTATTGTCAACTTTGTACCTACCACCCTCCTCCCCCTCCCCACAATGACACACAGTGCCCTTAAAATGTAACAATATTATGAAAATGATAGTGGCTACTCACCATATAATCAAGATGCTCAGTGACTCAACATCTCCACTATATCGTGAGCAGCAACGACCCTTTTCATAATATTGTTACATTGCATTCTGAATTTTCAATTGTTGAAAGTTCCCTTATAAGTACACAAAAAAGAAAGGATCATTGCTAAATTTTAGTGACTGCATTCTGTTTTGGTGAAAAAGTGGGACAAAGTTCATTAACGGTCAAGCAGGCACACTGATTTTTGTAACATCAGTGGGCACAAGTCATACCTCATAAAAAGGTAAAAAGTAGCTGTCTTTGTGTTATTAAGGAAACATGTATGAGCAAAATAATAATTTAATCTTAGTTCGGTTAAAAAAGAATAAAATAAATTATACTATATGAGCTAAATCAGTTTAGTTAAACAATAACAAAACTTCCATTGTATCACTCTGTTGCCACATACGAGTGTTACCCCACAGCAATGACTCCTCGGAGCATTAAACAGCACAGCTGCATCAGATCCCTGCTAAACAGTTATGGGACTACCAATAATCTTGTAGACAATTTCCTCGACATGGTATTGTGCTTCTTCCCCGTAATCTGGGTTATTCTCAGGTCATAAATTTTTTCTCACCTAGCTCAGTTTATCTTATATTACTGTTGCTCTCTTGGACGTATGACAACACAACTTATCACTGTGTTAGCTGAAACGATGATGAAGGAATAGGTATGGGCTCGCAACTGTAAAACCAACAGAATAGTACAAGAACAAAGTATTCTGTGGGTGGCGCACTTTAGAATAGGCGCACCTGCTTGAGGGTTAATTAAAAATAATTTGAATTTTGCCCATAAACAGAATAGCCATTTATTTGTGTGGGAAGTAAATATAATACGCACAAATTTACAATGCTGTCTATGTACATATGAACTGTATCCACGCAGGCAAAACTGTTTACATTTTAGAGCCTTTGAAAAGTAGCAGGTATGCTATTTCATGAGCAAGGGCACGTACTATTCACATTCACAAATTGGTACTTCAGTTTCACAGTTAAGCATATCATGGCCACCACTGTAAACTGTCTGTAACCACATCAGCATCCCTCTGGGCTGCTGGCAATAACACTTGGGGAAGCCGGATACCCAGCAAATTCCATTCTGCGTGAAAACATTTTAGTTGTTTTGGCACTGTTAAATCATTATCATTCACCGTACTTGTTTATCGCCCTTAGTTACTGTTAATGTTTTTCTGTTGCTTCATTTTTATCAAATGCCAGTGATTAGCTTTCAGTTGAGTTTTACATCCATGTTTATGAAGAGATATTTTCATAATAGTGAAATGTATCAAAATGCCATAACACTCAAGTGACGTGGGACTGGAAGAAATCCTAAGACAGGGGAAAAATGATCTTCAAGATAGAGTGAATACAACATACAGTATCTGTGAGGATAATTCATATTCTGAAATTATATTGGGTTAAGAAATTCACAGAAAATTAATGATACTTAGTTGAACAGCAAGTGATTAAGTCACCAAACAATTAATAAAATTGTATCTTTTATCCTTTCCATTCATCCCACATCATAATTATCAGTGCTGGGTGCAAATTAGCAGGACAAGAAGATTCAATAACTTTTTTGAAAATTCTTCATTTTTAGAGATATATATTTTAATCCACCTCTTCTTGAAATAAGATATGTTACTTCTCTCCAAAGAAGTTGGCAGTCCTGGACATGATTCACGTTCAGCCAAAAAGGCTGAAAAGTACGTAAATGAAATCGCTCAAAACAGAAGACTAAGCAAAAAAATGGCATAACTGATGGGACAGTCAGAGACTTAATGTCTATCAGCTGTCTCACATTAAGTGGAGCCACTGAAACCCTGAGAGAGAATGAAAAACATTCACACAGCCAATGTGACTGCTAAATAAGAAGCTGAGAAGGCTAGGTCAGCTTTCCCATACCTCATCTTCACTTTGTTTCTAAGTGCCAATGAGAAGGCTTTGGCCTAGGCTGCCTCAGTCCGTGACTCTTAGCTCACACTGTTGCCACAGTGTCATTTCCACCACAGGTGCTGTCCAGGTAGCCATGGTAGAAGCGACCGCTACCAGACAAGCACCCTATCATTAAAAGGGTTTATATGCCAATACTACACTTCATTCATGCTGCTGCAGGCGAGGCTTTGCAATTTTATTGTTACCCACTATCCAGCAGTGATTTTCATCAGGTAGTATTGCGTCTACGAGTTAACATGGCTGAGTTTTGACACACGCAGCCAAATAAGGTATACTTATTTATCCATAGCCTAAAAAATGTGCCAGAAGAGACGAAACCTTAAGAGCACCATCGACTGCAACAGCAAAGACATGTGGTGCTTCAATACGAACTGTGCAGAGAATAATTGCAGAAACACAGCCAATGGAAAACTGTGCCAAGAAATAAAGTCTCTGAAAGATATTAGTGGAAGAACTGTCATGACTTTCTTTCCAGAAAGGCGTTGTCCATCACACTGTATTATAATTTTATGAGTGTGGGGAGTATCATATAAGCCAAAAGGTAGCAGATGTTTCAAACAACAAGATTGCTTGCACAGGGGGCCTGAAATCTTTCAGATTCTGTTGCAGAAAATGTAGCAATGGAAGAGACATTCTGAGGGAGACGTCCGATATTGTTGCAGTTATGTCTACTTTTCTGAGAAAAATGCAGAACATATTACTGTGAAAAGTATGATAATACAGTGAATCAAGTGAAATTTGTGACTGAATTGAGGACTTTTTGTAATGAGGATGCAGCATGCTATCTTGGATGGAAAGTAACTGTTCGTTGTACAAGTAACTCCAGATGTTCCCCAAGGGAAGTGTGTTGGAACACTCATAGTTCATTTTATACATTAATGACCTTGCAACAATATTAATAGCAACCTCAGAATTTTTGCAGATGACACAGTTATCTGAGAAAAACTGCATGAATATTCTTTCAGATCTTAATAAGATTTCAAAGTGGTGCAAAGATGGCAACTTGCTTTTAATGTTCATAAATGTAAAATTGTGCACTTCACAAAAAAAGAAAGAACATAGTATCTTATGCCTATAACATCAATAAGTCACTGCTGAAATCAGGCCAGCTCATATAAATACTTGGGTGTAACACTTTGTAAGTACACAAAATGGAATGATCATATAGGCTCAGTCGTGGGTAAAACAGGTGGTAGACTTTAGTTTATTGGTAGAATACTGGGGAACTCCAATCCATCTACAAAGAAGATTGCTTACAACCAGTTCTAGAATACTGCTCAAGTGTGTGGTACCCATACCAAATAGAACTAACATGGATGTTTAATGTATACAGAGAAGGGCAGCACAAATGAGAACACGTTTGTCTGATATGTGGGAGAGTGTTACAGAGGTACTGAAGGAACTGAACTGAAAGACACTTGAAGATAGATGTAAACTATCCTGAGAAAGTCCATTAACAAAGTTTCAAGAACCAGCTTTAAATGATGACTCTAGGAATGTACTACAATCCCCTACATATTGCTCATATAGGGATTGTGAGGATAAGGTTAGAATAACTAAAGCATGCACACAGACGGCCAAACAATCATTCCTCCCACAATCCGTACGTGAATGGAACAGGAGGAAACCCTAATAACTGGTGCAATGGCTTTTGTTTTGTTTTAATGGCACAAAAACAACTAGGGTCATATGTGTCCTTGACAGAACCGTAGAACACGAAGACAAAAAAGGAGTTAAAAATGACTACACATTAAGCCCAATCAACAGGAGGAAAGACAGCTAAAAACAGGGACTTGGAGAAAGATCCATAAAATATGCCATAGAGAAATGGAGGCCCTGGACTAAAGATTAGATGTCCTTCGCTATATTGGTATGATGGATAAAAAGTAAAATGCAGTTGACAGGCCGCGCACTGTTCGCTAAAATGGCCGATAACTCAGATGGCAAACATAAATGAGAATCTAAGTGGTTACAAAAAGAGCATTCCATCAGGAAATGGTGAACCATCAAAGGTTGAGAGCAATGAGCACAAAGTGGTGGTGGAGCACCACTTAACAAATGGCAACAGTTAAAAAGATAGTGCCCAATACGCAACCCAGCTAAAATGATCTCCTCATGGCAAGAGGGCCGAGAGGAGGTCATCCAAGCCACTGTGAGAGGCTTCATTCCCCATATCTGGTTCCCATGAAGGGTGGGCCAGTGGTGATGCCAAAGTGACACCACCTGCTGACTGACGTCAACACAGATATCATCAGAGAGAATGGAAGAATTAGAGGGCTGAGGTACGAGGACTGCAGCCTTGGCAGCAGGATCAGCAGCCTCATTTCCCATTAGACCAACATGACCACAAACCAACAGAAAAATCACTGTGGCTCCATTAAGGAAGAGGAAGTGACCTGGACCTGTTCCACTAAGGGTTGGACGGTGTACAGCACACAGAGGCTATGAAGGGCACTGAGAGAGTCACAGCAGATGACACAATTGAAACACCTATTTCATCAGATGTACTGCGTGGCTTGATATGGGGTGAAGAGCTCTGCTGAAAATACTGAGCAATGTTCCACAAGCCGATACTGAAAATCATCACTGCCAATCATGCAAGCACACCTGACACCACAGTCAGTCCAAGAGCCATCAGTATACACAAAGGTATTATCGTGAAGTTCTATACGAAGGTTGTGAAACTCACAGTGATAGAGCCATGCTGGAGTACAATCCTTAGGAAGCAAATGAAGGGTAAGGTGAACACGGGATGCCGCACGAAGCCAAGGTGGTGAAGGGTTCACGCACATTGGGAAAGTGGCAGGTAGCGTGAAGTTAAGCTGCCATAGTCTATTTTCGAATGGACAAGGGACTGGCACTAATGGAGAAGGGTGGTCCAATCTGCTCCCAAGGAAGTACCGCTGAGAACACATAGGACACTGAGGGACTGCATACAGTGGCCAGCCAGATAAGACATGTGGGAAGACTAAGAAAGTTTCCTATCAAGTATGAGCCCCAGGAATTTCGTAGTTTCAATGAATTGAAGAGTGACAGGCCCAAGATGTAAAGATGTGGAAGAAACCAACTGTGCCGCCAGGAATTCATACACACGGTTTTGTCAATGGAAAAGCAGAAGCCATTGCTGTTGCTCCATGAGTAAAGACGATCGAGACATCACTGAAGACACCACTCAAAGAGACAAGTCCGTGGAGAACTGCAATAGATCACAAAGGCATCAATGAAATGGGAACCAGAGATGCCAGACAGGAGTCAGGTCATAATAGGTTTCATGGCAATAGCAAAGAGGATGATCCTCAGAATGGAACCCTGAGGCATGCAGTCTTCCTGGATAAAAGTGTCCGACAAGGCAGAATCCACAAATACCTTGAAAACTTGGTCTTTTAAAAATTCCTGAAGGAAACGGGGCATGTGGCCATCGAAGCCTCATGTTTAGAAAGTATGGAGGATACCAGTCATCCAGCAGGTATCATAGGCTTTCTCCATATTGAAAAACACGGCCACAGTCTGTTATTTCTGCAGAAAACCATTCATGACATGGGTTGACAAAGTGACGAGATGGTCAACAGCAGAATGGTGCACTCAAAATGCACACTGTACAGTGGTTAGTAAATTGCGAGACTCGAGCCACCATACCAAAAATGCATGAATCACACCTATCATCACCTCACAAAAACAGCTGGTCAGAGAAATGGGGTGATAACTAGAAGAAAGTTGGACTTAGGAATGGGTATGACAGCAGTTTCACACCAGAGTCTGGGAAACATGGCCTCTGCCCTGATGCGATTATGTGTATGAAGGAGAAAGTGCTTGGCCAAAAGAGAAAGGTTCAGCAATATCTGAATGTGAACATCATCCGGCCCTGGGGACGAGGACTGGGATGAATTGAGAGTGAGATTCAGCTCCTTCATAGTAAATGCTGCATTGTAGCACTAATGATTATGAGAAGAGAACGGGATCGTCTGAGCTGCCTCTGCTCATTTCTGATGAAGGAAGGATGGGCGATAGAGGGTGGAGCTTGAAATCTCCACAAAATAGCAGCCCAAGGTGGTGAAGATAGCAACAGGATCCACTATGACATAATCTGCTATTGTCAGGCCAGAAATTGGGGAATGGACATGGGTCTCAAGAGAACTGTCAGAGGTTGGTCCACACACCGGAGAGGGAGTGGAACTATTAAAAGAACTAGTAGAAGAAAACCAGCTCGCTTTTTTGCTATCCCTAAGGATTCGATGACGCGATGACACTGTGAATGCAACTGTTTGTAAAGAATTGCAATTGTAGGATGATGGTTAAAAAGGCGGAGAGCATGTCTCCAAGTGCAAATAACATTATATCACACCTCAGTCCACCAAGGGACCAGGACACAGCATGATAAAGAGGAAGTGCAAGGAACAGAATGTTCTGCAGTGGTAAGGATAACGTTTGTAAGATATTCTATCTGGTCACCATAACTGAGTAAATGATGTTCGTCAAAGGTCGCACGGGAGGAGTAAAGCCTCTAGTCAGTCTGAGTAAACTGCCATTTGGTTGTGCACATAGGTGGAGTGAGTGTCAGCAAACGGATAGCACACGGGAAATGGTCGCTCGAGTATGTGTTAAAGAGAATGGACCATTCCGAGACTACGGGCAAGCTGGGCAGGGCAGAAGTATAGGTCCAAATGGGAACAGGTACGCACGAGTCTGGAAGGAATACAGGTGTTCCCGTTTTAGGGGAGATGAGAAGGTCACAAGAGGGCACCTCTCAGACAGGTTCTGATAGAACCCCAAAGGGGATGGTTTGCATTAAAGACACTGAGCAGCAGTAAGGGGTGAGGGAGTTGCTCAATAAGCTGGAGGATGTCTGCCCTGGTGACACAGAATGACAGGGGGGATGTAAGCAGTACCAAGGCAAAAGATCAAGTGAGGAAGGAAAAAACAAACTGCAACAGCTTGAAGCTGGGTAGTCAGGGAGATGGGCTGACTACAAACATCATCCCGGAGGAGCAGTACGACTCCCTCTTGAGATGGAATGCCATCCTTGGGGGAATGTCAAAGCGGACTGGGAAGAAATGCGAGAGCTCAAAGTGGTCATGAGGACATAACTTTGTTTCCTGGAGGCAGAGAACAAGCGGACACTGCACTTCCAAGAGCAGCCTTAAGTCCTCTTTGTTGGATCAAAGGCTCACACGTTCCATTGGAGGAGAGTCATTACGAGGAAAGGGAACAGGGAAAAAATGAAGGTGTGTCACCTTAGCGACTGCCCAGTGCCAGCCTTCAAAGACTCACTGCTATATGGTGCAGAGGCTGGAGGATCCTGCTCCATGAGATCTACAGAGGCATTGGCATTCTCCTTTTGTCAGTCTGCAGAGTCCAGGGCAGAAAAACGACTAGCAGTGCACACTGCCGACATGGAAGTCGGCCAGAGGAGGGTATCATGTGGCGACACTGCTGAAGATGATCTCCGAGTTGGTGAAGGAGAAGACCGATTGCCTTTGTTTGATTTCTTGGAGCCTTTCCGGTTGGTAGAGGAAGACTCAGATGTTTATTGGCCGAACGGACATTAGAAGTCTTCACAGGAGTATTCCTTCTGTACTTTCCGGCCTTTATCTAGCAGGTGACTTTGCCCCGAGAGGTGAAACTTTGGTGGCTTGTTGCACAGCTGGAGAAGGACACGGGGATGCTACCATGACACTGGGGGATTTTACAAATGCAGTGCTGAATTTGAGGTCTCATGTCTGCATGGCCATGTGCTTCGTGGAGCGAGATGTAGCAAGAACAGTACTGTAAGTGTCGGTTGGTAGAACGCAAAGTTTCCAACTAACCAACTTATGAGCAGCTGAGTAAGGCACTTTTTCCTTTACCCGTATCTCCTGGACTCATTGAGATACATAGGACAATCTTGGGAGGTGGCGGCATAGTCGCCAATGCAATTGATACAGAGGGGAAAAGGAGGTGGACAATCGGCCTCGTGAGCATCCCTACCACAGGGTACACATTTAGCTGGGTGTCAACAGAACATTAGCATGTGGTTGTAATGATGACACTGGTAGCAGTGCATTGGGTTCAGAATGTACAGTCGGACTGTGATAACTTCATAGTGTGCTTTGATCTTTGACAGAAGCACCACTCTATCAAAAGCGAAAAAAAGAGCGTGTGTGGGCAATAAGAATGCATCTACCTTTTTCATCACCCAATGGACTGCAATGACACCCTGATCAGAGAAGTACCTTTGGATTTCTGCCTCAGTCAGACCATCAAGCAGTCTAGTGTAGATAACACTACAGGAAGAATTCAGTGTTCAACATGAATGGGATAGCCGTGCAGGAGTGACGCTGCAAGCAGTTGTTCATAAGTAGTCTCCCAAAGCAAAGTGCCATTGCGTAAACAAGAACAGGATTTCACAGGGCCGGCAATTGCATCAACACCTTTCTGAATAATAAACAGCTTTACCGTAGCAAAGGACTGACCACCTTTAGTGTGTGAAACCACAAGGGACTATGGTGCAGCTGAGAGGGTCTTTTAGTCATTAGCCTTCTTCCATTTACATGTAGTAGACGTTGACTGTGAAGATGATGATTGGCTCATTGTGAGAAAATCCCCATGATTGCCAGCGTCTCCAATGGGGTGCTCCTTCTAGCTGGAGCACCCTCAGAGGGGGGTTGTACCTGCCTTAGGTGATTGTTCACAACTCAGGTCACACCTTCCAAACACCTGATAGAGGGACAATTGGCAATTTCGGAAGGTAGCAGTTCAGGTATTACCCCTCCCTGGGCCTGGCCTGTACCAGGGGGTATGGGCAAACCCTACCTGTTGACCTCAGGCTGGGAATTACATGTTACCCAGTCACCTGTTATACCTTGGACGCTTGGGTCGGTCTTCAAGAGATCACAGGGAGGAAGAAGGAAAAATGAGGAACCTCAAATGTCAAAGAGGAGGAAGGATAGGAGAAGGAGAACAAAGAAAGAAAAAGGCACGAAAAACAATGTAAAGGCTGTTTGATATTGGCTACTGAAAATGCAGAACAATTTCCAAAAACATCCCAGACATGTTCCCCCAGGGAGGAGAAACAGAACAGCAAGAGAATAGACGTGCAGCATGGATGGGAAAAGATGCTGCAAAGGCTGGGGGCCAATGGTAGCCAAGCACATACCCGCCAAAGAGCAGTGAGCCCCCAGGAGGGAGGTTCTGGCATGCACTGCACGGTGGTTTGCGATGTATAGACAATGATTAGAAAGACAATTATCATCACTTATTTTTTATCTTTAAGAGGCCTGGCTCTATCAAAATCGCACCAGCAAGCACATCTGACAGGATTCGAAAGGCAATTGAGGGGTGAAAGTATCTTGTTGTCTGTCTTGCAGGATTCTCTGAATATGGCTGTATCAAAAGCGCATAGCTTATATTTACATACAGCAAATCCAGTGATTATCATGAAGAAATGAATAATGATGTATTTAAATACTGTTTAACATGGTTTAGAGGATGGCTGTGCAGTCGTCAGGTAGCTAAGGGCAGTTATTATTCAAGAAAAAAGGAGAAAACTTTTAATTCATGTACAGAGAAGTAGGAAATTGCACAGTGGCTAGAAAAGAAAAGTATCTGAATTTCATCCTGCAATACAACAGCGAGGATGTTGGAGGAATTCAGGCATGACAAGGCCCTTTATAGTCAATATGAACTTGACAGCTTAGCATCAAAGTGAGCCATGAGGTTGCCCCCTTACTACTACCAACACAACCCGACAGAAAATCTATCCCTCTATGAACCATGGACCTGGCCAATGGTGGGGAGGTTTGCATGCCTCAGTAATACGGATAGCTGTACTCTACGTGCAACCAAAATGGTGAGGTATCTGTTGAGAGACCACACAAATGTGGGGTTCCTGAACAGCACCAGCAGCCTTTTCAAAAGTTGCAGGGACTATAGTGTGGATGATTGACTGATCAGGCCTTGTAACATCAACCGAAAAGGCCTTGCTGTGATGCAACTGTGAATGGCTGAGAGCACAGAAAAACTTCAGCCATAATTTTTCCCAAGGCCATGCATCTCTACTGTATGGTTAAACATTGATGGCATCCTCTTCGGTAAAATATTTTGGAGGTAAAATAGCCCCACATTCAGATCTCTGGGCGGGGACTACTCCAAAGAATGTAGTCATCAGGAGAAACAAAACTGGCAGCCTACAGACCGGAATGTGGAGTATCAGATTCCTTAATCGGGCAGGTAGGTTAGAAAATTTAAAAAGGGAAATGGCTCAGTTTAAGTTAGATAGTGTGGTATCACTGGAGCTCAGTGGCAAGAGGAACAGGGCTTCTGGTCACGCAAATATGGAGTTGTTGTTGTGGTCTTCAGTCCAGAGACTGGTTTAATGCAGCTCTCCATGCTACTCTATCCTGTGCAAGCTTCCTCATCTTCCGGTATCTACTGCAACCTACATCCTTCTGAATCTGTTTAGTGTATTCATTTCTTGGTCTCCCTCTACGATTTTTACCCTCCACACTGCCCTCCAATACTAAATTGGTGATCCCTTGATGCCTCAGAACATGCTCTACCAACCGACCCCTTCTTCTAGTCAAGTTGTGCCACAAATTTCTCTTCTCTCCAATTCTATTCAATATCTCCTCATTAGTTATGTGATCTACCCATCAAATCTTCAGCATTCTCCTGTAGCACCACATTTTGAAAGCTTCTATTCTCTTCTTGTCCAAACTATTTATCGTCCATGTTTAACTTCCATACATGGCTACACTCCATACAAATACCTTGAGAAACGACTTCCTGACACTTAAATCTACACTTGATGTTAACAATTTTCTCTTCTTCAGAGACGCTTTCCTTCCCATTGCCAGTATACATTTTATAACCTCTCTACTTCGACCATCATCAGTTATTTTGCTCCCACAATAGCAAAACTCATTTACTACTTTAAGCCTCTCATTTCCTCATCTAATTCCCGCAGCATCATCCGATTTAATTCGACTACATTCCATTATAATCATTTTGCTTCTGTTGATGTTCATCTTATATCCTCCTTTCAAGACACTGTCCATTCCATTCAGCTGCTCTTCCAGGTCCTTTGCTGACTCTGACAGAATTACAATGTCATCAGGGAACCTTAAAGTTTTTATTTCTTCTCAACGGATTTTAATTCCTACACCAATTTTTTCTTTCGTTTCCTTTACTGCTGGCTCAATATACAGATTGAACAACATTGGGGATAGGCTACAACCCCGTCTCACTCCCTTCCCAACCACTGCTTCCCTTTCATGCCCCTCGACTCTTGTAACTGCCATCTGGTTTCTGTACAAGTTGTAAATAGCCTTTCGCTCCCTGTATTTTACCCCTGCCACCTTCCGAATTTGAAAGAGAGTTTTCCACTAAACATTGTCAAAAGCTTTCTCTAAGTCCACTAATGCTAGAAATGTAGATTTGCCTCACGTATTCCAACATTTCTACGGAATCCAAACTGATCTTCCCCGAGGTCGGCTTCTACCAGTTTTTCCATTCGTCTGTAAAGAATTCGTGTTAGTATTTTGCAGCCATGGCTTATTAAACTGATAGTTTGGTAATTTTCACATCTGTCAACACCTGCTTTCTTTGGGATTGGAATTGTTATATTCTTCTTGAAGTCTGACGGTATTTCGCCTGTCTCATACATCTGGCCCACTAGATGGTAGAGTTTTGTTAGGCCTGGCTCTCCCAAGGCTGTCATTAGTTCTAATGGAATGTTGTCTACTCCCGGGGCCTTGTTTCGACTTAGGTCTTTCAGTGCTCTGTCAAACCCTTAACGCAGTATCATATCTTCTATTTCATCTTCATCTACATTCTCTTCCATTTCTATAATACTGTCATCAAGAACATCGCCCTTGTGTAGACCCTCTATATACTCCTTCCACCTTTCTGCTTTCCCTTCTTTGCTTATTACTGGATTTCCATCTGAGCTCTTGATATTCATGCAAGTTGTTCTCTTTTCTCCAAAGATCTCTGTAATTTCCTTGTAGGCAGTATCTATCTTACCCCAAGTGATATGCGTCTCTACGTTCTTACATTTGTCCTCTAGCCATCTTTGCTTAGCCATTTTGCACTTCCTGTCGATATCATTTTTGAGACGTTTGTATTCTTTTTTGCCTGCTTCATTTACTGCATTTTTTGTATTTTCTCCTTTCATCAATTAAATTCAATATCTCTTCTGTTACCCAAAGATTTCTACTAGCCCTCATCTTTTTACCTACTTGATCCTCTGCTACCTTCACTATTTCATCTCTCAAAGCTACCCATTCTTCTTCTACTGTATTTCTTTTCCCCATTCTTGTCAATCGTTCCCTAATGCTCTCCACGAAGCTCTACTACCTCTGGTTCTTTCAGTTTATCCAGGTCCCATCTCCTTAAATTCCCACCTTTTTGCAGTTTCTTAAGTTTTAATCTACAGTTCATAACCAATAAATTGTGGTCAGAGTCCACATCTGCCCCTGGAAATGTCTTAAAATTTAAAACCTGGTTCCTGAATCTCTGTCTTACCATTATATAATCTATCTGATACCTTCCAGTATCTCCAGGCTTCTTCCATGTATACAACCTTCTTTCATGATTCTTGAACCAAGTGTTAGCTATGTTTAAGTTATGCTCTGTGCAAAATTCTACCAGGCGGCTGCCTCTTTCATTCCTTACTCCCATTCCATATTCACCTAATACATTTCCTTCTCTTTCTTTTCCTACTGTCGAGTTCCAGTCGCTCATGACTATTAAATTTCGTCTCCCTTCACTATCTGAATAATCTCTTTTATCTCATCATACATTTATTTCATCAATTTCTTTGTCATCTGCGGAGCTAGTTGGCATAAAAACTTGTACTACTGTGGTAGGCGTGGGCTTCGTATCTATATTGGCCACAATAATGCGTTCACTATGCTGTTTGTAGTTGCTTACCCGCATTCCTACTTTTTTATTCATTATTAAACCTACTCCTGCATTACCCCTATTTGATTTTGTATTTATAACCCTGTATTCACCTGACCAAAAGTCTTGTTCCTCCTACCACCCAACTTCACTAATTCCCACTATATCGAACTTTAACCTATCCATTTCCCTTTTTAAATTTTCTAACCTACTTGCCCGATTAAGGGATCTGACATTCCACGCTCCGATCCGGAGAACGCCAGTTTACTTTCTCCTGATAACAACGTCCTCCTGAGTAGTCTCCACCCGGAGATCCGAATGGGGGACTATTTTACCTCTGGGATATTTTACCCAAGAGGACACCATCATCATTTATCCATACAGTAAAGCTGCATGCCCTCGGGAAAAATTATGGCCGTAGTTTCCCCTTACTTTCAGCCGTTCACAGTACCAGCACAGCAAGGCCATTTTGGTTAGTTTTACAAGGCCAGATCAGTCAATCATCCAGACTGTTGCCCCTGCAACTACTGAAAAGGCGGCTGCCCCTCTTCAGGAACCACACATTTGTGTGGGTTATAAATACAAAAATCAAATAGGGGTAATGCAGGAGTACGATTAATAATGAATAAGAAAATAAGAATGGGGGTAAACTATTATGAACAACATAGTGAGCACATTATTGTGCCCAAGATAGACAATAAGCAGACAGACACCACAGTACAAGTTTATATGCCAACTACCTCTGCAGATGACGAAGAGATTGAAGAAATGTATGATGAGATAAAAGAAATTATTCAGATAGTTAAGGGAGAGAAAAATTTGCTAGCGCTGGAGGGCTGGAACACAATAGTAGGACAAGGAAGAGAAGGAAAAATTGTAGGATGGTTAAAGAATCATGATAAAAGACTGTACATGTGGAAGAGACCTGGACACACCGGAATGTTTAAGACTGATTACATGATGTTAAAAAGAGAGATTTCTGAACCAGATTTTAAACTGTATGAATTTTCCAGGAGCAGACATGAACTTTGACCACAGTTTCCAGGTTACTAAGTGTAGATTAAAATAAAATAAATTGCAAATTGGTAGGAAATTAAGCAAATGGGGCCTGGATATGTTGAAAGAACCAGACGATGTAGAGTGTTTCTGTGGGATCATTAGGCAACAATTGAGAAGAACAGGAGAAAGGAATACAGTAGAAGATGAATGGGTAGCTTTGAGAGAGGAAACACTGAAGGCCGCAGAGGATCAAACAGGTAAAAAGACATGGCTTAGAAGAAATCCTTGGATAACACAGGAGGTATTGAATCTAACTGATGAAAGTACGAAATATAAAACCACAATTAATGAAGCAGACAAAAGGGAATACAAAAGTCTAACAAAATGAGATAGACAGGAAGCGCAGCACAGTGAAGCAGGAATGGCTGAGAAGCACGGGTGACTAGGAGAAAGAAAGATGCTACCTAAAGGAAAATTAAATACATCTTTGGAGAAAAGAGAAGCAGCTGTATGAATATCAAGAGCTCAGACTTCAAAAAGAATATAATAATTCCAATTCCAACGAAAGCAGGTGCCAACAGGTAAGAATATTACTGAACTATCTGAACAAGCTGCAAAATACTAACACGAATTCCTTACAGAAGAATGGAAAAACTGGTAGAAGCCAACGTCAGGAAGATCAGTTTGAATTCCAGAGAAATGTAGTAGCAGCATGAGAGGCAATGCTGACCCTACGACTTCTCTTACAAGATAGGTTAAGCAAAGGCAAACCTAAGTTCATAGTATTTGTAGATATAGAGAAAGCTTTTGACAATGTCAATGGAATACTCTTTGAAATCCTGAAGGTAGGAGGGATAAAATACAGGGAGTTAAAGACTATTTACAACTTGTACAGAAACCAAATGGCAGTTATAAGAATTAAGGGGCGTGGACGGGAAGCAGTGGTTGAGAAGGGAATAGACAGGGTTGTAGCCTATCACCGATGTTATTCAATCTGTACATTGAGTATGCAGTAAAGGAAACCAAAGAAAAATTAAGAATAGGAATTAAAGTTCAGGCAGAAGAAATAAAAAACCTTGAAGCTCCCAATGACACTGTAATTCTGTCAGAGACATCAAAGGACTCAGAGTGGTTGAACGAATGGACAGCACCTTGAAACGAAGATATAAGATGAACATCAACAAAAGCAATACAAGATTAATTGAACATAGTCGGACTAAATCTGGTGACATTGCGGGAAACAGATTATGAAACGAAGGACTTAAAGTAGTAGATGAGTTCTGTTAATTGGGCAGAAAAATAACTGATGCTGGCTGAAGTAAAGAGGATATAAAATGTAGACTGGCAATGGCAAGAAAACCATTTGTGAAAAAGAGAAATTTGTTAATACTGAATATAGACTTACACATCAGGAAGGTGTTTCTGAAAATGTTGGTATGGAGCGAAGACATGTATGGAAGCGAAACAAGGATGATAAACAGTTTACACAAAAAGATAACAGAAGATTTTAAAATATGATGCCACAAAACAATGCTGAAGATTAGATGAATAGATCGCATAACTAATGAGGAAGTACTGAAAAGAATCAGGAAGAAAAGAAATTTGTGATACAAAGTGACTAGTAGGTAATGGTTCATAGGACACATTATGAGACCTCAAGGGGTTTTAGTACTGGAACGAAGAGTGAGGGGGAAAATTGTGGAGGGAGAGAGCAATAAATGAATACATCAAGGAAATACACAAGGATGTAGGCTGCAGTAGTTATCTGGAGATGAAAAGGCTTGCACAGGATAGAGTAGAGTGGACAGCTGTCATGAAACCAGTCTTAGGACTGAAAACAACAACAACAACAACAACAAAAGATCTATGGACCACAGTGAAAGGAAAGTTCACATCCACAAACTGCACAGTCAGAACAAAAGATCTGAATTTACTTCAGGGAGCAGCTGATGATGTGTGTATGCCATACTGAAATTCTGGAAGAAAATTACTTTTTGAAGGAAGGCATCCGAGAAAAATTCATTGAAAACATTGACATTGTTTCAAATGACTCCTAGGGCAATGAGTCTTCAGCATAGTATGATGAAAGAGCAATAATCAAACAATGGAAAATACAGGATGGAATGTAACAATTGCTTCACCTGGTACTACTCAACCCAACAAGCCGCCTTCCTAGATGTTGACCTTCACCTCAGAGATGGCTACATCAGTACCTCCGTCCATATCAAACCTACTAAGCACCAGCAATACCTCCACTTCGACAGCTGCCACCCATTCCATACCAAGAAGTCCCTTCAGTACAGCCTAGCCACCTGTGGTCGTCGCATCTGCAGTGATGAGCAGTCCCTCTCAAAATATACTGAGGATCTCACTGAAGCCTTCACTGACCATAATTATCCTCCCATCCTTGTACAAAAACAAATCTCCAGTGCCTTATCTTTCCAGTCTCCCACCACCTCCAAAAGTCCCACAGTCCGGCCACAGAGGAGCATTACCCTCGTAACTCAGTACCATCTGGGACTGGAGCAACTGAATTACATTCTCCGCCAGGGTTTCGATTATCTTTCGTTGTGCCCTGAAATGAGAAATTTCCTGCCCACTATCCTTCCCACCCCTCCTACCGTGGTATTCCGCCATCCACCGAACCTACACAATATACTCGCCCATCCTTACACAACCCCTGCTCCCTATATCTCTCCCTCAATGCGGTGCTTTAAATGTTTGGAAGTTCGGTCATATGTCTTCCTGCTGTACTTCCAGAGTCACATGTCGAGATCGCTGATGCCCACCACATCCCAATACTCCATGTGCCCCGTCTCCCATCTGTGTCAGCTGTGGAGAGCACCATTCGCCTTGCTCGCCAGACTGCAGGATTCTCCAGAAAGAAAGGAAAATCACGGACTACAAGACCCTGGGCCGACTGACCTACACTGAGGCTAAGAGGAAATTTGAATGCCTGCATACTGTGCGCACGACATCGTCTTATACCGCAGCTACAACAGTTCTATCACCATCAGCTCTGCCAACCCTAGTCACCTCTCAGAGCCAGAAGACAACACCTGCCCCCTTGATGGTGGGGAGCACTTCCCTCCCTGCTGCTCCTGCACCACCTATTTCAGGAGCAACACCCCTCAACCATCAGGGACATCCGTCCCCACTTCTAAGTCGGAGAAGCGTACAACTTCTTCAGCTGCTCTCGCTAGGAAGGGGTCCCTTGGGTCACTCCCTTCCCAGGTTTCTCCTAGTGGGAAAGATGACACCCACCAGTGGCTGAAGAGCCCAAAAGCAGCTGGTTGTAGTGCTTCATGCTCATCCCCAGTCCCAGAGACTGAACCAGTGAAGTCCTCCCAGCCAGTGAAACCCAAAGAACAGAGAGAGAAATCCAAAAAGAAGGTCCCCCAAGACCAAGGGAATTGTGGTGGCACCCACACCACCACTACCTCCAAGCTCTGTGTTTTTGGATGAAGTGGGGATTCTGGTGTCCGCTGAGGACTTAAACTTACACTTATGATGGGAAAGGGATTTGCAACTAAATTTATTAACAAATGACTAGAAATTACCCTTTTTTTGTTCATTATGAGGTGCCAAATGTCAGATTTTTTTTCCTTCACTGAATTGTTGGCACTGAAGTAACAAATAGATCAAACTTTTTTTTTTTTTCTGTATCACTTACTGGAGACGATCCTAGCAATTCTCGAAATGTCAATTTGTTTATGTACCTGTAGGCCACTTAACATCTTCTCATAGCAAATAGATCAAACTTTTTTTTTTTTTTCTGTATCACTTACTGGAGACGATCCTAGCAATTCTCGAAATGTCAACTTGTTTATGTACCTGTTGGCCACTTAACATCTTCCCAACTATACAGTGAATGGTTACTTTTATTTATTTTATTATATACCCAATCAGGGACTATAAAAGTTTATTAATTTGGTAATTAATTTTGGTCAACAATGACAATCTTTAGACCTTTTATCATGTCCAGATTATACACATAACCCTTCTACTTGCTCACAGATATGTGGTTAACAAAACACAGGGTTGTACATAGAGTGACTGCAACATTTCAAAATATTTTTATACATAAAAATATTAAATGTGAGAATGAATTATTGCAATGGACCACAGGAAAAGAACAAATGGTCTTCTGTAAACAGAACAACTAGATTTAAATACCAAACCTTTCTTTTGTCAAGCTGCTCACAAATTCTCTGACTTTTCCTTAGATCAGCTTCATTCTGACGTTCTTCCATTTTTCTTGTCATCTGACTTCTGTAACTTTCTATATCATTTAATTGATTCCTGTGTTTTAATAATCTTGCCTTAATTGCCAGTTTTTGTTCTTTAATTTCTTTCAATGCTGCTTCCCTCCCAAGACCTCCTCTATTTGTCTTCACAGCTATTGGTACAGGCTCCACAATTCCTGAACCTAGGTAAGACAATATTCTTTGCTTTAAATTAAACACATTTCTAATAACGAAATATAAATTGGGAATTATCGTACATTGTAAAACTTGAGATTAGAGGAACAAAACTATAAAACTGTATGTTGTATCTAAAAAGACACATCAGTTATCAGTACAGTGTAGTCTCAGGATTTTTTAACTTTTGCTAGGCAGTCAGAAATTCACACATGCTTTCAAGAGACAGTTGTGAAGTATTTACAAAAATCCTTGATATTTTACAAAACTTCTGAATTTCTAAACAGAATTACAAATTCTGAGTTGGTATTTTAGTTTAAATCTTCTAGACCACAAATAAACATTGAGTTGCTTGCCTTTTCATATATTCACTTTGCACAATATGAAATAATGGTTATGGGAATGAAACATTGGAAAATGAAGGATGGAATAATGACAGTATTATGAAAAGGATAGATTGCTTCTTATCATATAGAAGCGATGCTGAGTTGCTAATAAGCACAACAAAAAGCTCCTATACATTTGAACTTTTGGCCAAAAGCCCTTCTCCCAAAACAGAAACACACACACACACACACACACACACACACACACACACACACACACTCCCTCTCTCTCTCTCTCTCTCTCTCTCTCTCTCTCTCTCTCTGTGTGTGTGAGTAGCAATCTAACCTTATCATAATATTTATTTTGGGAACACTAAGATCATAGAGTGAATCCTACAATTAATTATCTTTCAGGTCAAGGTGCTCACATGATTGAAAACTTATTAGAAAATGGAAACCATACAGAAAATGAATGGAAAACAAATTGAGTTGTTAATGAAGTGTTTACAAACCACAATAGATTGAGCCGGCATTAAGCAGATATTCGATCCTCGGTTTTTATTTTTGGGTCTATATCCTTCCCAAGGGAATTGTTGATTCTGACCCTTGAACACAGTCAGTCATTCCTCAGTAAGGCTCTATGTACCTAAAACGACCAAGGTATTCACACAAGTGTCTACTCTAAAGTATATCTAGTGGCTGGAACCTGACTTTGGAATATCTCCTTCACAATGCTGGATAACTGAATCACATAAGAACTATAAGGTCATTCTTGTTTTTGAATGCACCCATTACTCTGTCAGAACTAAGTACCCTCCTTTTCCTAAATCCCTAGCTGGGGCAGTTTATCTGAATTCCTCTCTGAGAGCTATGTCATACCTTCTCACTTTTATACTCAAATGCATTACTATCATCGTCGTCACCTTCACCACCGTATTATTACTATCACTATTATTATTATTATTATTATTATTATTTGTAGTCATAGTAGGGGAACTAGAGCTACCAGCATGACCATAATTCATGTTGTTGATATTTTTACAGAAAGTACCTAAGGGACCTGTACGACCTCCCACCCAGTTTCAATTTTAGCTGTAACTTTGTGTATGTATGTACAGCATTTTCATGAAATGTTAACTTCTTCAAACTAGAAATGTACAAAAAGATTCTCAAGTGTGGCAAGCTAGTGTTCCTCATTGAATGGAGCTGGGATCCTACACCCATTTTATCCAGACTACAGAAACAACGTAAGTGACTACCACATAGCAATGCCCACGCACAATCTCCCTACAAATTTTCTGAAAAATTTCATCATGACAAATTTTCCAGTCCTTTAACAAGGAACAGGTGGCGATGGGAGACTACAATTCATCAAACATGGACTGGTGGAAAGGAATGGAAGGGAGATCCCCCTGGTACAATTTTGAACAGAGCATAATTGAGTCATTGTTAACATTCAGTTTAAGAATCATTAACGAAAGATGTATATGTGGAAGAGACATAGAGACACTGGAGAGTTTCAGATAGGTTGTATAAAGGTAAGATAAAAAATTTGAAACCTATTTTTGAACTTCAAAACGTTTCCAAGGGCAGATGTGGACTGACCATAATTTACTGGTTGTGAACTGCAGGTTAAAACTGAACAAACTGCAGGAAGTTAAGAAACTAATAAGTTGGAAATTGAATAAAGTGATAGAACTAATGGTTGTTGAGAGTTTCAAAGGGAGTATTGGCACCGAATGAAAGAAAAGTGGAAAAGGACTACAATAAAAGGTGAACACATGGTTTCGATAGATAAAAAACTGTAGAAGTAAAAGATTACATGGGCAAAAAGACAAAGCCTGGTAGAAATTCTTGGATAACACACAAGATACTTAATTTAATCAATGATAGGAGACCATATGAAAATGCAGTAAATATAACAGCCAAATGGGAGTACAAAATTTAAAAAAAATGACATCGCTAAAAGTAAAGAATGGCATAGTAAGAACACCTGGAACAGAAATGCAAATCTGGAGAAGCATGCATGATTATGGGAAAGGTACATGCCACCTGTAGAAAAATTAATGAACTATATGGAGAAAAGTGAAGCAGCTGTATGAATATCAAGAACACAGATGACAAGACAGTACAAAATATGAAAAGGAAAGGATAAAAAGTGGAAGGAATATTTAGAAAGGTTATAAAAAGGAAAAAACTTAAAGAAAATATTATAGAAAGAGAAGAGAAAGTAGAGGTGGAGATATGGTACAGGAAGAAGAATTTTACATAGCATTGAAAGACTTAAAAGAAGGTACCTTATCACACTATCTCAGACTTATTGAGATCTTTGGGACAGCCAGTAATGATGAAACTAGTTCACTTGGTATGCAAAGTATATGAGATAGGTGAAATATTATCCTCAGACCTCAGGAAAAATATAGTTAAAAAGTAAAGCAGATGCTGTCAAGTACGAATATTATTGGGCCATTAGTTTAATGAATCATGTCAATAAAAACAAACGCCATCTAGGTAACTTTAATACCAATACAATGTCTTTCATTAAATTGGGAATGGTTATGGTAACCTATATACATTAAGTCCTTAATTATATAGTATCTCATGGCTGCAAAATACTGATGGGAATTATATACAGAAGAATGGAGAAACTGTTGGAAACACACTTTGTGACAGATCAGTTTGAGTTCTAGAGGAATGCAGAAACACGAGAGGCAATACAGACCCTACAACCTGACTGAAGAAATCTAAGCCTATGTTCATAACATTTGTAAATTTAGAAACATGTTTCCACAATGATGACTAGAATGCGCTCTTTGGAATTCTAAAGGAAGCTGAGTTAGAATACATCGGGTGAAAGGACGTGGAAGAGAAGCAGCAGCTGAGAAGTGAGAAGGACTGGGTTGTAGCGATTTCCAACATAATTCAACCTCTGTATTGTGCATGCAGTAGAGGAAACCACAGATAAATTTGGATAGGAAATTTAAGTTCAGGGAAAAGAAATAAAACTTTGGTCTGTGCTAACGACATTGGATTTTGTCAGAGACAACAAAGGATCTGGAAGAATAGCTCAATGGAATGGATAGAGTCTTAAAAATAAATTATAAGAAGAACAGCAAAAAAGTAAAACAACTGTAAAGGAAGAACATTGTATTGCATCAGGTGGTGCTGATAGAATTACATTAGAAAATTGGACACTAAAAGCAGCAGATGAGTTGCATCAGCAAAAAAACTGATGTTGGCCAAAGTACAGGTTGGTTGGTTGGTTGGTTGGTTGGTTTAAAGGCGGGAGAAGGGACCAAACTACGAGGTCACCGGTCCCTTGCTCCTAATAAAACAATGCCACAAGGGTGAGAATAAAATGGACGAAACATATAACACAAAACGGAAAGAAAGGAAAAGCCACAAGAACGAAGGGAAGGCAACGAACACCAAAAGAAACAAAAGAGGACAAGAAAACAACAGAGAGATGCTAGAAACAGAAGAGAGTAAAACATGAAAGCAGATTACAGTGGCTGGCCAACCACGAGAATAAAAAGGGAAAGCCAGTCACTATGCAACACATTAAAACCTCCACCCTAAAAGCACTACGGTGAAGGACATGGAGGGACAAAGGACATGCTCTAAAACCTACATAGAAGTATAAAACCCACTCTCACAGATAAAACGTAAAACTAAAGCTGCTGCGGAGCCATTGTCGCCCAACACCGAAGGCAGAGTGCTGGGAATGTTAAAAGTCTGCTGCAGACCGGCTAAAAGTGGACAGTCCAGCAAGAGGTGGACAACTGTCGTTTGGGAGCCACAGCGACACTGAGGTGGGTTATCGCGATGGAGTTGGCCACGTATGGCCAATGCGGAGTTGGCAAAGGACAACTGATTCCCTGCGAGAGGCCTGCATGGAAGACTTCCACACATTCATAGTCTCCTTAATGACACACAGTTTGTTGTGTGTGCTGTTATGTCATTCTGTCTCCCAAAGCCGGAAAACCCTGTGGCGTAAGACAGAACACAGGTCAGCTTCGGAGATGCCTATCTCCAGAAGCTGTTTCTGCGTCACCCATTTGGCCAGCCTGTCGGCAAGTTCGTTGTCAGGGATTCCGACGTGTCCTGGGTACCACACAAACACCACGGAATGGTGGGACTGTTTCAGGGCTTAGATAGACTCCTGAATGGATGCTACCAGAGGGTGGCGAGGGTAGCACTGGTCGATAGCACATAGGCTAATCAATGAGTCAGTACACAGGAGAAATGACTCACCAGGGCATGAGCAGATGTACTCAAGAGCAGGAGATATGGCCGCCAGTTCTGCAGTGAGAACATTGAAGCCAACTGGCAAGGAGTGCTGCTCAACATGTACTCCATGAACATATGTGAAGCCTACATGACCATCAGTCATTGAGCCATCGGTGTAAACCACTTCAGAGCCCTGGAACACGTCAAGAATCGAGAGGAAGTGACAGCGGAAAGTGGCAGGGTTAATGGAGGCCTTAGGGCCATGCTAAAGGTCCAGACGAAGCTGCGGCCGAGGCGTACACCAAGGAGGTCTAAATGAACGGACCGCAAGTAGAGGTGGTAAAGAGAAGGACTCCAGTTCAGAGAGAAGGGACCGCACGCAAACCGCAATCGTTAGCCCCGATCTGGGCTGCTGATGAGGGAGACGGACTGCCACGGGCGGGAAAAGGAGAGGGTAATTTGGATGCTGAGGGGAACTATGAATGTGTGCTGCGTAACTGGCGAGCAGTTGCGCACGTCTGAGCTTCAGTGGAGGGACACCAGCCTCCACCCGTACGCTGTTCACCCGACTCGTCTTAAAAGCCCCTGTCGCTAATAGAACCCCACAGTGGTGCACAGGGTCAAGTAAATGCAATGCTGAAGGTGCTGCCGAACCATAAACCACACTCCCATAATCAATTCGGGATTGGACAAGGTCTCTGCAGAGCCGCAGTAGTGTACGGCGATCTGCACCCCAATTGGTGTTGCTCAAGCAACGGAGGGCATTGAGGTGCTGCCAGCACTTCTGCTTAAGCTGACGAAGATTTGAGAGCCAAATCAATCGAGAGTCAAAAACCAGTCCTAGGAATTGATATGTCTCCACTACAGTGAGTGGTTCATCATTAAGATAAAGTGTGGGTTCCGGATGAACAGTACGACGCCGACAGAAGTGCATGACACACAACTTTGCAGCTGAAAACTGGAAGCCGTGGGCTACAGTCCATGACTGCGCCTTGTGCATGGCTCCCTGGAGGTGCCGCTCAGCAACAACGGTACTGGAGCAGCAGTACGAAATGAAGAAATCGTCTGCATACAGAGAAGGTGCGATGGAGCACCTGACAGCTGGTGTTACTCCGTTAATGGCCACTAAAAATAGAGAGACACTCAATACAGAGCCCTGCGGGACTCCATTCTCCTGGATATGAATGGAACTACGGGAGTCACCAACTTCGACACACAAAGTACGGAGTGACAGGAAGTTTTGGATAAAAATCGGGAGTGATCCCCAGACACCCCACTCATACAATGTGGCAAGGATATGATGTCGCCAAGTCGTGTCATATTTTTTACGTAAGTCAAAAAAAGGCAGCAATCAGGTGTTGTCATCTGGAAAAGGCTGTTCAGATGGCAGACAGCTACTGTGCATATTTTGTGCCAACATTTATGATAACAACATTATAAGAAAGTCAGCCAAGCCTAACTGGAACATTACAAGAGAAGAAAGTAAGCGTCTGCTAGTGCACTTACTATACGTGGAGGTCACCAGCATTCTCCACCAATGAGGTTTCCAACAGACTTTCAGCAGCAGCCAGGATCCACGACATTATAGGTTTCACCAAGGATGCAGTGAACAAATTTAATACTGCAGGAATATATGAGCTATCCACAATGAGATTTTCACTCTGCAGCGGAGTGTGCGCTGATATGAAACTTCCTGACAGATTAAAACTGTGTGCTGGACCCAAGTTAGAGTCTCGGTCCGGCCCACAGTTTTAATCTGTCAGGAAGTTTCACATTTGAGCTATGTTGCGAGTGCAGAACTGCCTAAATAGGTGAGACGGGTAGGACAGTCAGACGCGAGTACTGGAATGTGAAGCTATATGGTATTAACACAGCACAACTGTTATCCGCCTGCTTAGCTGGGTGGTAATGTGCCTGCCTCCCATGCACTGGGCCCGGATTCGATTCCCAGCTGGGTTGGAGATTTTCTCCGCTCGGGGATTGGGTGTTGTGTTATCCTCATCATCATTTCATCATCATCGGCTGTAAGTCGCCCAATGTGGCGCCGACTGAAGTAAGACTTGCACTTGAAGGCCGAACCTGAATGGGACTTCCCAGCCAACAATGCCATACGATCATTTCATTTTTAAAGCACAATTGCTGGCATCCCAGTTGTTGGCTATCACAGTCCAATGGGCTGCATGCAGTCATGGGGCAGAAGCCTCACAGAACTCTGCCTTCACAAACAGTAACAGAGGAATTGTCAGTGCATTTCCATATACACCAGGAAGGAAACATGCCCCCACCAGAAGCCAACCACTGATTTACATACTGTCACCAAGCAGTGATGAGCTGTATACTCCTTGAATAGCTTCTGTCCTACTCTTTACCTTTCATCAAGACTAGCTTATTATATTCTAGAGCTAATAAAGTTGCACAAATATGAGGTTTCACCCAAATCAATCATCTGCAATAAATATGGGTACTTTTCCTTCTGCAAAACCAGTCTTATTCCCCAACACTGTACACTAAGGCCAAGGCTGAGGTATTCAAGGTGTTAGCATTACCACCCCAATACTTCCCTTCAGGTCTCATGATAAGATATTTCTGTTATTTAATATCTAGATTGTTTGAGATGGTCTCTGTATGGTAGTAAGCAATCTGCTTTAACTTCTAGGTCTTGAGTTGAAACATGACTGGCTGGTTAGCCCCTGATTGTTTGTTTGTGGCTTCCGTGCACAAACCAGATAATCAGGAGCACCTCTGAGCCCACTACCTTAGGCATATTTAGCATTAGATGGCTTTTTCTTTTTCTTTTTTTATCGCAACATGTGTTGGCTGAGAGTCCTTTAGTGCTATCTTTCACAGATCTTTAAATGTTGTTGCCTGTGTTATTACAGCCACATCAATAGTATATGCAAATGCCTATACTATGAGCTTTAGCAAATCTGAAATGTGTAGGCTTAAGACTGAGCATGGTAACATTTATCCCTGAGGAAGAATGTTTATGAATGCATATTCTCTGTTCCTGTGGTCATCTAAATATACTGCAAATTCCCATTCTCTCAGCATATCTGTCAGGAGTGTAAACATTTTCTTGTTTCTTATTGCCTTTGCCAGTTTAATTAGCTTTAATAACTGGTGTAGTGTTTTATTATTCCAATCATCGTCGACACAGTTGCAGGCTTTTGAACAACATTGTTTATGCTTAACAAAATTAATATCACGACAATCAATTTCCATTCTGAGTCTCATAATTTTGCCCATAATTTAGTTCAGGTAACTAGTTCTTTCACTAAAGAGTGCACAGGTGTGTGTGTGTGTGTGTGTGTGTGTGTGTGTGTGTGTGTGTGTGTGTGTGTACACACATACAAATGAGGCACTAAAATCTTGAGGTTGAATAGTGAACTCACAAACTGTTCCTATGGCAGCACATCAGTATTGCTTAACAGCAAAAACTTTTAGGAAACAAACATTTCCAAAACTATCAGGAGAAAAAGAATTGTGAGCTACAAGATATTTTTTTCACAAACACGACTTTTTGAATGTGGGATGGGTTGTAGTATGAAAGTCTGAAACAGTAACAAGGAAAACTTCATGACTCTAACCTGATTTTCCAATAGCTGATCCTGGTTTGTAGCCCATTTTCTGCAGAAGGGCAAACCCCTTATTGTCACTGGAAATTGCTTCTTTTAGTCCTTCGTCCCTCCTTTCTTCCTCAAGCACACTTTTTCTTGGAAATATTTTCTTATTTTCTGCATCTTTCACCAATTTTTGTTTATATTTTGTATGTGATCTTTTCTGACTGTGGTTAAGTATTAAGCCCGGTCTTATGTCCTGTTGTTCACTGGAAAGGTTCAGATTACATTACATTTATATTGATACAAGTCATTTCTAACAATTATTTAACCTATAACAGAAAAGAAATTACCACGAAAGCTGCTCACTCAGACAACTTTTTACAACATATCACGATAACAGTTTAGAGCACATTTGTAAGAATCCAAAAGACATTTACATAAAGACTCAAAAATATATTCAACAAAATAAGTGTTTCCACTTGTACTTATATTATCAACTACAAGTTTCAAAACATTGTTGCTACATAAATGATGCACTAACACAGTAAGAGACAACATTAACATTTACAATTGTTTCATTTATATGATTAAGATTTATACTATTTGGATGAACCAATCACACTAATCATATATTTACACACTTTGTACCCCAAGGCACACCACCTGCATTAATATCATTTATAGTATTAATTGAAACAATCAGAAATGTTATCCAACCAGGTACATTAGCAGTACGACTAGCAGCAAATATAATTGCTGGAAACTTATGATGAGTCTCTCCAGGGAACGTCCAAGACACCTTGTCACGGGAAAAAGCATTTCCCTCAGAAAGTATCACAGTAGGGGACCAAGAAAGCAAATGTATAGTGGTATGCATGGAAGAAAGTGGCCAGGTGATGCATCCTGTGTAGCAAGAGATATAGAAAACTTTGCAGGATCGCCAGTTTATACTTTATCTCAGCCCCACACCACATTCTCAAGCCACTGCCAACTTTGGTAACTAGCAACACAGGTCTCCCTAGTAGGATTTATAAGCTCAAAAACTATCACTGTTGTTGTTTCTTAATGTAATCCTTTTTACATTTGCTTTATACCACCCTAACAAATGCTGTACTGGCTAAGAACTCTCACCAAGTCACAACTAACGCAAAAATCAATGCTAAATATTATATGTGCAAATCGAAATGCAGCTATAGGATAATGTGGCAGAATGATGCTACTGACTGGCTGAAGCGCTATGTGGTAAACTGCCTCTTGCCATTGCACATCATCCCACCACGCGCCTTCAGAATCTTAGCTGGTAGACGCTTGGCCCAGAACAGCTTGCTACTGCAGCTCTCACTCACCACTGTCTGCAATGGCTGTCTTTTCCTTATGTCGTAGCCTGGACATCATGCTGCTGATGCCGATTACAAACCAGTCAGCACCTGGTAATGAAGTGGACTACAGTTCTTCAGTTAAAGTCTACCTGCCCTTGTTTTGTTGGTCTGAAATTAATAACTAAAGCCCTGGAAAGCAGCTCTGAGGTAATTGCTAAAACTGACATGTTGTTGTTACAAAGCTGGACGAGGAGCAAAATATATTGAAATTGTCCATAAATACGGAATACTGTTCTGGCTTCCTTATGATGGATGTTATGGTATTAGTAAAGGTGCTTATGCTGCTTCCTTGGAGAGGACAATTTACAGATGCTCAAATCAATCTGATAAGACTTTTCCAAATTGGTAGCGGGAAAATGATTTACACAGGAAGGAGAGCATAATGATATGGGCATGTCTCCATAAGCCCCACTGGTGAAAGTGTCTGCATATATTATTCCTCTAAGTGGTACTGTAAACCCTAACAACACGTAGCCACTTACAGCTGGTCAGGTTACTAATGATGAAATGACACCTTCTGACTCTATATTGGCAGTACTAATAAGTTGTGAACCTGGACATCACTAATTCACTTAACCATATGAAACACAACACTATCCTACGGCAACTCTTGACTGAAATACTTTGACAACCAATTTGAAAGGTATGACCCTTCCTTAGTTCCATAGCTTAATATACTCTGCCACCAGGAGTCTGAGAAATGTCCTGGCTCCTTTGACTGAATAGGGCTAGGCAAGGGAGAACAATGCATTCCCTTATAATGACCAGGTAAAGTGTCAAATGTAACAGGAAACACCAAATCTTTTTCTAATATATGCAAGGGGTTAGTCACAAAAATCTTTCATGGAACTCAAGTCCCAACTCCCCATTCAGTGATATACATGAGGTGGCAGAAGGCTACATTCTGGGTGGGAGTGGCGGTCACTTCTAAGAACAAGTCCATCCATGTCTGCACACTGTCTCCCCGGATGATCTGGAGATTTCACCACTGCACCATCACCGTACTACTGCAAATGTAATGGCATGATTGGTGATTTCAAGAACACATTCCACAACAGCTTCTTGCTCTCCCTTATAATTTTTCTGTATTTGACATTCAATAACAGAATAGCTGTGAGGTTTTTGTCTGGTGTTTGCCAACCGAGTCATCATACAGTTACAGTCCTGCCCTTAATTGCAAAATGGGCACTCTTCACTCTGTAAGGTGATAAGGGGTCTTCAGGATTGGCCTGAAGACTATAATGGACACATTAGTGTCTTGGTGGATCACATTCAATCCAAACATTCCTGGGCACTGCTAGAATACTCGTACATAGCCTAATGACTGTAGAGACTTGAGTTAGTCTCACTGGACATCCATTTCAGTGTCTCTCTCTTGGGCACTGCTCAATCAACTACGTATATCCAACTGGGGAAGTGGTCAGCAGAGTCAAAGTCATCACAGAGAAAAGAAGAACATATCAAGAGATCAATGGCGGACAATGGCTATGTAGCAGTGCTAAAATGTGTCCTCTGGTGTTTTTACAGTAGACAAAGTTTCTGGGAAGATGTAGCTCCCAACAGTCCAACTCCAGAGACAGTTGGCAGTAGAGCCTGACATGTTATGTGCATGAAAGTCAGCAAAAAGGAGGATGGGGTGGGAAGGCTGTATGATAAGGTGACAGAGAGCTACTAGGTACAAATAAACAATAGGAGGCAGGTACAAGAAACATAAAAGTTGACTTGTGTGGGATGTACATAGTTATAGTAGCTGCATGTGAAATGTTGAGTGGAGGAAGTGAGGAGTGGTTTCCATCACAGGTGAAATACGATCACTCCATTTTTAGCCCTCTTCACACTGAAGTGACTTTTCTGGAAAATTTTTCAACACTTCTGCAACTGGCTGACAGGTTACTTAGATGTATCCCTTGAGTTCTTAATATAAATTCCATTTATGTTAGACCGAAAGACAGAATCCTTTTTAATGTTGACATTTCTCTTCCTCTATCCCATTTTCTTTCCCTGGAGTCAGAGAAACTGTAATTACTCCCTCTTTTTTTGGGGGGGGGGGGGGGGGAGGGGGGGGGACAGACAGGAGAGTAGCAGTCCATCCTTTTCATATTACTCATATTCCATCCTGGACTATCCATTGTTTGATTTTGCATAATGGCTTTTCTTCCCTCCCAGAACCCAGTGTTGTTTTCCTTTCTTACTGTTCTCTAAAGCATTACTTTACTCAATGTCTGCCTGTTTTCTTTCCCTTCTTTCCTGTGTGTTATCTTTCACCTTCCAGACTGCACAAGCTCTCACTTACAACCCAAACTGTATCGATGATCTCGTGCACGCACAACACTCGACTAGGTGACTGTGCTGACTGTTGGTGCGACATCTCATGTCACATTCTTATCACTGATGTAATCAATCATAGACCTTCAAATTGATTACACTTCCTCTGTCACTCTAGCATATATTCTCATGTGTTTTCCATACCTTCCTGTGCCACAAAAACTTGTTGAACGTCGTGCTTACCAATGCCCCTGCCCCTTGCTATTCCTTTATTCCAGAATGCACTTACTAACCTGCTGTGCCCTCTCATGAGTAATACTAATCCATCAAATTGCATCCCACTATCATCTTTTAATTTACTTTTTCTTTGATTTCTGTGTTTTCATATTGTTTTTAGTTTGTTTTCACCTTTCACTACTGGCTCTACTCCCTCATGATTCACCTCTTTTGTCTTATACTTCACCCAGTCTATCCTTCCTGTGAGCTATTCCAGGGTGAATGTATTTACATCAGGCTTCTTCCATTTTTGTTATGCAGTTTTACCCATTTTTTATCTTTTGTCATTCCATCCGTGCCAACACAGAAAAGTTTCCCTATCTCTAGCCAGAACCCATTCCCACATACTGTTCCCGCATTGTTGCCTAGCTTACAGAATCCCTCCAAATGACCTGACCAACTCTGGCTGCAAACTCACCTTCCACAAAGACCTCTATCAGTTCAAATTCCATCAGTCCATAGTCCTCACCATCCCAATCCTGCAAAACCATGTAAATCAGGCTCAAACCTCCTTGCAATACATCTGCTCCATCTGTAGAATTCTCCTGCTCTGCAATTCAAACACAAAGTCTTGCCCTTCACTAACTAGAGTAGCTTGCAACTCCCATCTTAGACTAGCACTATGAAAATGTCAACAAGAGTCTCCACATCTCCCACACATCTCTTCATAGATGACAAACTCTGTCTCTTAGACCACAACCTCAAGAGCTCCCTTCCATCACCACACAAAATCCTAATCAAAACAGACTTGAAACACAGCCATAAACATTTCCTCCACAAGCCTTAGTCCCACAGAAGTTTCAGTTCCTTACACAGGACTTACCATTTGCCCCACTCACTAATTCACCCATAAAGGACTTGTTAAAAGTTGTCTTGTGACAGCCAGAGCGAGAGCACCAGCAGCAGCGAGTACTGTTTGTATAAAGCGTTTATTTTGCATTTTGTTTACGACCTTCCACTAAGGAAGGGATTCTATTTGTGTTTATCTGCTCTGCATAGTAACTAACAGTTCTTGATAAAACTTTACGTAGTTTTCGTGTTAGATTTCTTAGTGTTTTCTTGATCGTTTAGAACAGAAAGCGCCCTAAAACCGTCTTTTGTTTGTTTCGCGGCCATTAGCCACTAGTCACTTGAATCAGCAGTTGTCTCGTGACAGCCAGAGCGAGAGCACCAGCAGCAGCGAGTACTGTTTGTATAAAGCGTTTTTGTACTTATTTGCTGCGCTTAGCTTTTAAATAGTTTTTCAGGGAAAACCTAGCGTAGTTTTCGCGTCTCGTATTTCAGTGAGTGTTTCTTGATTATCAGAGTAGCTCATCAGAAGATTATCTTGGGAATTTGTCACCGTATAGAGTAGGGTAAACATAGTCATGTGTAGGGACTGTGGTTGTTGTGAGCGGACGCAAGGAGAATTGGCCACTCTTCGGGGGCAGGTGGAGGCTTTGTCTGTTAGGCTCATCGAGCTCGAGGAGCAGGCGTCGGCTCGTAGTGGCGTTGGGGCAACTGTGGTGAGACCTATGCCTACTTCGGTGGCCTTGGAATCACATGGAACCCCTGATGTCGCTGCGTCTTCCGGCAGTGAGCATCTTACCGGTCAGCCATCACTCCAGGGTGAATGGCAGACAGTGGTGGGCTCACGCGTGCCTGGCCGAAAGGCGAAGGTGGGATCTGGCTGCGTGGCAGCTGCCTTACCCCTTTCCAACAGGTACGGGGTGCTTCCTAGTGGTGATGACATCGTTTCCGAGCCACCACAGGATGCCTCGCCTGTTGGGCCAGTGGCCGATTCTCCGGCAAGGTCCCGACAGTCACAGAGGGCGGGCCTATTAGTTATAGGGAGCTCCAACGTTAGGCGGGTTATGGAGCCCCTCAGGAAAATAGCGGGTAGGTCGGGGAAGAATGCCAGTGTGCACTCGGTGTGCTTGCTGGGGGGTCTCGTCCGTAATGTGGAGGAGGCCCTTCCGGCAGCTATTGAACGCACTGGGTGTGACCGGCTGCAGATAGTAGCACATGTCGGAACTAATGACGCCTGCCGCTTGGGCTCTGAGGCCATCCTTGGTTCCTTCCGGCGGCTGGCTGATTTGGTGAAGACAACCAGCATCGCACGCGGAGTGCAAGCTGAGCTTAATATCTGCAGCATAGTGCCCAGAGTCGATCGCGGTCCTCTGGTTTGGAGCCGTGTGGAGGGTCTAAACCAGAGGCTCAGACGACTCTGCGACTATAATGGTTGCAAATTCATCGACCTCCGTTATTGGGTGGAGAACTGTAGGGCCCCCCTAGACAGGTCAGGCGTGCACTACACACCGGAAGCAGCTACTAGGGTAGCAGAGTACGTGTGGCGTGCACACGGGGGTTTTTTTAGGTTAGAGGGACCCCCCCTTGGGCGAAACGATAAAATACCTGACGGCTTACCAGAGAGGACATTATCATCGTTGATAAAGAACGTCCGTCCTCAGAGACCAAAAACAGGAAAAGTTAACGTAATATTGGTAAACTGCAGGAGTATCCAGAGCAAGGTTCCTGAATTAGTATCTCTTATTGAAGGAAATAGTGCGCATATAGTATTAGGAACGGAAAGTTGGTTAAAACCGGAAGTGAACAGTAACGAAATCCTAGACACAGAATGGAATATATACCGCAAGGATAGGATAAACGCCAATGGTGGAGGAGTATTTATAGCAGTAAAGAATTCAATAATATCCAGTGAAGTTATTAGCGAATGCGAATGTGAAATAATCTGGGTTAAGTTAAGTATCAAAGGTGGGTCAGATATGATAGTCGGATGCTTCTATAGACCACCTGCATCAGCAACCGTAGTAGTTGAGCGCCTCAGAGAGAACCTGCAGAACGTCGTGAAGAAGTTTCGTGATCATACTATTGTAATAGGGGGAGACTTCAATCTACCAGGTATAGAATGGGATAGTCACACAATCAGAACTGGAGCCAGGGACAGAGACTCTTGTGACATTATCCTGACTGCCTTGTCCGAGAATTACTTCGAGCAGATAGTTAGAGAACCAACTCGTGAAGCTAACGTTTTAGACCTCATAGCAACAAATAGACCGGAACTTTTCGACTCCGTGAATGTAGAAGAGGGTATCAGTGATCATAAGTCAGTGGTTGCATCAATGACTACAAGTGTAATAAGAAATGCCAAGAAAGGAAGGAAAATATATTTGCTTAACAAGAGTGATAGGGCACAAATCGCAGAATATCTGAGTGACCACCATCAAACGTTCATTTCTGAGGAAGAGGATGTGGAACAAAAATGGAAAAAATTCAGAAACATCGTCCAGTACGCCTTAGATAAGTTCGTACCGACTAAGGTCCAAAGCGAGGGGAAAGATCCACCGTGGTATAACAATCATGTACGAAAGGTACTACGGAAACAAAGAAAGCTTCATCATAGGTTTAAGAGTAGTCGAATCATAGCTGATAAGGAAAAGCTGAACGAAGCGAAAAAGAGCGTAAAGAGAGCAATGAGAGAAGCATTCAACGAATTCGAACATAAAACATTGGCAAACAATCTAAACAAGAACCCTAAAAAGTTTTGGTCATATGTAAAATCGGTAAGCGGATCTAAATCCCCTATTCAGTCACTCGTTGACCACGATGGCACCGAAACAGAGGACGACCAAAGAAAGGCAGAAATACTGAATTCAGTGTTCCGAAACTGTTTCACTGCGGAAAATCGTAACACGGTCCCTGACTTCAACCGTCGCACGGACGCCAAAATGGAAAATATTGAAATAAACGATATCGGAATTGAAAAACAACTGCTATCACTTAGTAGCGGAAAAGCATCCGGACCAGACGAGATACCCTTAAGATTCTACAGTGATTATGCTAAAGAACTTGCCCCCTTTCTATCAGCAATTTATCGTAGATCGCTGGAAGAACGTAAAGTACCTAGCGACTGGAAGAAAGCGCAGGTCGTTCCCATTTTCAAGAAGGGTCATAAATCAGATGCGAATAATTATAGGCCTATTTCGCTTACGTCAATCTGTTGTAGAATAATGGAACATGTTTTGTGTTCTCGTATTATGACGTTCTTAGATAATACAAATCTCCTTCATCATAACCAACATGGATTCCGCAAACAGAGATCATGTGAAACTCAGCTCGCCCTATTTGCCCAAGAAAGTCACAGTGCCGTAGACACTGGCGAGCAGATTGATGCCGTATTCCTGGACTTCAGGAAGGCATTTGATACGGTTCCGCACTTACGTTTAGTGAAAAAAATACGAGCTTACGGAATATCGGACCAGGTTTGTGATTGGATTCAGGATTTCCTAGAAGAAAGAACACAACATGTCATTCTTAACGGTTCAAAATCTGCAGATGTAGAGGTAATTTCGGGAGTACCGCAGGGAAGCGTGATAGGACCTTTATTGTTTACAATATACATAAATGACTTAGTTGACAACATCGGTAGCTCCGTGAGGCTATTTGCAGATGACACGGTTGTCTACAAGAAAGTAGCAACATCAGAAGACTCGTACGTACTCCAGGAGGACCTGCAGAGGATTAATGCATGGTGCGACAGCTGGCAGCTTTCCCTAAACGTAGATAAATGTAATATAATGCGCATACATAGGGGCAGAAATCCATTCCAGTACGATTATGCCATAGGTGGTAAATCATTGGAAGCGGTAACGACCGTAAAATACTTAGGAGTTACTATCCGGAGCGATCTGAAGTGGAATGATCACATAAAACAAATAGTGGGAAAAGCAGGCGCCAGGTTGAGATTCATAGGAAGAATTCTAAGAAAATGTGACTCATCGACGAAAGAAGTAGCTTACAAAACGCATGTTCGTCCGATTCTTGAGTATTGCTCATCAGTATGGGACCCTTACCAGGTTGGATTAATAGAAGAGATAGACATGATCCAGCGAAAAGCAGCGCAATTCGTCATGGGGACATTTAGTCAGCGCGAGAGCGTTACGGAGATGCTGAACAAGCTCCAGTGGCGGACACTTCAAGAAAGGCGTTACGCAATACGGAGAGGTTTATTATCGAAATTACGAGAGAGCACATTCCGGGAAGAGATGGGCAACATATTACTACCGCCCACATATATCTCGCGTAATGATCACAACGAAAAGATCCGAGAAATTAGAGCAAATACGGAGACTTACAAGCAGTCGTTCTTCCCACGCACAATTCGTGAATGGAACAGGGAAGGGGGGATCAGATAGTGGTACAATAAGTACCCTCCACCACACACCGTAAGGTGGCTCGCGGAGTATAGATGTAGATGTAGATGTTAAAAGACCTTCTCTCCATCTCTTGGCCCCTTCAGCAGAAATACTTTTTCTCTACCAATAAGTAGAGCATGGATAAGTTGAGAATTTGGGTATCATCCTGTTGGCCCAGCGGTCAGCACATCATCTAGTATGGAGAAGACGCGGGTTCGAATTTCAGTCAGGCACAAATTTTCAACGTTCCCCATTGATTTCAACCAATGGCTATGCACAGCCAACATTTGTAATTCATATGCGCTTAATTCAAAGCGGCTGTTGGGTCAAAAAGCATCAATTCTTACAGAAGTGTCCTGAAGAATTCTTTTGCACATGTCTGAAAGAGCACACATCACATATAAATAATTTTTTCCCCTTTGTGTGTTCATTGTTCTTCCAGGAATTGTGCCTGTATGTTAGGAAAATGTGGAACTAATGACTTTTAATTTCTTTCTTTATTTTATACCATTTAAAGGTAAGGACCTAGCTTGTTTGGAAGAAACCGGCTGATAACTTTTACATAAGAAGCGTTCACTATTTTAGGAGTTGATACTTCTTTACTCATTTCATCAATACTTGTGTCATCTACAGCAAGATTTAAATTCTGCCCCCTGATCAAAATAATCCAGAGCAGCCAGAGTTAGCAGACATATGTGACATGTGCTTGCTTGTGTGAATATACATTTTCTTTTCTTTTCTGAAGAAGACTCTGGCTGAAAGCTAAATGTGTGACAGTCTTTTCATTGTGCCTGCTTGTCGCTCACCATATTTTTATGGTGAGTAGCAATCTACCCCTTTCATAATATTGTTGATTATTCAGCTATGATATTTGTATCAGAACACTTTTCATTATCTGATGATGGCAGTAAGCAGTTTACATATGTGATCAAGATATACATTCATAAATAAAGGAACAAACATGATCACAGACTCGTTTACAGGCATCATGTCTTCAATGTGTATCTCTGCCCATTGCAATAATCAATGACATAATTGTACATTTCCATGTCATATAAATGAGACAAAAAAAAACGAAAAATAATACTAAATCTCCAACAATAAGATAAACATGGCACTTTTAGGCCCAAAAACAAAAATGAATTCATCAGCTACAAAATGCAAAATCGAAGTAATTCACTAGAAAACCGGCACAAACTCTTTCAGTGCAAACTTGACTTGCTTAAATCACAATGTCAAATGACTTACTGATGTAGTGAACAACTTCAAAATAAACACCATCAGAAGAGAGTGCCACCAAATATAGTGAAACCCCGTTTTTACACTTTTCAAGGGACTTCAGAAAAATGGTGTAAAATGCAGGAAAATGTAAAATTTTGGAAATAACGTTTTAAGCTGTAAAAGTTACTTATAGGATACCCCCTTGCACTTTATGTAGGATATAGGTACATAACAGGCATCAAAAGACTTGTCAGGGGCTTGTTTATTATCTAATGAAGGTTTATTATCTAATAAAAACTGCTGATGTAACTGGAATTGATAACTGTCTGGGAAGCAGGAACATTTGACTCAATTTCATACGCCACAATTGATGTTGTTGAAAGTCTGCAGCCGTTATTCATTATTTAAATAATGAAATACTGCACTAGTTATATATTTTTTCATGCTCAGCATGACACGTCTCGAAAAATTTTTCTCGTTGTCAAGTGCAAATATGTAAATAAGTATTTTATGTGCTGTTTGAATATGTGTTATTCTGCATCTCTTGCACTGTAGTCATCTCTTTGAGGTTATCAGGTACGGTGCCTCATCAGTTATGTGTACACACACACACACACACACACACACACACACACACACACACTCTCTCTCTCTCTCTCTCTCTCTCTCTCTCTCTCTCTCTCTCTCTATAACTCCACATTGTTTGTTTGTGTAACAGCACAAAAATGCATTCGTAAATACTGCCCTTGACAACGAGAATAAATTCTCAAAACATGGTTTGCTCGGCATGAATAAAATACGTAACTGGCACTGTGTTTAACTAAAAACATTTGAGCAACACAAAGTGAATGACTGTGTTAACTAGCGCTCCAAGTGGCCATACACCGAAACATGCTAAATATGGTTCAACAAAGCTGTCACGTTGATCACAACAATCACAAAACTGCATTTGTGCAGTAGAGACAGTTTGGAAATGGTCGTGATTGGTCATGATATCTTCATTCGAACGAACCTAGTTACTCCCATCAGCCACCATGCCAAGTTAGGTTGGCAGCGGTGGGAGAAACAGTATGAATTGTTCCAACTTTTACATGTTTACCGGTTCAAATCCACTGAGTGTAAAGAAACTTAACCACGTAATATCTGTAAACACTACTGGACGGCCAACATCATGTCAACGTTATTTTTTCTCCACCAACAGTTTGGAACACACCACTCAAGAACACAGTATCAGCACAATGTCATACAACACAACACTTAACTCATGGGACAAAGCAGTAGGGGTGGAATTGCAACTTTCAGTTGACCTACTTTCCCCTAGTAGATAAGGTGAATGCTGAGTCAGTTCCACTGATAAGACCATGGACGACTTCCTGGCAATCCTTGACTAATCCTATCCTGTGTTGTATATATTTTATTTATGTAATGATTTCCAATTGATCATGTCACCATCTGCAGCTACAATTATTGAGAAATCAAGAGTTAAAAGACGAATGGGAGTTGATTCAAATCACTACCCATAGAAGCATGAAACAAGCCAGTATGACTAAGAGAATTAGTAACAAAACCTTGAGAGAAAAGGAATGCGATTTTCAAAAGAAACTGAAAGAAGTGATATTGAAGCCAACCATTTTACAGAAACGATTAAAAATATTGCATATGAAATAGAATAGCATGGAGAGCTGCATCAAACCAGTCTCAGGACTGAAGACCACAACAACAACAACATAAAATAGAACTAGAAAACAAGCAAGGAAAGCATAGACTTTCAATAATATTGTGAAGAAGCTCTTGCATAAAAAAGAAAGCTTGGAACAACTGACGTAGCAGGAAAACAAGAAGTACAGGAAACGCTATCAAGTTTGAGAAGACGCAAGCAGATAAAATTATTACAATCAAATGAAATGCTTTGAACAGGAGCAACTTACAGCCATAGAAGATCACTTTTAAAAAAATCATACAAGAGACTATCACAAAACACTGAAGAATTATACGTCTATCTACATTCAGCAACTGCTGTGCTTCAGGGAAGAAAATGGAAAACTCGCTTAACAATGAAGAAAACTGTAAGCTACTGGTAGCATGTTTAGAAAAGCTACTCTTTTTTTTTTTTTTTTTTTTTTTTTTTTTTTTTTTTTTTTTTTTTTTTTTTTTTTTTTTTTTGGGCGCACAACTTCAATGGTCACTAGCGCCCAGACTACGTTAGGAATGCACCGCGAGGCACAAGTTTAAAACAGCAACTAAAAGGGAAAACACGATAAAGGATTGACAGGTATAGGATTAAAAAAACAAAAAGCTACTGAACTGTGAAAAACCAATCAAACAACTGGACCTCCATGATAATACTCCAAAAGAAAATTCAAAACCACCAAGCATTGATATGATTCAAAGTTACATCAAACAAAAAACACAACAAAGCCCCACGCGAAGATGGCCTCACTGCAGAAATTCTACAATCTAGTTGATATCTAGGTGTCACAATCATAAAAGAAAAACTAGGTAAGGTCTGGGACATTAAAGCAATCCCCGAAAACTGGAAGGTTATGCTAATTCACACACTTCAAAAAAAAAGGGGGGGGACAAAACACAAATATCTTAGGATCAGAACAAGAAGCAATTCTTCTTAACATCAATACCTCGCATATTGGAGAAGAAATCACACGAGTAGACAATGACAATGAACTCTTTTATGCTTTTGAGAGTGATCCAATGACAACTGAAGCTCAATATGAAGAACAGCAGAATAAAAACATGGATCCTATAATTCTATGAGTCGTCAAATGTCGAAGGTCAAGCAGAGAAACAAAATGCAAGAAATGGCCTGACCATTTTACTTACTATGTGCAAGAAGGGCTTCCAAGTGAAGATACTGATGTCAAAGAGGTCTTGAAAGGGATAAATAAAACAGAATGAAAAAACAAAAGAAGAAAGAATTCTCACCTCTGGTTTGTCATAACACATTCACACATTTGAAGTGGTGTAGCTACCCAGGGGACACAAACCTCTCCAGAACTAGGTGGTTATTAAAGATAACTTAGCAGGACCAGAAACATTTAAGGCATGCTTAATGGCAAAAGGGCGGTCTCAAGCACAATGTGTTAATTACAATGAAACCTCCACACTGGTTGTCAAGTATGCATCCATAAGACATCTCTTGTCTAAGGCAGCTCGAGAGATCCTGAAGGTTGACCATGTCGGGCATCACTACTACTTATCTCTATAGAGACCTAAAGGAAGAACTTTATATTATTCCATCAGAAAATTTTGCAGTTCCTGGAAAAGTACGGAGGCTGAAGAAAGCCGTTTATCAACTTAAAAAAGCCTGGTCGGAATTGGAATCATGCAGTTGATGAGATGTTGAGTAAAGTGAAATTGAACAGATCTAACATTGATCTATGTATCTGCTTTCATAGAGATGACACCAAACTAGTCATCATAGCTTTCTATGTAGATGACATGCTATTATTCTCAAATGACAGAAGTATTTCGAATCAAGTTAAAAATTCTCTGAAGAGATTTTTTGAGAGGGAGGATTTAGGACCATCGAGCCAAGGCCTAGGTATGGCAATTAACACAAAACTGGTGTGTGTGTGTGTGTGTGTGTGTGTGTGTGTGTGTGTGTGTGTGTGTGAGAGAGAGAGAGAGAGAGAGAGAGAGAGAGAGAGAGAGAGAGAGAGAGAGAAGAAGAAGATTTAGATCTACCAAGAATCCTATGCATGAAAAGTTCTGGAGAAATATGGAATGAGTGAAGCCAAACCAGTGCCAATGCCACTCAGACTTGGTTTGAACTTTGAAGCAGTCAAATCACCTGCAAACAGTGTACCTTATCAGAGGTCAATGGGAGTTTTTCTATATGTATCCAAATCTCTAGAAATGAAGTATGTTTTGCTGTCAATATCCTTAGCAGATATATTGACTGTTTAAAAAAAGGTCCACTGGTTATGACTAAAAAGAATTTTTAGATATTTAAAGGGGGCCTTGGGATATATGCTAGAATTTTCTAGAGATGGCAATAGCCAATAGGAAAACAACTGTCTTTAGTGATGCAGATAGGAGAAATAAAATGAAGGGCTGATACTATGTAACTGGTTCATGCATAAAAATACAAAACCCCTTAATTTTGCAGTCTAGGAGACAAAAAGAACTAGGATACTGTAGTTTCCACATGTGCAGCTGAATATATGGCTTAGGCATAAGCTGCTAAGGATTACGACAACATATCTGAGGTAGATCCAAGTAGTGTCACAAGTCACTTAAAGCATATTTTGATGATAAAGGAGCCATTTGGTTAGCAAGAATCTATATATACATACAAAATACGAAGGTTGGAGCTTTAACAGTGGCAACTATTTATTTACAGTTCGTACAAAATAGATACATGGTTCAAAGTTTTAGTAACCTTCAAAGTAGTCACCAGCATTGTGTATAACCCGTTGCCAGCGATGTGGAAGTCGTAGGATACTCTTAGCAGTGCCAGTTGTGTTGACAGTTCAAGTGGCGTGGTGTATTGCCCAATGAGTTTCTAGCAGTTCTGAAGTGAATGCCCTGAAGTGTTTACTTCAGTTTTAAAATCGAGTTGAGCTCACGAGGGCTTAAGTCAGGGGAGTGCACTAGGTGGTACAGCACTTAGCAGCCCCATCAGTCAAAAAAATCAGTAACTGCTTGCAATGTATACGCTTGAGCATTGTCCTACAAAATGATGGTCAGGTCCTGCAGAAAGTGTCATCACTTCTGTCTCTAAGCTGGTCATAGGTTGTGTTCCAAAAATGAACAGCATAGGGACAGAAGTGATGACACTTTCTGCAAGACCTGACCATCATTTTGTAGGGCAGAGAGGTTCTAGGCGCTTCAGTCTGGAACCGCGCGACCGCTGCGGTCGCAGGTTCGAATCCTGCCTCGGGCATGGATGTGTGTGATGTCCTTAGTTTAGTTAGGTGTAAGTAGTTTTAAGTCCTAGGGGACTGATGACATCAGATGTTAAGTCCCATAGTGCTCAGAGCCATTTGAATTTTGCAGGACAATGCTCAAGCATGTATAGTGCTAGCTGTTGCTGATTTGTTTGACAGATGGGGCTGATAAGTGCTACACCACCTACTGCACTCCCCTGATTTAAGTCATCGTAAGTTCAACTCTATTTCTAAACTGAAGGAAACGCTTCACGGCATTCACTTCAGAACTGCTACAAATTTGTCGGGCAACAAACCGTGCTGCTCGAAGTGTCAACACAACTGACACTGCTAAGAGTATCCTACGACTTCCACATTGCTGACAATGGGTTCTACACAATGCTGGTGACTACTTTGAAGGTCAGTAAAACTTCGAAACACATATCTATTTTGTATGAGCTGTAAATAAATAGTTGCCACTATTAAAGTTCCAGCCCTCGTGTCATTTTACAAGAAAGTATCTGGAGCCAGATGATATAAATATTGAACATCTACCTACTAAAGAAATGTTAGCTAATACGTTTACAAAACCTGTCCATAATCAAAGACACGAAATGTGTAAAAAACGTAAGCTTTGTGAAATCATGGAAGGCGTCACTGCACATTTGAACTTCATATTGTATGTCAATGTCAATTTAAGGGAACATTAATTTACAAATCCTAACCTATCAACAGTTTTCTGTTTACTTCATTTTGTTACTATTACTCTGTGGTTGTCATTTGTTCATATGTATGTAGCAGTGATCTCTATACAACCCAGACAATGAACTCCACCCCACAGTTAATAAAACTCCAGCTGTCTGATAGTGTCAGCCGTAGATGCTCATATTTCATTTCTTGCCAAAATATAACGTGGCTGCTAAACATGTCATTGGAACAGGAAAAGATAATGATTTTCGATTCTACTCCCACATCAGCCTGTTACATTGCATATTTACATATAGTTCAAAACAAGATATAAGTGAGGAATCCTTTGTCACACACAGTTTGCCAAACTACAACAAATGATATGCAAGGCACATAACCAACAGGGGCACTGCATTTCTATGCTTAGATGACAAGAGTTCTACACTCACGTTGTATAGAGATATGCTGATGCAGTATTTCTTGCTTTTCGAAAACCATTGGACTCAGCACACCTACTCTTATTGCCAAAGGTATGATCATATGGTGTATCAATAGAAATTTGCGACTGGACTAAGAATTTTTTGATAGGGAGGATGTTAGTTGCAAATTCTAATAGAAAGAAGACGGTTCTGCTGCTACATAGTTCGTATGGCAGAGGTATGGGCCAGCAATAGCAGGAAGTATTGGGCAGTGAGTACCAGGTCACCACCTCTGTGAAGCCTAGTGCAGTGTTGGCTCAGGTGACTGTTAATGTAGGGAAGTTATGTAGGAATTCTACGAAAGTGGATTGGGCAGTGATTGTCAGTGGAGCTGGTAACAGTCTTGTCAGGAATGGGGAGTATGATGTAGGTGGTGACCTAGCAAAGATAGCTACTCAAGCTGATGGCACTAATGTGCATTCCGTGCTACTGTTTCAGTGTCATGATTGGCCTTTTCTTAATGCTGCTGTTAAGCATGTTACATGGGGCTGCAGAAGGCACTGATGATGGAGAGCCTGGCTGACATTGCAGTCGTGCCAGTTGAGTTTATCAATAGATCAAGTTTCATTAGGCATGGCCTGCACCTCACTACGTATGGGAAGGGGAGGCTGGCAAAGCTTATAGGCGACTGTGTTGTGTGGCCTGTGGTGGGATCACTCAACGAAAAATTCCTGTAGCTGTTGGTGTTAGTGCTGTAACTTTTTTTTAGATTGACATCAGCTGATAAGTATTCCTGCTTAAAGCAAGTCCCTCTAACAAAGGAATCACCTTCAAAGGAGGTCATGTATTCAAGTAGTGAAGGATTTATCATATTTCATCAAAATATAAAAGGTATTACAGATAATATTAGTGAACTGCTTATAGATGTTGACTCTGACATTATTGGTGTGGTATAAATAGCTACGATGCCAAAACGTAGGTGCGCTCTTGTAGTTTGGCACTATGAAAGCGAATGAAAAGCACCAATCACAGCGCCCTCTAGCCGACGCTGTGGAGCTCGACGAGCGCCGCTCCTCATTCACCTATTTTGGTCACGAGCAGATGACCTAGCAAGATTGTTTCTATCGCATAGTGCGTGAGCCACTACAGATATTGATGTTGTAACTTCTAGTTGATGTTATCTTTGACTGATGTATGGCTTCACACCTATGTGCTCATCCCAGCCAAAATTAAGTAACAATTCATGTATTCATATTCTTCCTATAGTAAAGGTGCTTTATGCTATTTTGTCTAAAACTGACACGGTGAGACCATGGCTGTGTACAATTAATGTAGGTTAATTCTTACAGAGAAGAAAACAGCAACCAGCCACTTCTCTGTAAGAATTAACCTATATTAAAGGTGCTTTAAATTTACATGCAGTACCGAAGTACTTCACCTTTTCCTGCTCCTACTCGTTTACATCACTCTCAGCCTATTTTGCAGAAGCAGTTCACAGGAGCAGATCAACACGCGTATCCAGACAGGATACAAAAATTGATATATCGAAACGCCACTTAAACAATTAGAAAATTCAGATGTTTTCTTTACCAGGATAAAGATTAGCTAGCTATTTTTCAAGGAGTTCTTTGCGGACTGGGGGAGTGGCCATGTATGTAAAAAACAGTATTCCACTGGAGTCTGTAGACTCACTAAACAGGTATTTGAATGTTGTGCAGGGGCAGTTGAATTTAGTGAAACTAAACTTCTAATCATTGTTATGTATAGGCGCCCTAACTCTGACTTCAGAGCATTTCTGCTGAGGGTTCTTTGTTCACTTTGTAAGAAGTACCAAAAATTAGTTATATTTGGTGACTTCAACATTAACTTCTTATGTGATCGTGCACGAAAAAGGATACTGGAAGATCTCTTAAATTCATATGATCTGATGCAGTCTGTGTTTTTTCCAAACAGGGTGCAGGGGAACAGTTGCACAAATATAGAAAATATTTTCATTCATTCTTCATTATTAGATGGGCATTCTGTTACTAAAAGGGTGAATCGCTTTCAGACCATGATGCACAAATTTTAACATTAAAAGGTTTTTGTTCCCAAACAAAAGTTATATATAATTACAAACTATGTAGAAAAGCTAATCCAATGGCAACCTCATTAAAGAACAAGAGCAGCAGGATGTTTATAGTGCCAATAACGTAAATAACAAATATAATGCTTTCCTTAACAGATTTCTCATGCTCTTCAAAAATTGCTTTCCATTAGTGTGTTCTAAATGTGGTACTAGAAGCAAATGGCAGCCTGGGTGGTTGACTAGTGGGATAAGGATATCACGTAGAACAAAGTGGGGATTATATTAAAATGTTAGAAGTAGTCACAATTGAATTACAATAGCCCATTACAAATATTTAGTATTGTAAGGTGCTTAAAAATGTTATTAGGAAGGCAAAGAGTATGTGGTACACAAAGAGAATAGCTAATTCACAGGGTAAAATTAAAACCATATGGTCAGCCATGAAGCAAGCATGTGGTTAGCAGGACAAGCTCGAAGATATAAAGCCAGTTCGTAGTAAAAATGTAAGTCAGATATATGTACAGTATTTAACAATCACTTTCTGAGCATTGTTGGTGAATTAAATAAAAACTTAGTTTCTACAGGGAATTGTATAGCTCTCTTGGAAAATGCCTTTCCAAGACTGATGTCTGAAATACTCCTCTGTGGTACTGACAAGGAGGAGACTGAGTCAATAATTAAAGCATTGAAGACTAAGGACTTTCATGGATATGACGGAGTACCTAGCAGAATATTAAAGTACTGTGCTGCACATGTTCCCCCTGTACTTAGCTATACACGTAATTTTTCTTTAAGAATGGTCAGTTTCCTGAACAATTAAAATACTCAGTAGTAAAGCCACTTTATAAAAAGGGAGAAAGGGATAATACAGACAATTTTAGATCTATTACTATGTCATCAGCGATTGCTAAAGTTATTGAAAAGGCTGTGTATGTAAGGTTAATTGATCATTTTATTTTGCATAATTTGCTATCAAATGTACAGTTCAGTTTTAGAAGTGGTTTAACAACTGAAAATGCTATATTCTCTTCTCTCCCCGAGGTACTGCATTGCATGGATTAAAGAGAAAGTTTCGAACACTAGGCATCTATTTAACAATCACTTTCTGAGCATTGTTGGTGAATTAAATAAAAACTTAGTTTCTACAGGGAATTGTATAGCTCTCTTGGAAAATGCCTTTCCAAGACTGATGTCTGAAATACTCCTCTGTGATACTGACAAGGAGGAGACTGAGTCAATAATTAAAGCATTGAAGACTAAGGACTTTCATGGATATGACGGAGTACCTAGCAGAATATTAAAGTACTGTGCTGCACATGTTCGCCCTGTACTTAGCTGTACACGTAATTTTTCTTTAAGAATGGTCAGTTTCCTGAACAATTAAAATACTCAGTAGTAAAGCCACTTTATAAAAAGGGAGAAAGGGATAATACAGACAATTTTAGATCTATTACTATGTCATCAGCGATTGCTAAAGTTATTGAAAAGGCTGTGTATGTAAGGTTAATTGATCATTTTATTTTGCATAATTTGCTATCAAATGTACAGTTCAGTTTTAGAAGTGGTTTAACAACTGAAAATGCTATATTCTCTTCTCTCCCCGAGGTACTGCATGGATTAAAGAGAAAGTTTCGAACACTAGGCATCTTTTTTTTATTTAACTACGGCATTTGATTGTGTTGATCACAAAATATTGCTCCAGAAGGTGGACCCTTATGGAATATGGGGAGCAACTCACAACAATTAGTTCACCTCTTACTTTAATAACATACAGCAAAAGGTCATTCTCCACACTGTTCATAATGGCTATAATGTGGGGTCTGAGAGTGGCATGGTTAAATGGGAGGGCTGGGGGGGGGGGGGGGGGGGGGGAGGCGGCCTGAGCGATCAGTGCTGGGGCCACACTTGTGCCTCATTTACATAAGTGATGTGGCCTTTATTATTACAGGTGATTCCAAAATATTTCTGTTTGCTGGTGACACTAGTTTGGTAGTAAAGGATGTTGTGTGCAACAATGGCACTGTTTCAAAGAGCGCATTTCAAGGCATAAGTTCATGGCTTGTAGAAAATAAACTAATGCTAAGTTGCAGTAAGACTCAGTTTTTACAGTTTCTAACACACAATTTCTGGCTGACAGCAAGGAGAAACTTCAGCCGTAATTTTTCCCAAGGGCATGCAGCTTTACTGTATGGTTAAATGATGATAGTGTCCTCATGGGTAAAATACTCTGGAGGTAAAATACTACCCCATTTGGATCTCTGGGCTGGGACTACTCAGGAGGTCGTCATTATCAGCAGAAACAAAAGCGGCATTCTGCGAATCATAGCATGGAATGTCAGATCGCTTCATCGGGCATGTATGTAAAAAAATTTAAAAAGGGAAACATATAGGTTAAAGTTAGATATAGTGGGAATTCGTTAAATTCAGTGGCAGGAGGAAAAAGACTTCTGGTCAGGTGAATACAGGGTCATAAATACTAAATCAAATAAGAGAATGCAGGAGTTGGTTTAATAACGAATAAAAAAACAGGACTGCATACAAACAGGATAGAAAATGCATTATCGTAGCCAAGATAGACACAAAGCCCAAGCCTACCACAGCAATAGAAGTTTGTGTGTCAACTAGCTCCGCAGATGAAGAAATGTATGATGCAATAAAAGAAATTATTCAAATAGTTATGGTAGATGAAAATTTAATATTCATGGGGGACTGGAATTCGATAGTAGGAAAAGGAAAATTATTAGGTGAACATGGACTAGGGATATGGAATGAAGAGGTGGCAACCTGGTAAAATTTTGTGCAAAGCATAACTAAATCATAGCTAACACTTTGTTTATGAATCATGAAAGAAGGCTATATACAAGGAAGAGGCCTGGAGACACTGGAAGGTTTCAGATACATCATATAACGGTAAGACAGAGATTTAGGAACCAGGTTTTAAATTGTAAGACATTCCCAGGGGCACATGTGGACTCTGACCACAATCTATTGGTTATGAACTGTAGATTAAAACTAAAGAAACTGCAAAATGGTGGGAATTTAAGGAGATGGGATCTGGATAAACTGAAAGAACCAGAGGTTGTAGAGAGCTTCAGAGAGAGCATTACGGAACGATTGACAAGAATGGAGGAAAGAAATACAGTAGAAGAAGAATGGGTAGCTTTGAGGGATGAAGTAGTGAAGGCAGCAGAGGATCAACTAGATTAAAAAAAAAAAAATGAGGGCTAGTAGAAATCCTTGGGTAACAGAAGAGATATTGATTTTAATTGATGAAAGGAGAAAATATAAAAATGCAGTAAATGAAGCAGGCAAAAAGGAATACAAAAGTCTCAAAAATGAGATTGTCAGGAAGAGCAAAATGACAAAGCAGGCATGGCTAGAGGACAAATGAAGGGTGTGGAAGTATGTATCACTAGGGGTAAGACAGATACAGGAAAATTAAAGAGACCTTGGGAGAAAAGAGGACCACCAGTGTGAATATCAAGAGCTCAGATGGAAAGCCAGTTCTAAACGAAGAAAGGAAGGCAGAAAGGTGGAAGGAGTATATAGAGGGCCTATACAAGGGCGAAGTACTTGAGGGCAAAATGGAAGAGAAAGAAGGTGAAGATGAAATAGGAGATATGATACTGCTTGAAGAATTTGACAGACGAATGGAAAAACTGGGAGAAGCTGACCTCGCGGAAGATCTGTTTGGATTCCATAAAAATCTTGGAACACACAAGGCAATACTGACCATACGACTTATCTTAGAAGATAGATTAAGGAAAGGTAAACCTACATTTCTAGCTTTTGACAATGTTGACTGGAATACTCTCTTTCAAATTCTGAAGGTGACAGTGATAAAATGCAGGGAGCAAAAGGCTATTTACGATCTGTACAGGAACCAGATGGTAGTTATAAGAGCCGAGGGGGCATGAAAGGAAAGCAGTGATTGAGAAGGGAGTAAAACAGGGTTTTAGCCTATCCCCGATGTTATTCAATCTGTATACTGAGCAAGCAGTAAAGGAAAGAAAAGAAAAATTTGGAGTAGGAATTAAAATCCATGGAGAAGAAATAAAAACTTTGAGGTTTGCTGATGGCATTGTAATTCTGTCAGAGACAGCAAATGACCTGGAGGAGCAGTTGAATCAAATGGATGGTGTCTCGAAAGGAGGATATAAGATGAACAACAACAAAAGCAAAACTGGGATAATGGAATGTAGTTGAATTAAATCAGGTGATGCTGAAGGAATTACATTAGAAAATGACAATTAGTAGATGAGTTTTACTATTTGGGGAGCAAAATAACTTGATGATGGTCGAAGTAGTAAAATTTAGACTGGCTACGGCAAGGAAAGCATTTCTGAAGAAGAGAAATTTGTTAACATTGAGTATAGATTTAACTGTCATGAAGTCTTTTCTGGAAGTGTTTATAGGGAGTGTAACATGTATGGAAGCGAAACATGGATGATAAATAGTTTACACAAGAAGAGAATAGAAGCTTTCGAAATGTGGTGCTACAGAAGAATGCTGAAGATTACATGGCTAGATCACATAACTAATGAGGAGGTACTGAAAACAATTGGAAGAAGAGGAATTTGTGGCACAACCTGACTAAAAGACAGGATCAGTTGATAGAACATGTTCTGAGGCATCAAGAGATCACCAGTTTTGTATTGGAGGGAAGTGTGGAGGGCAAAAATTGTCGAGGGAGATCAAGAGGTGATTACACTATAAATCAACAAAACCTGTCATTTTAATTTCACAGAATGGGCGTATGATTAGTGAAACTGAACAATTCAAATTTCTAGGTGTTCAGATAGATAGTAAACTATCATGTAAAGCCCACATTCAGGATCTTGTTCAAAGACTTAATCTGGTCATTTTTACTATTTGAACAATATCTGAAGTAAGTAATGGTTCTACACGAAAAGTAATTTACCCTGCTTATTTTCATTTGCTTATGATGTATGGTATTATATCTTAGGGTAACTCTTTCCTATTGTCAAAGAATATTTTTGGCCCTGAAACAGGTGGTTCGGGCAATAAGCGGTGTAAGTTTGTGAACCTCTTATCCACCCCTATTCCTTAGTCTGTGTATTCTGACATTGGCCTTTCAATATTTATATTTTCTGTCTTTTATTGTTACACAAACAGCTTATTCCCAAGAATTAGCAGCTTTCACTCAGTTAATGCTAGGCAGAATTCCAGACTGCATTTGGATTGCACTTCCTTGACTCTTGCGCAGAAAGGAGTGCAGTATATTGCTGCATCCATTTTCAATAAGCTACCACAAGAATAGGAATACAAACGTCTCAAAAATGAGATTGACAGAAAGTGCAAAATGGCTAAGCAGGGATGGCTAGAGGACAAATGTAAGGATGTAGAGGCTTATCGCACTAGGGGTAAGATAGATACTGCCTACAGGAAAATTAAAGAGACCTTTGGAGAAAAGAGAGCCACTTGTATGAATATCAAGAGCTCAAATGGAAACCCAGTTCTATGCAAAGAAGGGAAAGCAGAGAGGTGGAAGGAGTATATAGAGGGTCTATACAAGAGTGATGTACTTCAGGACAACATCATGGAAATGGAAGAGGATGTAGATGAATATGAAATGGGAGATACGATACTGCGTGAAGAGTTTGACAGAGCACTGAAAGACCTGAGTCGAAACAAGGCCCCGGGAGTAGACAACATTCCATTAGAACTACTGACAGCCTTGGGAGAGCCAGTCCTGACAAAACTCTACCATCTGGTGAGCAAGATGTATGAGACAGGCGAAATACCCTCAGACTTCAAGAAGAATATAATAATTCCAATCCCAAAGAAAGCAGGTGTTGACAGATGTGAAAATTACCGAACTATCAGTTTAATAAGTCACGGCTGCAAAATACTAACATGAATTCTTTACAGACGAATGGAAAAACTGGTAGAAGCCAACCTTGAGGAAGATCAGTTTGGATTCCGCAGAAATGTTGGAACACGTGAGGCAATACTGACCCTACGACTTATCTTAGAAAATAGATTAAGGAAAGGTAAACCTACGTTTCTAGCATTTGTAGACTTAGAGAAAGCTTTTGACAATTTTGACTGGAATATTCTCTTTCAAATTCTAAAGATGACAGGGGTAAAATCCAGGGAGCGAAAGGCTATTTACAATATGTACAGAAACCAGATGGCAGTTATAAGAGTCAAGGGGCATGAAAGGGAAGCAGCAGTTGGGAAGGGAGTGAGACAGGGTTGTAGCCTGTCTCCGAAGTTATTCAATCTGTATATTGAGCAAGCAGCAAAGGAGACAAAAGAAAAATTCGGAGTAGGTGTTAAAATCCATGGAGAAGAAATAAAAACTTTGAGGTTCGCCGATGACATTGTAATTCTGTCAGAGACAGCAAAGGATTTGGAAGAGCAGTTGAACGGAATGGACAGTGTCTTGAAAGGATACAAGATGAACATCAACAAAAGCAAAACGAGGATAATGAAATGTAGTAGAATTAAATCGGGTGATGCTGAGGGAATTAGATTAGGAAATGAGACACTTAAAGAAGTAAAGGAGCTTTGCTATTTGGGGAGTAAAATAACTGATGATGGTCGAAGTAGAGAGGATATAAAATGTAGACTGGCAATGGCAAGGAAAGCATTTCTGAAGAAGAGAAATTTGTTAACATCGGGTATAGATTTAATTGTCAGGAAGTCGTTTCTCAAGGTATTTGTATGGAGTGTAGCCATGTATGGAAGTGAAACATGGACGATAAATAGTTTGGACAAGAAGAGAATAGAAGCTTTTGAAATGTGGTGCTACAGAAGAATGCTGAAGATTAGATGGGTAGATCACGTAACTAATGAGGAGGTACTGAATAGAATTGGGGAGACGAGGAGTTTGTGTCACAACTTGACTAGAAGAAGGGACTGGTTGGTAGGACATGTTCTGAGGCATCAAGGGATCACCAATTTAGCATTGGAAGGCAGCGTGGTGGGTAAAAATCGTAGAGGGAGACCAAGAGATGAATACACTAAGCAGATTCAGAAGGATGTAGGTTGCAGTAAATACTGGGAGATGAAGAAGCTTGCACAGGATAGAGTAGCATGGAGAGCTGCATGAAACCAGTCTCAGGACTGAAGGCAACAACAACAACAACAACAACAACAACAACAACAACAACAATACAAAAATCTTATCAGTAATCCACACACTTTCAAATCGAAACTGAAAAGTTTCCTCGTGCGTTATTGCTATTCTGTTGAGGAGTTCCTTGAAAAATTAAGCTGATTCCTGTGTCATATTGATGATTGTGTTTATATAAACTTGTGGTTTGTCTTTTTTGGGTTCGTGAACATTTTATTTTATCTGTTATTACTTTTATGTTGTAATTTCATGTACTGACACTTTCCATTACCTTGGAGATTTGCTCCTCAATTTAGTCCTCTGGAACTAGACGTGTAAAATAATAAAAACTAACATGTTACCTTAAATGTAGAGTCATTGTCCAATGTAGTAGTAGTTTCGGGTTTGCCTACCGGGGAGGTGTGTTGGGACCATTGCTGTTTAGGTTGTATATGGTCATTCCACGTCAAGGGAGCTAAAGATCTCGACTCGACCATCTTCTAATCTAATGTAATTTAGTGAGAGAGTTCTATACGGTCTTTGATGGTTATATATCAAATTTCAGTTCAGTATCTTCAGTAGTTGAACTTTTAGGGGCTTTTCAAAAGAGGCTACTCACATTTGCATCACGCACGAAGGTGCAAATTTGCTATGTTTGCTAGGCTTTTTTTCAAAATTTCTTGCTAACAGTTGGTCATTTGTTTTAATATACAAAGACAACTTTTTATGTTGAATCACAACATGGCAAAAAATTAGGCATTTAGTCATACCTAAATATAGATACAGGCCTCTAAAGTAGCTAAAAAAAGTGTCCCACAATTCTGAGAGCCTATGTTTGACCACGCACTGCTAATTTTCATATGAAACAATCACACCAAAACTTCAGATGGTTATTCCCACTGATGATGTCTATGTATGGACCAAATTTAATTACCATGGGATGCCTAGATGAAAATATATGCATCAGTAAATTTGGCCAAAATTTGCTAAGTGCAAATTTTGGCTTTTTTGTTGGGGGGAGGGGGATTTGTAATATTTCAATTATCTTGTTCAATCCTTTTTGTTTGCCACAGATGAAACGAGAACACTTTAAACTTTCAAAGCTAAATCATTTAATTTCTGGATCTTGCATTTTGCATCTTGCATGGAATCTCCCACCTATATATGCACCAACATACATTACAGGGTTAAAACATTCTGAAGCAACACTGCATACCTTTCAAAAGTTATTATTTTAGCACTTCAAGAAGATTAAAAAGTGAAATATTTTGCTCATTAAGGCTCATAACACTACTGGTAATTAATTTTTTATTTGAGTATGTAAATCAGTTTCAAACATTAATTAAACACATGTCATATAAACAAGTACAATACACAACAAAGCTAATTTGCAAAACAAAATACTAAACAGTCAGTTCCATTTTTGGATAACGGTTCTACAATTTTTGTGAAGGACAGATTGTGGATACATGTATTGACTTGATGATGATGATGCTTCTTAAATCTCGAAAATATGTTGCTCATGAGTCTAGCATGTGCCTTCAGCAGTTGGCCTGGGGAAGGAACATGCAGAACCATGTGGGTGCATAAAGCTGATGAGGAAGGAGTAGGTGTTTCTGCTTGTGAATCTTCTCCTCCTTCATCAGTCTTACTGCAACACAGTCCTTTTTGCCTGGGCATAAACGAGTGAGGATGTTTTGGTTTACTTCACCATTGAACGTTTTTCCTTTCCGATTTGCAGGTGTTGCCAAAATCCCACTTTCTATCCTTAGTTGCCTGGCCTTCTTCACCACTATGGTTGAAAGAGCGAAATCTTTAGCAGTTTTTTTGAATAGTTTAGCTATTTGCGGATAGGGTCAAAATTTGAACTTCACTGCAATTGCTTGAAGTCTGGAGCTTAATTTTAAGTTCTTCAATTAAGCTGTCCATATATTTACCTTTTTGGCACTCCTGCATTTGTATGTGAGCAATATCTAATTGGCTCCCACCAGCAGCTGGGGCAATTACCTTAGTAATGCTGCCTTCGGCTTTCAGAACCCTTTTAGCTGATCCATTGAAGCGTTAATGGTTATTCTTCAAGTGACAATAATGACTATTAGCTGCAAAACAAGCATCAAAGATATGGATGTCTTCTGGATGGTGATTCTTGTTTATCTTGGTGGGGTGATTCTTTTCGGGCCACTTCATGTCTACATTTGTTACAAATTTTCTAATCAGGTTTAAAAACTTCATTAGTAAGTAACTTGGTTATGTGTATTTCTTTAGCAAATGCGTTGCAGCAAGTCTTGTGCAAGATTGAAATTTTGTCATCAAGAAGACACTATGGTATGAACAAATTGATGTAACCTATCTTCAGTAAAATCAAGCCCAGACCTACGTCATAGAAGCTCCTTGTACACTGGTAACATTTCCTTAAGTGGTTGTAGTTGACTTTTGCCGTAATTGAATGGTAATGACTTATGACAATCAGCTTCATCTGCTCCACCAAAGTAGAAGGTTGCAAGGGGGCTCTTGGTTTATCTTATTTGGCACATGATGTCATATTTTCATTTCACTGCTTGCAGAAAAAAAGTTTTTCCAACAAGAAGTAGCAAGTAACATGAGCTATGTAACACTGAGTCACACACCTTTTTCAGCATATTACAATATTTCACATGGTATAAATATTTTTAGAAATCTGTAACTCTGTCATTTGAATGCCAACCTAATATGTATTTTCTGTGATAAAAACCATATCGATTCTCCTAATAGTTTGAGGACACGTCTGACGTAAAACGCACATTAGGAATAGGAAACCCAAATTTGTAATGTAAGTCACAACATAAATTACATTCTTGTTCTTTAATTTTAATGCTCTTCCCTGCTTCAATACCACTTCAACATCTTTCCCTGAATAACACAATTTATAATGATGATTTACAAAAGAAAATATGGGTTTATAGATTAATAACAAGTCAACATAATAAAACACTGATTTCAAAATTTAATGTGAGTCACCATGGAATCTCCCACCTATATATGCACCAACATACATTACAGGGTTAAAACATTCTGAAGCAACACTGCATTCCATTATGATCTTCTAGATCTTATAATGTTAAGACGATTTTATGAGTTTTTATTATATTTGTATTCTATATTGTAAAATAACATAAAAATATTTCTTATTAACATAGTTACAGTCACTAAACCACAGGTAAATCTTACACTACTGACAGACACTACAATTTATACATATTTTGACATAGGCCTACAACTTCAAATTGTTTTAATTTTTTTTCTGTTTATCGATAATCCATTTTCCCTACTTTTGATAGGTACACTTACTAGTAATCAAAATGTAAGATCCAGAAATTAATTACTGTAGCTCTGAAAGCTTAAAGCAGCACCTTTTTTGGGGGGGAGGGAGCGGGGGGGCGGGGGGGGGGGGGGGAAGAGGATTGAACAAGACAGCAGAGATATTACCTCCCAAAAGTATCCTAAAATTTGTGTGTAGAAAATTTTGTGGCCGAATTTGCAGAAGCTTATCTTTTCCCTCTAGGCATTCAACGTCAATTAAATCTGGCCCATATATAGATATCATAGATAGAAATAACCCTCTGAAGTTTTGCCGTGATTGTTTCATATTAACAGAAGCAGTGTTCGGTCAAACATAGGTTCCTCGAATTGTGCAACGATTTTTATAGCCACTTTAGAGGTTCGTATTTATTTTCAGATATTGTTAACTCCCCAATCTTTGCCATGGTGTGATTCAGCATCAAATGTTGTCAATGTATATTAAAGCAAATCACCAAATGTTTCCTAGAGCTTTTAAAACTGCCTAGCAAACATGGCACTTTTGCACCTTTGTACTTGATGCCAAGGTGGGTAGCCTCTCTTTAAAAAACTCTAAAAATTAGAACACTGAACATGCTGAACTGAAATTTGATATGTACACATCAAAGACCATATAGAAGTTCATACATTTGGAGGTGGTCACGTGAGGACCTTTCTAATATTGGCCCGTTTGACGTGGAATGACCCGTATTGATGAAGTTGTGGAGAATATTAATAGTAACCTCAGGCTTTTGCCAATTACACTGACTTTTGCAGATGATGCAATTATTTATAATGAAGTATTGCCCGGAAGAAGCTGTATAAATATTCTGTCAGATCTTGATAAGACTTCGAAGTGGTGCAAAAGGTTGGCAACTTGCTTTGTGCATTCAGTAACGTAAAATTGTGCACTTCATGAAACGAACAACATATAAAATCAATGAGCTGCAGTTGGAATTGGCCAACTCATACAAATACCTTGGCAAAACCCTTTGTAAGGATATGAAATGAAATGATCAAACAAGCTCAGTCATGCATACAGTAGGTGGCAAATTTCAGTTTGTTGATAGAATACTGGGGAAATGCACTAAGTCCTCAAAGGAGACTGCTTACAAATCACTTGTGTGACCCAGTCTAGAAAATCGCTCAGGTGTGTGTGTGTGTGTGTGTGTGTGTGTGTGTGTGTGTGTGTGTGTGTGACCCATACACAATAGAACTAACAGGGGATAGTGAACATGTACAGAGAATGGCAGCACAAGTGATCAGAGGTTTGTTTGACCTGTGGGAGAGTCACACAGGTGCTGAAGAAGCTCAAGTGACAAACTCTAGAATTTACAAGTAAATGATACTGAGAAAGCCTAATTACAAAGTTTAAAGAAGTGGCTTTAATTAATGACTCAAGGAATATACTACAACCACCTATATATCACTCACATAGGGATCATGGGGACATGATTAATTCTAGCGCACACAGACGAATTAAACACTCATTCTTCCTGCGACCCGTACGTGAACTGAACAGGAAGAAAACGTACTGACTGGCAGAATAGAATGCACACTCTGCCATGCACTTCAGAGTGGTTTGCAGGGTACAGATGTAGGTGTTCATTCCTTGTGTGCACGTTTGATTGTCATTTGATAAAACGATCGTTCACAAATATTTCACACTCTTTATGTTTGAAATACCCAACAATAAGGAGTGCTGGAAAACTACGTATGCATTTTAACGTTTTTTATTTCATGTTTTTATTAATATTGTACCCTATCATTTAAAGACTGGTTTGAAAATGAATGCAAGCCTTTGCAAGTAGTGATCGTTAAAATGACTATATGCAACTTAACCACACTGTTGTGGCGAATGGCAAAAGGACGAATCATAAATATGAAACTTTCTCCGATAAGGTTGCCTAGCACGAATACATTCACTTGTAGTGGCATTTACAACATTTAAGTAAACCAATCAAATATGAGGCGTATATTGAGAAGATGCATATTGTCTAACACGGCATTATAAAACCTAATGCTCAGAGATAGATTACAGAAGTTCGACAGTGATGAGGGAGACCAACTAGCCAGTTGTGATCCTTACTTTTGCTCTGTAACATTATTTTGTCAGTAAACTGAGAAATAAACTTCCATTACCATTGAACCAATATGTCATCTGACATATAATCAACGTCATCAGAAGCCATATTAAATGTGGAACTGTGATTATGTTACCACCGCAAAATAACTTGCACTACACTACCATTTACACACTACCACCGAACAACATTCTCGCCCCTACTCCGCATGGACCATAACAACACGCACACAATACACACAAACTTCGACCATAGATTATATTTATGGTCGAAGCACGCAAAGCAGTTACCACGGCCGCCTGTATTAAGGCCCGTCCACACGTTACGATCTGTCTGCGCAAATGTCTGCGCACATCACATCTGCGCAGACAGATCGTTGCGTGTGGACAGAAGATTTGCACCAAACTGAGGTGTGTGCAAACCTGGAAGTTGCAGTTGGAGGTTTGAGCGAAACCTCTCAAATCTGTGGGTTCAAACCACATCTGCGCAGACAAGTTGGAGCGTGTGGACAGGAGATCGCCGCAAATCTGGCGCGAAACAGCTGTTTGCTCAGTCTAGTGTTTGCGTGCACAGGGCATTAAATTGGCTGATACTCGTCAGTGTTCTCAAGAGTTTGTAAGTGAATTCATTGAAATATGTAGAAACCACCCATGTATGTGGAAGATTAAAAGTAAAGAATATAGTGACCGAGACAAAAAGACTGCAGCATACAATGCTCTAATTGAGTTATCCAAAGTTCAGAAATCTAGATCTG